>NW_027362979.1:3000000-3281925 GCF_046119375.1 Phyllobates terribilis | reverse complement strand
AAAGGGCGTTGTAGGGCATTTTAGGGCGAGAGAGGGTGAGAAAGGGCATAGTAGGGTGAGAAAGGGGTAGAAAGGGCAAAAAAGGGTGTTGTAGGGCGAGAAAGGGCGAGAAAGGGCGAGAAAGAGCTTTTTAGGGCCAGAAAGGGTGTATTCGGGCGAGAAAGGGCGTTGTAGGGCGAGTAAGGGCGAGCTAGGGCGTTGTAGGGCGAGAAAGGGCGTTGTAGGGCGTTATAGGGTGAGAAAGGGTGAGAAAGGGCGTTGTAGGGCGTTGTAGGGCGAGAAAGGGTGAGAAAGGGCATTGTAGGGCGAGAAAGGGCGAGAAAGGGCGTTGTAGGGCGAGAAAGGGCCTTGTAGGGCGAGAAAGGGCGAGAAAGGTCGTTGTAGAGTGAGAAACGGCGTTGTAGGGTGAGAAAGGTTGTTGTAGGGTGAGAAAGGGCGTTGTAGTGCGTTCTAGGGCGTTGTAGGTCGAGGAAGTGAGTTGTAGGGTGTTGTAGGGCGAGAAAGGGCGTTGTAGGGCGAAAAAGGGCGAGAAAGGGCGTTGTAGGGTGAGAAAGGGAGAGAAAGGGCGAGAAAGGGTGTTGTAGGGCGAAAAAGGGCGTTGTAGGGCGAGAAAGGGTGTTGTAGGGCGAGAAAGGGCGTTGTAGGGCGAGAAAGGGCAAGAAAGGATGTTGTAGGGCGTTGTAGGGCAAGAAAGGCGTTGTAGGGCGAGAAAGGGCGAGAAAGGGCGTTGTAGGGCATTTTAGGGCGAGAGAGGGTGAGAAAGGGCATTGTAGGGTGAGAAAGGGCGAGCTAGGGTGAGAAAGGGCGTTGTATTGCATTTTAGGGCGTTGTAGGGCGAGAAAGGACGTTGTAGGGCGAGAAAGGGCGTTGTAGGGTGAGAAAGGGTGAGCAAGGGCGAGAAAGGGCGAGAAAGGGCGAGAAAGGGTGAGAAAGGGAGTTGTAGGGCAAGAAAGGGCGTTGTAGGGCGAGAACGGGCGAGAAAGGGCGAGAAAGGCGTTGAAGGGTGAGAAAGGGTTAGAAAGGGCAAAAAAGGGCGTTGTAGGGCGAGAAAGGGCGAGAAAGGGCGAGAAAGAGCTTTTTAGGGCGAGAAAGGGTGTTTTCGGGCGAGAAAGGGCGTTGTAGGGCGAGTAAGGGCGAGCTAGGGCGTTGTAGGGCGAGAAAGGGTGAGAAAGGGTGAGAAAGGGCGTTGTAGGGCGTTGTAGGGCGAGAAAGGGTGAGAAAGGGCATTGTAGGGCGAGAAAGGGCGTTGTAGAGTGAGAAACGGCGTTGTGGGGCGAGAAAGGGCGTTGTAGGGCATTGTAGGGCGAGAAAGGGTGAGAAAGGGTGAGAAAGGGCGTTGTAGGGAGTTGTAGGTCTAGAAAGGGCATTGTAGGGTGAGAAAGGGCGAGAAAGGGCATTGTAGGGAGTTGTAGGGCGAGAAAGGGCGAGAAAGGGCGCTGTAGGTCTCTGTAGGGTAAGAAAGTGCGAGAAAGGACGTTGTAGGGTGAGAAAGGGCTTTGTAGGGAGTTGTAGGGCGTTGTATGATGTTGTAGGGCGAGAAAGGGCGAGAAAGGGCATTGTAGGGTGAAAAATGGCGAGACAGGGCGAGAAAGGGCGTTGTATTGCATTTTAGGGCGTTGTAGGGCGAGAAAGGACGTTGTAGGGCGTTGTAGGGTGAGAAAGGGTGAGCAAGGGCGAGAAAGGGCGAGAAAGGGCGAGAAAGGGTGAGAAAGGGAGTTGTAGGGCAAGAAGGGGCGTTGTAGGGCGAGAACGGGCGAGAAAGGGCGAGAAAGGCGTTGTAGGGTGAGAAAGGGTTAGAAAGGGCAAAAAAGGGCGTTGTAGGGCGAGAAAGGGCGAGAAAGGGCGAGAAAGAGCTTTTTAGGGCGAGAAAGGGTGTTTTCGGGCGAGAAAGGGCGTTTTAGGGCGAGTAAGGGCGAGCTAGGGCGTTGTAGGGCGAGAAATGGTGAGAAAGGGTGAGAAAGGGCGTTGTAGGGCGTTGTAGGGCGAGAAAGGGTGAGAAAGGGCATTGTAGGGCGAGAAAGGGCGAGAAAGGGCATTGTAGGGCGAGAAAGGGCCTTGTAGGGCGAGAACGGGCGAGAAAGGGCGTTGTAGAGTGAGAAACGGCGTTGTGGGGCGAGAAAGGGCGTTGTAGGGCATTGTAGGGCGAGAAAGGGTGAGAAAGGGCGAGAAAGGGCGTTGTAGGGTGAGAAAGGTTGTTGTAGGGTGAGAAAGGGCTTTGTAGTGCGTTCTAGGGCGTTGTAGGGCGAGGAAGGGAGTTGTAGGGTGTTGTAGGGCGTGAAATGGCGTTGTAGGGCGAGAAAGGGTGAGAAAGGGCGTTGTAGGGTGAGAAAGGGCGAGAAAGGGTGAGAAAGGGCAAGAAAGGGCGAGAAAGGGTGTTGTAGGGCGAAAAAGGGCGTTGTAGGGCGAGAAAGGGTGTTGTAGGGCGAGAAAGGGCGTTGTAGGGCGAGAAAGGGTGTTGTAGGGCGAGAAAGGGCGTTGTAGGGCGAGAAAGGGCAAGAAAGGACGTTGTAGGGCGTTGTAGGGCAAGAAAGGCGTTGTAGGGCGAGAAAGGGCGAGAAAGGGCGTTGTAGGGCATTTTAGGGCGAGAGAGGGTGAGAAAGGGCATTGTAGGGTGAGAAAGGGCGAGCTAGGGCCAGAAAGGGCGTTGTATTGCATTGTAGGGCGTTGTAGGGCGAGAAAGGGCGTTGTAGGGCGAGAAAGGGCGTTGTAGGAAGAGAAAGGGTGAGCAAGGGCGAGAAAGGGCAAGAAAGGGCGTTGTAGGGCGAGAAAGGGTGAGAAAGGGAGTTGTAGGGTGAGAAAGGGCGTTGTAGGGCGAGAACGGGCGAGAAAGGGCGAGAAAGGCGTTGTAGGGTGAGAAAGGGGTAGAAAGGGCAAAAAAGGGTGTTGTAGGGTGAGAAAGGGCGAGAAAGGGCGAGAAAGAGCTTTTTAGGGCCAGAAAGGGTGTATTCGGGCGAGAAAGGGCGTTGTAGGGCGAGTAAGGGCGAGCTAGGGCGTTGTAGGGCGAGAAAGGGCGTTGTAGGGCGTTATAGGGTGAGAAAGGGTGAGAAAGGGCGTTGTAGGGCGTTGTAGTGCGAGAAAGGGTGAGAAAGGGCATTGTAGGGCGAGAAAGGGCGAGAAAGGGCGTTGTAGGGCGAGAAAGGGCCTTGTAGGGCGAGAAAGGGCGAGAAAGGGCGTTGTAGAGTGAGAAACAGCGTTGTAGGGTGAGAAAGGTTGTTGTAGGGTGAGAAAGGGCGTTGTAGTGCGTTCTAGGGCGTTGTAGGGCGAGGAAGGGAGTTGTAGGGTGTTGTAGGGCGAGAAAGGGCGTTGTAGGGCGAGAAAGGGCGAGAAAGGGCGTTGTAGGGTGAGAAAGGGAGAGAAAGGGCGAGAAAGGGTGTTGTAGGGCGAAAAAGGGCGTTGTAGGGCGAGAAAGGGTGTTGTAGGGCGAGAAAGGGCGTTGTAGGGCGAGAAAGGACAAGAAAGGATGTTGTAGGGCGTTGTAGGGCAAGAAAGGCGTTGTAGGGCGAGAACGGGCGAGAAAGGGCGAGAAAGGCGTTGTAGGGTGAGAAAGGGGTAGAAAGGGCAAAAAAGGGTGTTGTAGGGCGAGAAAGGGCGAGAAAGGGCGAGAAAGAGCTTTTTAGGGCCAGAAAGGGTGTATTCGGGCGAGAAAGGGCGTTGTAGGGCGAGTAAGGGCGAGCTAGGGCGTTGTAGGGCGAGAAAGGGCGTTGTAGGGCGTTATAGGGTGAGAAAGGGTGAGAAAGGGCGTTGTAGGGCGTTGTAGGGCGAGAAAGGGTGAGAAAGGGCATTGTAGGGCGAGAAAGGGCGAGAAAGGGCGTTGTAGGGCGAGAAAGGGCCTTGTAGGGCGAGAAAGGGCGAGAAAGGGCGTTGTAGAGTGAGAAACGGCATTGTAGGGTGAGAAAGGTTGTTGTAGGGTGAGAAAGGGCGTTGTAGTGCGTTCTAGGGCGTTGTAGGGCGAGGAAGGGAGTTGTAGGGTGTTGTAGGGCGAGAAAGGGCGTTGTAGGGCGAGAAAGGGCGAGAAAGGGCGTTGTAGGGTGAGAAAGGGAGAGAAAGGGCGAGAAAGGGTGTTGTAGGGCGAAAAAGGGCGTTGTAGGGCGAGAAAGGGTGTTGTAGGGCGAGAAAGGGCGTTGTAGGGCGAGAAAGGGCAAGAAAGGATGTTGTAGGGCGTTGTAGGGCAAGAAAGGCGTTGTAGGGCGAGAAAGGGCGAGAAAGGGCGTTGTAGGGCATTTTAGGGCGAGAGAGGGTGAGAAAGGGCATTGTAGGGTGAGAAAGGGCGAGCTAGGGTGAGAAAGGGCGTTGTATTGCATTTTAGGGCGTTGTAGGGCGAGAAAGGACGTTGTAGGGCGAGAAAGGGCGTTGTAGGGTGAGAAAGGGTGAGCAAGGGCGAGAAAGGGCGAGAAAGGGCGAGAAAGGGTGAGAAAGGGAGTTGTAGGGCAAGAAAGGGCGTTGTAGGGCAAGAACGGGCGAGAAAGGGCGAGAAAGGCGTTGTAGGATGAGAAAGGGTTAGAAAGGGCAAAAAAGGGTGTTGTAGGGCGAGAAAGGGCGAGAAAGGGCGAGAAAGAGCTTTTTAGGGCGAGAAAGGGTGTTTTCGGGCGAGAAAGGGCGTTGTAGGGCGAGTAAGGGCGAGCTAGGGCGTTGTAGGGCGAGAAAGGGTGAGAAAGGGTGAGAAGGGGCGTTGTAGGGCGTTGTAGGGCGAGAAAGGGTGAGAAAGGGCATTGTAGGGCGAGAAAGGGCGAGAAAGGGCGTTGTAGAGTGAGAAACGGCGTTGTGGGGCGAGAAAGGGCATTGTAGGGCATTGTAGGGCGAGAAAGGGTGAGAAAGGGTGAGAAAGGGCGTTGTATGGAGTTGTAGGTCTAGAAAGGGCATTGTAGGGTGAGAAAGGGCGAGAAAGGGCGCTGTAGGGTGAGAAAGGGCGAGAAAGGGCGAGAAAGGGCGTTGTAGGGTGAGAAATGGTGTTGTAGCGTGAGAAAGGGCGTTGTAGTGCGTTCTAGGGCGTTGTAGGGCGAGGAAGGGAGTTGTAGGGCGTTGTATGGCAAGAAAGGGCGTTGTAGGGTGAGAAAGGGAGTTGTAGGGCGTTGTAGGGCGTTGTATGGCGAGAAAGGGTGAGAAATGGCGAGAAAGGGGTATAAAGGGGTAGAAAGGGCAAGAAAGGGCGTTGTAGGGTGAGAAAGGGGTAGAAAGGGGTAGAAAGGGCGAGAAAGGGCGTTGTAGGGAGAGAAAGGGCGAGAAAGGGCTTTGTAGGGCGAGAAAGGGTGTTTTCGGGCGAGAAAGGGCGTTGTTGGGTGAGAAAGGGCGTTGTAGGGTGTTGTAGGGCGTTGTAGGGCGATGTAGAGCGAGAAAGGGCGTTCTAGGACGTTGTAGGGCGAGAAAGGCCGTTGTAGGGCAATGTAGGGCGAGAAAGGGCGTTGTAGGACGTTGTAGGGTGTTGTAGTGCGAGAAAGGGCGAGAAAGGTGATAAAGGGCATTGTAGGGCGAGAAAGGGCGAGAACGTGCGAGATAGGGCGTTGTAGGGCGAGAAAGGGCGAGAAATGGCGAGAAAGGGCGTTGTAGGGCGAGAAAAGGCGTTGTAGGGCGAGAAAGGGTGAGATATGGTGACAAAAAGCGTTGTAGGGTGAGAAAGGGCGTTGCAGGGCGAGAAAGGGTGAGAAAGAGCGTTGTAGGGTGAGAAAAGGCGTTGTAGGGCGAGAAAGAGCGTTGTAGGGTGAGAAATAGCGGGAAAGGGCGTTGTAGGGCGAGAAAGGGTGAGATAGGGCGACAAAGAGCGTTGTAGGGCAAGAAAGGGCGTTGTAGGGCGAGAAAGGGCGAGAAAGGGCAAGAAAGAGAGTTGTAGGGCGATAAAGGGCGTTTTAGGACGTTGTAGGGCGAGAAAGGGCGTTGTAAGGCGAGAAAGGGCGTTGTAGGGCGAGAAAGAGCGTTGTAGGGCGAGAAAGGGCGAGAAAGGGCGAGAAAGAGCGTTGTAGCGCGAGAAAGAGTGTTGTATGGCGAGAAAGGGCGAGAAAGGGCGTTGTAGGGCAAGAAAGAGCGTTGTAGGGCGAGAAAGGGCGTTGTATGGCGAGAAAGGGCGAGAAAGGGCATTATAGGGCGAGAAAGGGCATTGTAGGGCGAGAAAGAGTGTTGTAGGGCGAGAAAGGGCGAGAAAGGGTGTTGTAGGCCGAGAAAGGGCGTGAAAGAGCGTTGTAGGGAGAGAAAGGGCCTTGTAGGGCGAGAAAGGGTGAGAAAGGGCGAGAAAGAGAGTTGTAGGGCGAGAAAGGGCATTGTATTGTGAGAAAGAGCGTTGTAGGGCGAGAAAGGGCGTTCTAGGGCGAGAAAGAGCATTGTAGGGCGAGAAAGGGCGATGTAGGGCAAGAAAGGGCGAGAATGGGTGAGAAAGATCGTTGTTGGGCGAGAAAGGTCGTTGTAGGGCGAGAAAGAGCGTTGTAGAGCGAGAAAGGGCGAGAAAGAATGAGAAAGAGCGTTGTAGGGCGAGAAAAGGCGCTGTAGGGCGAGAAAGAGCGTTGTAGGGCGAGAAAGGGCGTTGTAGGGCGAGAAAGAGCGTTGTAGGGTGAGAAATAGCGGGAAAGGGCAAGGAAGAGAGTTGTAGGGCGATAAAGGGCGTTTTAGGACGTTGTAGGGTGAGAAATGGCGTTGTAAGGCGAGAAAGGGCGTTGCAGGGCGAGAAAGGGTGAGAAAGAGCGTTGTAGGGCGAGAAAAGGCGTTGTAGGGCGAGAAAGAGCGTTGTAGGGTGAGAAATAGCGGGAAAGGGCGTTGTAGGGCGAGAAAGGGTGAGATAGGGCGACAAAGAGCGTTGTAGGGCAAGAAAGGGCGTTGTAGGGCGAGAAAGGGCGAGAAAGGGCAAGGAAGAGAGTTGTAGGGCGATAAAGGGCGTTTTAGGACGTTGTAGGGTGAGAAAGGGCGTTGTAAGGCGAGAAAGGGCGTTGTAGGGCGAGAAAGAGCGTTGTAGGGCGAGAAAGGGCGAGAAAGGGCGAGAAAGGGCGAGAAAGAGCGTTGTAGCGCGAGAAAGAGCGTTGTATGGCGAGAAAGGGCGAGAAAGGGCGTTGTAGGGCAAGAAAGAGCGTTGTAGGGCGAGAAAGGGCGTTGTATGGAGAGAAAGGGCGAGAAAGGGCATTATAGGGCGAGAAAGGGCATTGTAGGGCAAGAAAGAGCGTTGTAGGGCGAGAAAGGGCGAGAAAGGGTGTTGTAGGCCGAGAAAGGGCGAGAAAGAGCGTTGTAGGGAGAGAAAGGGCCTTGTAGGGCGAGAAAGGGTGAGAAAGGGCGAGAAAGAGAGTTGTAGGGCGAGAAAGGGCATTGTATTGTGAGAAAGAGCGTTGTAGGGCGAGAAAGGGCGTTCTAGGGCGAGAAAGAGCATTGTAGGGCGAGAAAGGGCGATGTAGGTCAAGAAAGGGCGAGAATGGGTGAGAAAGATCGTTGTTGGGCGAGAAAGGTCGTTGTAGGGTGAGAAAGAGCGTTGTAGAGCGAGAAAGGGCGAGAAAGAATGAAAAAGAGCGTTGTAGGGCGAGAAAAGGCGCTGTAGGGCGAGAAAGAGCGTTGTAGGGCGAGAAAGGGTGAGAAAGGGCGAGAAAGGGCGTTGTAGGCCAAGAAAGGGCGAGAAAGAGCGTTGTAGGGCGAGAAAGAGCGTTGAAGGGCAAGAAAGGGCGAGAAAGGGCGTTGTAGGGCGAGAAAAGGCGTTGTAGGGCGAGAAAGGGTGAGATAGGGTGACAAAAAGCGTTGTAGGGTGAGAAAGGGCGTTGCAGGGCGAGAAAGGGTGAGATAGGGCGACAAAGAGCGTTGTAGGGCAAGAAAGAGAGTTGTAGGGCTATAAAGTGCGTTGTAGGACGTTGTAGGGCGAGAAAGGGCGTTGTAAGGCGAGAAAGGGCGTTGCAGGGTGAGAAAGGGCGAGAAAGGGCGAGAAAGATCGTTTTTGGGGCGAGAAAGGGCGTTGCAGGGCAAGAAAGAGCGCTGTAGGGCGAGAAAAGGCATTGAAGGGCGTTGTAGGGCGTTTTAGGGTGTTGTAGGGTGCGAAAGGGCATTGTATGGCGAGAAAGGGAGAGAAAGGGCGCTGTAAGGCGAGAAAGGGCTTGAAAGGGCGAGAAAGAGCGTTGTAGGGCGAGAAAGGACGAGAAAGGGCGTTGTAGGACGAGAAAAGGCTTTGTAGGGCGAGAAAGGGCGAGAAAGGTTGTTGTAGGGCGAGAAAGGGCGTTGTAGGGCGAGAAAGGGTGAGATAGGGCGACAAAGAGCGTTGTAGGGCGAGAAATGGAGAGAAAGGGTGCGAAAGAGCGTTGTAGGGCGAGAAAGGGCGTTGTAGGGCGTTGGAGGGCGAGAAAGGGCGAGAAAGAGCGTTGTAGGGAGAGAAAGGGCCTTATAGGGCGAGAAAGGGTGAGAAAGGGCGAGAAAGAGAGTTGTAGGGCGAGAAAGGGCATTGTATTGTGAGAAAGAGCGTTGTAGGGCGAGAAAGGGCGTTCTAGGGCGAGAAAGAGCATTGTAGGGCGAGAAAGGGCGATGTAGGGCAAGAAAGGGCGAGAATGGGTGAGAAAGATCGTTGTTGGGCGAGAAAGGTCGTTGTAGGGCGAGAAAGAGCGTTGTAAAGCGAGAAAGGGCGAGAAAGAATGAGAAAGAGCGTTGTAGGGCGAGAAAAGGCACTGTAGGGCGAGAAAGAGCGTTGTAGGGCGAGAAAGGGCGAGAAAGGGCGAGAAAGGGCGTTGTAGGCCGAGAAAGGGCGAGAAAGAGCGTTGTAGGGCGAGAAAGAGCGTTGTAGGGCGAGAAAGGGCGTTGAAGGGCAAGAAAGGGCGAGAAAGGGCGTTGTAGGGCGAGAAAAGGCGTTGTAGGGCGAGAAAGAGTGAGATAGGGTGACAAAAAGCGTTGTAGGGTGAGAAAGGGCGTTGCAGGGCGAGAAAGGGTGAGAAAGTGCGTTGTAGGGCGAGAAAGAGCGTTGTAGGTTGAGAAATAGCGGGAAAGGGCGTTGTAGGGCGAGAAAGGGTGAGATAGGGCGACAAAGAGCGTTGTAGGGCAAGAAAGAGAGTTCTAGGGCTACAAATGGAATTGTAGGACGTTGTAGGGCGAGAAATGGCGTTGTAAGGCGAGAAAGGGCATTGTAGGGCGAGAAAGAGCGTTGTAGGGCGAGAAAGGGCGAGAAAGGGCGAGAAAGATCGTTTTTGGGGCGAGAAAGGGCGTTGCAGGGCAAGAAAGAGCGCTGTAGGGCGAGAAAAGGCATTGAAGGGCGTTGTAGGGCGTTTTAGGGTGTTGTAGGGTGCGAAAGGGCATTGTATGGCGAGAAAGGGAGAGAAAGGGCGCTGTAAGGCGAGAAAGGGCGTGAAAGGGCGAGAAAGAGCGTTGTAGGGCGAGAAAGGACGAGAAAGGTTGTTGTAGGGCGAGAAAGGGCGTTGTAGGGCGAGAAAGGGTGAGATAGGGCGACAAAGAGCGTTGTAGGGCGAGAAAGGGAGAGAAAGGGTGCGAAAGAGCGTTGTAGGGCGAGAAAGGGCGTTGTAGGGCGTTGGAGGGCGAGAAAGGTTGTTGTAGGGCGAGAAAGGGTGAGATAGGGCGACAAAGAGCAATGTAGGGCGAGAAAGGGTGAGATAGGGAGACAAAGAGTGTTGTAGGGCGAGAAAGGGTGAGATAGGGCGACAAAGGGCGTTGTAGGGCGAGAAGGGGTGAGAAAGGGCGAGAAGGGGTGAGAAAGGGCGAGAAAGAGAGTTGTAGGGCAAGAAAGGGCGTTGTAGGGCAAGAAAAAGTGTTGTAGGGCGAGAAAGGGTGAGATAGGGCGACAAAGAGCGTTGTAGGGCGAGAAAGAGAGAGAAAGGTTGCGAAAGAGCGTTGTAGGGCAAGAAAGGGCGTTGTAGGGCGTTGGAGGGCGAGAAAGGGCGAGAAAGATTGTTGTAGGGCGAGAAAGGGTGAGATAGGGCGACAAAGAGCGTTGTAGGGCGAGAAAGGGTGAGATAGGGCAACAAAGAGTGTTGTAGGGCGAGAAAGAGTGAGATAGGGCGACAAAGGGCGTTGTAGGGCGAGAAGCGGTGAGAAAGGGCGAGAAGGAGAGTTGTAGGGTGAGAAAGGGCGTTGTAGGGCGAGAAAGGGCGAGAAAGAGAATTGTAGGGCGAGAAAAGGCGTTGTAGGGCGAGAAAGGGTGAGATAGGGTGACAAAAAGCGTTGTAGGGTGAGAAAGGGCGTTGCAGGGCGAGAAAGGGTGAGAAAGAGCGTTGTAGGGCGAGAAAGAGCGTTGTAGGTTGAGAAATAGCGGGAAAGGGCGTTGTAGGGCGAGAAAGGGTGAGATAGGGCGACAAAGAGCGTTGTAGGGCAAGAAAGAGAGTTGTAGGGCTATAAATGGCGTTGTAGGACGTTGTAGGGCGAGAAAGGGCGTTGTAAGGCGAGAAAGGGCGTTGTAGGGCGAGAAAGGGCGAGAAAGGGCGAGAAAGATCGTTTTTGGGGCGAGAAAGGGCGTTGCAGGGCAAGAAAGAGCGCTGTAGGGCGAGAAAAGGCATTGAAGGGCGTTGTAGGGCGTTTTAGGGTGTTGTAGGGTGCGAAAGGGCATTGTATGGCGAGAAAGGGAGAGAAAGGGCGCTGTAAGGCGAGAAAGGGCGTGAAAGGGCGAGAAAGAGCGTTGTAGGGCGAGAAAGGACGAGAAAGGGCGTTGTAGGACGAGAAAAGGCTTTGTAGGGCGAGAAAGGGCGAGAAAGGTTGTTGTAGGGCGAGAAAGGGCGTTGTAGGGCGAGAAAGGGTGAGATAGGGCGACAAAGAGCGTTGTAGGGCGAGAAATGGAGAGAAAGGGTGCGAAAGAGCGTTGTAGGGCGAGAAAGGGCGTTGTAGGGCGTTGGAGGGCGAGAAAGGTTGTTGTAGGGCGAGAAAAGGTGAGATAGGGCGACAAAGAGCAATGTAGGGCGAGAAAGGGTGAGATAGGGAGACAAAGAGTGTTGTAGGGCAAGAAAGAGAGTTCTAGGGCTACAAATGGAATTGTAGGACGTTGTAGGGCGAGAAATGGCGTTGTAAGGCGAGAAAGGGCGTTGTAGGGCGAGAAAGAGCGTTGTAGGGCGAGAAAGGGCGAGAAAGGGCGAGAAAGATCGTTTTTGGGGCGAGAAAGGGCGTTGCAGGGCAAGAAAGAGCGCTGTAGGGCGAGAAAAGGCATTGAAGGGCGTTGTAGGGCGTTTTAGGGTGTTGTAGGGTGCGAAAGGGCATTGTATGGCGAGAAAGGGAGAGAAAGGGCGCTGTAAGGCGAGAAAGGGCGTGAAAGGGCGAGAAAGAGCGTTGTAGGGCGAGAAAGGACGAGAAAGGGCGTTGTAGGACGAGAAAAGGCTTTGTAGGGCGAGAAAGGGCGAGAAAGGTTGTTGTAGGGCGAGAAAGGGCGTTGTAGGGCGAGAAAGGGTGAGATAGGGCGACAAAGAGCGTTGTAGGGCGAGAAAGGGAGAGAAAGGGTGCGAAAGAGCGTTGTAGGGCGAGAAAGGGCGTTGTAGGGCGTTGGAGGGCGAGAAAGGTTGTTGTAGGGCGAGAAAGGGTGAGATAGGGCGACAAAGAGCAATGTAGGGCGAGAAAGGGTGAGATAGGGAGACAAAGAGTGTTGTAGGGCGAGAAAGGGTGAGATAGGGCGACAAAGGGCGTTGTAGGGCGAGAAGGGGTGAGAAAGGGCGAGAAGGGGTGAGAAAGGGCGAGAAAGAGAGTTGTAGGGCAAGAAAGGGCGTTGTAGGGCAAGAAAAAGTGTTGTAGGGCGAGAAAGGGTGAGATAGGGCGACAAAGAGCGTTGTAGGGCGAGAAAGAGAGAGAAAGGTTGCGAAAGAGCGTTGTAGGGCGAGAAAGGGCGTTGTAGGGCGTTGGAGGGCGAGAAAGGGCGAGAAAGATTGTTGTAGGGCGAGAAAGGGTGAGATAGGGCGACAAAGAGCGTTGTAGGGCGAGAAAGGGTGAGATAGGGCAACAAAGAGTGTTGTAGGGCGAGAAAGAGTGAGATAGGGCGACAAAGGGCGTTGTAGGGCGAGAAGCGGTGAGAAAGGGCGAGAAAGAGAATTGTAGGGCGAGAAAAGGCGTTGTAGGGCGAGAAAGGGTGAGATAGGGTGACAAAAAGCGTTGTAGGGTGAGAAAGGGCGTTGCAGGGCGAGAAAGGGTGAGAAAGAGCGTTGTAGGGCGAGAAAGAGCGTTGTAGGTTGAGAAATAGCGGGAAAGGGCGTTGTAGGGCGAGAAAGGGTGAGATAGGGCGACAAAGAGCGTTGTAGGGCAAGAAAGAGAGTTGTAGGGCTATAAATGGCGTTGTAGGACGTTGTAGGGCGAGAAAGGGCGTTGTAAGGCGAGAAAGGGCGTTGTAGGGCGAGAAAGGGCGAGAAAGGGCGAGAAAGATCGTTTTTGGGGCGAGAAAGGGCGTTGCAGGGCAAGAAAGAGCGCTGTAGGGCGAGAAAAGGCATTGAAGGGCGTTGTAGGGCGTTTTAGGGTGTTGTAGGGTGCGAAAGGGCATTGTATGGCGAGAAAGGGAGAGAAAGGGCGCTGTAAGGCGAGAAAGGGCGTGAAAGGGCGAGAAAGAGCGTTGTAGGGCGAGAAAGGACGAGAAAGGGCGTTGTAGGACGAGAAAAGGCTTTGTAGGGCGAGAAAGGGCGAGAAAGGTTGTTGTAGGGCGAGAAAGGGCGTTGTAGGGCGAGAAAGGGTGAGATAGGGCGACAAAGAGCGTTGTAGGGCGAGAAATGGAGAGAAAGGGTGCGAAAGAGCGTTGTAGGGCGAGAAAGGGCGTTGTAGGGCGTTGGAGGGCGAGAAAGGTTGTTGTAGGGCGAGAAAAGGTGAGATAGGGCGACAAAGAGCAATGTAGGGCGAGAAAGGGTGAGATAGGGAGACAAAGAGTGTTGTAGGGTGAGAAAGGGTGAGATAGGGCGACAATGGGCGTTGTAGGGCGAGAAGGGGTGAGAAAGGGCGAGAAGGGGTGAGAAAGGGCGAGAAAGAGAGTTGTAGGGCAAGAAAGGGCGTTGTAGGGCAAGAAAAAGTGTTGTAGGGCGAGAAAGGGTGAGATAGGGCGACAAAGAGCGTTGTAGGGCGAGAAAGAGAGAGAAAGGGTGCGAAAGAGCGTTGTAGGGCGAGAAAGGGCGTTGTAGGGCGAGAAAGGGCGAGAAAGATTGTTGTAGGGCGAGAAAGGGTGAGATAGGGCGACAAAGAGCGTTGTAGGGCGAGAAAGGGTGAGATAGGGCAACAAAGAGTGTTGTAGGGCAAGAAAGGGTGAGATAGGGCGACAAAGGGCGTTGTAGGGCGAGAAGGGGTGAGAAAGGGCGAGAAAGAGAGTTGTAGGGTGAGAAAGGGCGTTGTAGGGCGAGAAAGGGCGAGAAAGAGAGTTGTAGGGCGAGAAAGAGCGTTGTAGGGCGAGAAAGGGCGAGAAAGAACGAGAAAGAGCGTTGTAGGGCGAGAAAAGGCGTTGTAGGGCGAGAAAGAGTGTTGTAGGGCGAGAAAGGGCGAGAAAGGGCGAGAAAGGGCATTGTAGGGCGAGAAAGATCGTTGTAGGGCTATAAAGGGAGAGAAAGGGCGTTGTAGGCCGAGAAACGGCGAGAAAGAGCATTGTAGGGCGAGAAAAGGCGTTGTAGGGCGAGAAAGAGCGTTGTAGGGCGAGAAAGGGCGTTAAAGGGCAAGAAAGGGCGAGAAAGGGCGTTGTAGGGCGAGAAAAGGCGTTGTAGCGCGAGAAAGTGTGAGATAGGGCGACAAAGAGCGTTGTAGGGAGAGAAAGGGCGTTGCAGGGCGAGAAAGGGCGAGAAAGAGAGTTGTAGTGCGAGAAAGAGCGTTGTAGGGCGAGAAGGGGCGAGAAAGAACGAGAGAGAGCGTTGTAGGGCGAGAAAAGGCGTTGTAGGGCGAGACAGAGCGTTGTAGGGCGAGAAAGGGCGAGTAAGGGCGAGTAAGGGCATTGTAGGGCAAGAAAGATCGTTGTAGGGCGAGAAAGAGCGTTGTAGGTTGAGAAATAGCGGGAAAGGGCGTTGTAGGGCGAGAAAGGGTGAGATAGGGCGACAAAGAGCGTTGTAGGGCAAGAAAGAGAGTTGTAGGGCTATAAATGGCGTTGTAGGACGTTGTATGGCGAGAAAGGGCGTTGTAAGGCGAGAAAGGGCGTTGTAGGGCGAGAAAGGGCGAGAATGGGCGAGAAAGATCGTTTTTGGGGCGAGAAAGGGCGTTGCAGGGCAAGAAAGAGCGCTGTAGGGCGAGAAAAGGCATTGAAGGGCGTTGTAGGGCGTTTTAGGGTGTTGTAGGGTGCGAAAGGGCATTGTATGGCGAGAAAGGGAGAGAAAGGGCGCTGTAAGGCGAGAAAGGGCGTGAAAGGGCGAGAAAGAGCGTTGTAGGGCGAGAAAGGACGAGAAAGGGCGTTGTAGGACGAGAAAAGGCTTTGTAGGGCGAGAAAGGGCGAGAAAGGTTGTTGTAGGGCGAGAAAGGGCGTTGTAGGGCGAGAAAGGGTGAGATAGGGCGACAAAGAGCGTTGTAGGGCGAGAAATGGAGAGAAAGGGTGCGAAAGAGCGTTGTAGGGCGAGAAAGGGCGTTGTAGGGCGTTGGATTGCGAGAAAGGTTGTTGTAGGGCGAGAAAGGGTGAGATAGGGCGACAAAGAGCAATGTAGGGCGAGAAAGGGTGAGATAGGGAGACAAAGAGTGTTGTAGGGTGAGAAAGGGTGAGATAGGGCGACAATGGGCGTTGTAGGGCGAGAAGGGGTGAGAAAGGGCGAGAAGGGGTGAGAAAGGGCGAGAAAGAGAGTTGTAGGGCAAGAAAGGGCGTTGTAGGGCAAGAAAAAGTGTTGTAGGGCGAGAAAGGGTGAGATAGGGCGACAAAGAGCGTTGTAGGGCGAGAAAGAGAGAGAAAGGGTGCGAAAGAGCGTTGTAGGGCGAGAAAGGGCGTTGTAGGGCGTTGGAGGGCGAGAAAGGGCGAGAAAGATTGTTGTAGGGCGAGAAAGGGTGAGATAGGGCGACAAAGAGCGTTGTAGGGCGAGAAAGGGTGAGATAGGGCAACAAAGAGTGTTGTAGGGCGAGAAAGGGTGAGATAGGGCGACAAAGGGCGTTGTAGGGCGAGAAGGGGTGAGAAAGGGCGAGAAAGAGAGTTGTAGGGTGAGAAAGGGCGTTGTAGGGCGAGAAAGGGCGAGAAATAGAGTTGTAGGGCGAGAAAGAGCGTTGTAGGGCGAGAAAGGGCGAGAAAGAACGAGAAAGAGCGTTGTAGGGCGAGAAAGGGTGTTTTCGGGCGAGAAAGGGCGTTGTTGGGTGAGAAAGGGCGTTGTAGGGTGTTGTAGGGCGTTGTAGGGCGATGTAGAGCGAGAAAGGGCGTTCTAGGACGTTGTAGGGCGAGAAAGGCCGTTGTAGGGCAATGTAGGGCGAGAAAGGGCGTTGTAGGACGTTGTAGGGTGTTGTAGTGCGAGAAAGGGCGAGAAAGGTGATAAAGGGCATTGTAGGGCGAGAAAGGGCGAGAACGTGCGAGATAGGGCGTTGTAGGGCGAGAAAGGGCGAGAAATGGCGAGAAAGGGCGTTGTAGGGCGAGAAAAGGCGTTGTAGGGCGAGAAAGGGTGAGATATGGTGACAAAAAGCGTTGTAGGGTGAGAAAGGGCGTTGCAGGGCGAGAAAGGGTGAGAAAGAGCGTTGTAGGGTGAGAAAAGGCGTTGTAGGGCGAGAAAGAGCGTTGTAGGGTGAGAAATAGCGGGAAAGGGCGTTGTAGGGCGAGAAAGGGTGAGATAGGGCGACAAAGAGCGTTGTAGGGCAAGAAAGGGCGTTGTAGGGCGAGAAAGGGCGAGAAAGGGCAAGAAAGAGAGTTGTAGGGCGATAAAGGGCGTTTTAGGACGTTGTAGGGCGAGAAAGGGCGTTGTAAGGCGAGAAAGGGCGTTGTAGGGCGAGAAAGAGCGTTGTAGGGCGAGAAAGGGCGAGAAAGGGCGAGAAAGAGCGTTGTAGCGCGAGAAAGAGTGTTGTATGGCGAGAAAGGGCGAGAAAGGGCGTTGTAGGGCAAGAAAGAGCGTTGTAGGGCGAGAAAGGGCGTTGTATGGCGAGAAAGGGCGAGAAAGGGCATTATAGGGCGAGAAAGGGCATTGTAGGGCGAGAAAGAGTGTTGTAGGGCGAGAAAGGGCGAGAAAGGGTGTTGTAGGCCGAGAAAGGGCGTGAAAGAGCGTTGTAGGGAGAGAAAGGGCCTTGTAGGGCGAGAAAGGGTGAGAAAGGGCGAGAAAGAGAGTTGTAGGGCGAGAAAGGGCATTGTATTGTGAGAAAGAGCGTTGTAGGGCGAGAAAGGGCGTTCTAGGGCGAGAAAGAGCATTGTAGGGCGAGAAAGGGCGATGTAGGGCAAGAAAGGGCGAGAATGGGTGAGAAAGATCGTTGTTGGGCGAGAAAGGTCGTTGTAGGGCGAGAAAGAGCGTTGTAGAGCGAGAAAGGGCGAGAAAGAATGAGAAAGAGCGTTGTAGGGCGAGAAAAGGCGCTGTAGGGCGAGAAAGAGCGTTGTAGGGCGAGAAAGGGCGTTGTAGGGCGAGAAAGAGCGTTGTAGGGTGAGAAATAGCGGGAAAGGGCAAGGAAGAGAGTTGTAGGGCGATAAAGGGCGTTTTAGGACGTTGTAGGGTGAGAAATGGCGTTGTAAGGCGAGAAAGGGCGTTGCAGGGCGAGAAAGGGTGAGAAAGAGCGTTGTAGGGCGAGAAAAGGCGTTGTAGGGCGAGAAAGAGCGTTGTAGGGTGAGAAATAGCGGGAAAGGGCGTTGTAGGGCGAGAAAGGGTGAGATAGGGCGACAAAGAGCGTTGTAGGGCAAGAAAGGGCGTTGTAGGGCGAGAAAGGGCGAGAAAGGGCAAGGAAGAGAGTTGTAGGGCGATAAAGGGCGTTTTAGGACGTTGTAGGGTGAGAAAGGGCGTTGTAAGGCGAGAAAGGGCGTTGTAGGGCGAGAAAGAGCGTTGTAGGGCGAGAAAGGGCGAGAAAGGGCGAGAAAGGGCGAGAAAGAGCGTTGTAGCGCGAGAAAGAGCGTTGTATGGCGAGAAAGGGCGAGAAAGGGCGTTGTAGGGCAAGAAAGAGCGTTGTAGGGCGAGAAAGGGCGTTGTATGGAGAGAAAGGGCGAGAAAGGGCATTATAGGGCGAGAAAGGGCATTGTAGGGCAAGAAAGAGCGTTGTAGGGCGAGAAAGGGCGAGAAAGGGTGTTGTAGGCCGAGAAAGGGCGAGAAAGAGCGTTGTAGGGAGAGAAAGGGCCTTGTAGGGCGAGAAAGGGTGAGAAAGGGCGAGAAAGAGAGTTGTAGGGCGAGAAAGGGCATTGTATTGTGAGAAAGAGCGTTGTAGGGCGAGAAAGGGCGTTCTAGGGCGAGAAAGAGCATTGTAGGGCGAGAAAGGGCGATGTAGGTCAAGAAAGGGCGAGAATGGGTGAGAAAGATCGTTGTTGGGCGAGAAAGGTCGTTGTAGGGTGAGAAAGAGCGTTGTAGAGCGAGAAAGGGCGAGAAAGAATGAAAAAGAGCGTTGTAGGGCGAGAAAAGGCGCTGTAGGGCGAGAAAGAGCGTTGTAGGGCGAGAAAGGGTGAGAAAGGGCGAGAAAGGGCGTTGTAGGCCAAGAAAGGGCGAGAAAGAGCGTTGTAGGGCGAGAAAGAGCGTTGAAGGGCAAGAAAGGGCGAGAAAGGGCGTTGTAGGGCGAGAAAAGGCGTTGTAGGGCGAGAAAGGGTGAGATAGGGTGACAAAAAGCGTTGTAGGGTGAGAAAGGGCGTTGCAGGGCGAGAAAGGGTGAGATAGGGCGACAAAGAGCGTTGTAGGGCAAGAAAGAGAGTTGTAGGGCTATAAAGTGCGTTGTAGGACGTTGTAGGGCGAGAAAGGGCGTTGTAAGGCGAGAAAGGGCGTTGTAGGGTGAGAAAGGGCGAGAAAGGGCGAGAAAGATCGTTTTTGGGGCGAGAAAGGGCGTTGCAGGGCAAGAAAGAGCGCTGTAGGGCGAGAAAAGGCATTGAAGGGCGTTGTAGGGCGTTTTAGGGTGTTGTAGGGTGCGAAAGGGCATTGTATGGCGAGAAAGGGAGAGAAAGGGCGCTGTAAGGCGAGAAAGGGCTTGAAAGGGCGAGAAAGAGCGTTGTAGGGCGAGAAAGGACGAGAAAGGGCGTTGTAGGACGAGAAAAGGCTTTGTAGGGCGAGAAAGGGCGAGAAAGGTTGTTGTAGGGCGAGAAAGGGCGTTGTAGGGCGAGAAAGGGTGAGATAGGGCGACAAAGAGCGTTGTAGGGCGAGAAATGGAGAGAAAGGGTGCGAAAGAGCGTTGTAGGGCGAGAAAGGGCGTTGTAGGGCGTTGGAGGGCGAGAAAGGGCGAGAAAGAGCGTTGTAGGGAGAGAAAGGGCGAGAAAGGGTGTTGTAGGCCGAGAAAGGGCGAGAAAGAGCGTTGTAGGGAGAGAAAGGGCCTTGTAGGGCGAGAAAGGGTGAGAAAGGGCGAGAAAGAGAGTTGTAGGGCGAGAAAGGGCATTGTATTGTGAGAAAGAGCGTTGTAGGGCGAGAAAGGGCGTTCTAGGGCGAGAAAGAGCATTGTAGGGCGAGAAAGGGCGATGTAGGGCAAGAAAGGGCGAGAATGGGTGAGAAAGATCGTTGTTGGGCGAGAAAGGTCGTTGTAGGGCGAGAAAGAGCGTTGTAGAGCGAGAAAGGGCGAGAAAGAATGAGAAAGAGCGTTGTAGGGCGAGAAAAGGCACTGTAGGGCGAGAAAGAGCGTTGTAGGGCGAGAAAGGGCGAGAAAGGGCGAGAAAGGGCGTTGTAGGCCGAGAAAGGGCGAGAAAGAGCGTTGTAGGGCGAGAAAGAGCGTTGTAGGGCGAGAAAGGGCGTTGAAGGGCAAGAAAGGGCGAGAAAGGGCGTTGTAGGGCGAGAAAAGGCGTTGTAGGGCGAGAAAGAGTGAGATAGGGTGACAAAAAGCGTTGTAGGGTGAGAAAGGGCGTTGCAGGGCGAGAAAGGGTGAGAAAGTGCGTTGTAGGGCGAGAAAGAGCGTTGTAGGTTGAGAAATAGCGGGAAAGGGCGTTGTAGGGCGAGAAAGGGTGAGATAGGGCGACAAAGAGCGTTGTAGGGCAAGAAAGAGAGTTCTAGGGCTACAAATGGAATTGTAGGACGTTGTAGGGCGAGAAATGGCGTTGTAAGGCGAGAAAGGGCATTGTAGGGCGAGAAAGAGCGTTGTAGGGCGAGAAAGGGCGAGAAAGGGCGAGAAAGATCGTTTTTGGGGCGAGAAAGGGCGTTGCAGGGCAAGAAAGAGCGCTGTAGGGCGAGAAAAGGCATTGAAGGGCGTTGTAGGGCGTTTTAGGGTGTTGTAGGGTGCGAAAGGGCATTGTATGGCGAGAAAGGGAGAGAAAGGGCGCTGTAAGGCGAGAAAGGGCGTGAAAGGGCGAGAAAGAGCGTTGTAGGGCGAGAAAGGACGAGAAAGGGCGTTGTAGGACGAGAAAAGGCTTTGTAGGGCGAGAAAGGGCGAGAAAGGTTGTTGTAGGGCGAGAAAGGGCGTTGTAGGGCGAGAAAGGGTGAGATAGGGCGACAAAGAGCGTTGTAGGGCGAGAAAGGGAGAGAAAGGGTGCGAAAGAGCGTTGTAGGGCGAGAAAGGGCGTTGTAGGGCGTTGGAGGGCGAGAAAGGTTGTTGTAGGGCGAGAAAGGGTGAGATAGGGCGACAAAGAGCAATGTAGGGCGAGAAAGGGTGAGATAGGGAGACAAAGAGTGTTGTAGGGCGAGAAAGGGTGAGATAGGGCGACAAAGGGCGTTGTAGGGCGAGAAGGGGTGAGAAAGGGCGAGAAGGGGTGAGAAAGGGCGAGAAAGAGAGTTGTAGGGCAAGAAAGGGCGTTGTAGGGCAAGAAAAAGTGTTGTAGGGCGAGAAAGGGTGAGATAGGGCGACAAAGAGCGTTGTAGGGCGAGAAAGAGAGAGAAAGGTTGCGAAAGAGCGTTGTAGGGCGAGAAAGGGCGTTGTAGGGCGTTGGAGGGCGAGAAAGGGCGAGAAAGATTGTTGTAGGGCGAGAAAGGGTGAGATAGGGCGACAAAGAGCGTTGTAGGGCGAGAAAGGGTGAGATAGGGCAACAAAGAGTGTTGTAGGGCGAGAAAGAGTGAGATAGGGCGACAAAGGGCGTTGTAGGGCGAGAAGCGGTGAGAAAGGGCGAGAAGGAGAGTTGTAGGGTGAGAAAGGGCGTTGTAGGGCGAGAAAGGGCGAGAAAGAGAATTGTAGGGCGAGAAAAGGCGTTGTAGGGCGAGAAAGGGTGAGATAGGGTGACAAAAAGCGTTGTAGGGTGAGAAAGGGCGTTGCAGGGCGAGAAAGGGTGAGAAAGAGCGTTGTAGGGCGAGAAAGAGCGTTGTAGGTTGAGAAATAGCGGGAAAGGGCGTTGTAGGGCGAGAAAGGGTGAGATAGGGCGACAAAGAGCGTTGTAGGGCAAGAAAGAGAGTTGTAGGGCTATAAATGGCGTTGTAGGACGTTGTAGGGCGAGAAAGGGCGTTGTAAGGCGAGAAAGGGCGTTGTAGGGCGAGAAAGGGCGAGAAAGGGCGAGAAAGATCGTTTTTGGGGCGAGAAAGGGCGTTGCAGGGCAAGAAAGAGCGCTGTAGGGCGAGAAAAGGCATTGAAGGGCGTTGTAGGGCGTTTTAGGGTGTTGTAGGGTGCGAAAGGGCATTGTATGGCGAGAAAGGGAGAGAAAGGGCGCTGTAAGGCGAGAAAGGGCGTGAAAGGGCGAGAAAGAGCGTTGTAGGGCGAGAAAGGACGAGAAAGGGCGTTGTAGGACGAGAAAAGGCTTTGTAGGGCGAGAAAGGGCGAGAAAGGTTGTTGTAGGGCGAGAAAGGGCGTTGTAGGGCGAGAAAGGGTGAGATAGGGCGACAAAGAGCGTTGTAGGGCGAGAAATGGAGAGAAAGGGTGCGAAAGAGCGTTGTAGGGCGAGAAAGGGCGTTGTAGGGCGTTGGAGGGCGAGAAAGGTTGTTGTAGGGCGAGAAAAGGTGAGATAGGGCGACAAAGAGCAATGTAGGGCGAGAAAGGGTGAGATAGGGAGACAAAGAGTGTTGTAGGGCAAGAAAGAGAGTTCTAGGGCTACAAATGGAATTGTAGGACGTTGTAGGGCGAGAAATGGCGTTGTAAGGCGAGAAAGGGCGTTGTAGGGCGAGAAAGAGCGTTGTAGGGCGAGAAAGGGCGAGAAAGGGCGAGAAAGATCGTTTTTGGGGCGAGAAAGGGCGTTGCAGGGCAAGAAAGAGCGCTGTAGGGCGAGAAAAGGCATTGAAGGGCGTTGTAGGGCGTTTTAGGGTGTTGTAGGGTGCGAAAGGGCATTGTATGGCGAGAAAGGGAGAGAAAGGGCGCTGTAAGGCGAGAAAGGGCGTGAAAGGGCGAGAAAGAGCGTTGTAGGGCGAGAAAGGACGAGAAAGGGCGTTGTAGGACGAGAAAAGGCTTTGTAGGGCGAGAAAGGGCGAGAAAGGTTGTTGTAGGGCGAGAAAGGGCGTTGTAGGGCGAGAAAGGGTGAGATAGGGCGACAAAGAGCGTTGTAGGGCGAGAAAGGGAGAGAAAGGGTGCGAAAGAGCGTTGTAGGGCGAGAAAGGGCGTTGTAGGGCGTTGGAGGGCGAGAAAGGTTGTTGTAGGGCGAGAAAGGGTGAGATAGGGCGACAAAGAGCAATGTAGGGCGAGAAAGGGTGAGATAGGGAGACAAAGAGTGTTGTAGGGCGAGAAAGGGTGAGATAGGGCGACAAAGGGCGTTGTAGGGCGAGAAGGGGTGAGAAAGGGCGAGAAGGGGTGAGAAAGGGCGAGAAAGAGAGTTGTAGGGCAAGAAAGGGCGTTGTAGGGCAAGAAAAAGTGTTGTAGGGCGAGAAAGGGTGAGATAGGGCGACAAAGAGCGTTGTAGGGCGAGAAAGAGAGAGAAAGGTTGCGAAAGAGCGTTGTAGGGCGAGAAAGGGCGTTGTAGGGCGTTGGAGGGCGAGAAAGGGCGAGAAAGATTGTTGTAGGGCGAGAAAGGGTGAGATAGGGCGACAAAGAGCGTTGTAGGGCGAGAAAGGGTGAGATAGGGCAACAAAGAGTGTTGTAGGGCGAGAAAGAGTGAGATAGGGCGACAAAGGGCGTTGTAGGGCGAGAAGCGGTGAGAAAGGGCGAGAAAGAGAATTGTAGGGCGAGAAAAGGCGTTGTAGGGCGAGAAAGGGTGAGATAGGGTGACAAAAAGCGTTGTAGGGTGAGAAAGGGCGTTGCAGGGCGAGAAAGGGTGAGAAAGAGCGTTGTAGGGCGAGAAAGAGCGTTGTAGGTTGAGAAATAGCGGGAAAGGGCGTTGTAGGGCGAGAAAGGGTGAGATAGGGCGACAAAGAGCGTTGTAGGGCAAGAAAGAGAGTTGTAGGGCTATAAATGGCGTTGTAGGACGTTGTAGGGCGAGAAAGGGCGTTGTAAGGCGAGAAAGGGCGTTGTAGGGCGAGAAAGGGCGAGAAAGGGCGAGAAAGATCGTTTTTGGGGCGAGAAAGGGCGTTGCAGGGCAAGAAAGAGCGCTGTAGGGCGAGAAAAGGCATTGAAGGGCGTTGTAGGGCGTTTTAGGGTGTTGTAGGGTGCGAAAGGGCATTGTATGGCGAGAAAGGGAGAGAAAGGGCGCTGTAAGGCGAGAAAGGGCGTGAAAGGGCGAGAAAGAGCGTTGTAGGGCGAGAAAGGACGAGAAAGGGCGTTGTAGGACGAGAAAAGGCTTTGTAGGGCGAGAAAGGGCGAGAAAGGTTGTTGTAGGGCGAGAAAGGGCGTTGTAGGGCGAGAAAGGGTGAGATAGGGCGACAAAGAGCGTTGTAGGGCGAGAAATGGAGAGAAAGGGTGCGAAAGAGCGTTGTAGGGCGAGAAAGGGCGTTGTAGGGCGTTGGAGGGCGAGAAAGGTTGTTGTAGGGCGAGAAAAGGTGAGATAGGGCGACAAAGAGCAATGTAGGGCGAGAAAGGGTGAGATAGGGAGACAAAGAGTGTTGTAGGGTGAGAAAGGGTGAGATAGGGCGACAATGGGCGTTGTAGGGCGAGAAGGGGTGAGAAAGGGCGAGAAGGGGTGAGAAAGGGCGAGAAAGAGAGTTGTAGGGCAAGAAAGGGCGTTGTAGGGCAAGAAAAAGTGTTGTAGGGCGAGAAAGGGTGAGATAGGGCGACAAAGAGCGTTGTAGGGCGAGAAAGAGAGAGAAAGGGTGCGAAAGAGCGTTGTAGGGCGAGAAAGGGCGTTGTAGGGCGTTGGAGGGCGAGAAAGGGCGAGAAAGATTGTTGTAGGGCGAGAAAGGGTGAGATAGGGCGACAAAGAGCGTTGTAGGGCGAGAAAGGGTGAGATAGGGCAACAAAGAGTGTTGTAGGGCAAGAAAGGGTGAGATAGGGCGACAAAGGGCGTTGTAGGGCGAGAAGGGGTGAGAAAGGGCGAGAAAGAGAGTTGTAGGGTGAGAAAGGGCGTTGTAGGGCGAGAAAGGGCGAGAAAGAGAGTTGTAGGGCGAGAAAGAGCGTTGTAGGGCGAGAAAGGGCGAGAAAGAACGAGAAAGAGCGTTGTAGGGCGAGAAAAGGCGTTGTAGGGCGAGAAAGAGTGTTGTAGGGCGAGAAAGGGCGAGAAAGGGCGAGAAAGGGCATTGTAGGGCGAGAAAGATCGTTGTAGGGCTATAAAGGGAGAGAAAGGGCGTTGTAGGCCGAGAAACGGCGAGAAAGAGCATTGTAGGGCGAGAAAAGGCGTTGTAGGGCGAGAAAGAGCGTTGTAGGGCGAGAAAGGGCGTTAAAGGGCAAGAAAGGGCGAGAAAGGGCGTTGTAGGGCGAGAAAAGGCGTTGTAGCGCGAGAAAGTGTGAGATAGGGCGACAAAGAGCGTTGTAGGGAGAGAAAGGGCGTTGCAGGGCGAGAAAGGGCGAGAAAGAGAGTTGTAGTGCGAGAAAGAGCGTTGTAGGGCGAGAAGGGGCGAGAAAGAACGAGAGAGAGCGTTGTAGGGCGAGAAAAGGCGTTGTAGGGCGAGACAGAGCGTTGTAGGGCGAGAAAGGGCGAGTAAGGGCGAGTAAGGGCATTGTAGGGCAAGAAAGATCGTTGTAGGGCGAGAAAGAGCGTTGTAGGTTGAGAAATAGCGGGAAAGGGCGTTGTAGGGCGAGAAAGGGTGAGATAGGGCGACAAAGAGCGTTGTAGGGCAAGAAAGAGAGTTGTAGGGCTATAAATGGCGTTGTAGGACGTTGTATGGCGAGAAAGGGCGTTGTAAGGCGAGAAAGGGCGTTGTAGGGCGAGAAAGGGCGAGAATGGGCGAGAAAGATCGTTTTTGGGGCGAGAAAGGGCGTTGCAGGGCAAGAAAGAGCGCTGTAGGGCGAGAAAAGGCATTGAAGGGCGTTGTAGGGCGTTTTAGGGTGTTGTAGGGTGCGAAAGGGCATTGTATGGCGAGAAAGGGAGAGAAAGGGCGCTGTAAGGCGAGAAAGGGCGTGAAAGGGCGAGAAAGAGCGTTGTAGGGCGAGAAAGGACGAGAAAGGGCGTTGTAGGACGAGAAAAGGCTTTGTAGGGCGAGAAAGGGCGAGAAAGGTTGTTGTAGGGCGAGAAAGGGCGTTGTAGGGCGAGAAAGGGTGAGATAGGGCGACAAAGAGCGTTGTAGGGCGAGAAATGGAGAGAAAGGGTGCGAAAGAGCGTTGTAGGGCGAGAAAGGGCGTTGTAGGGCGTTGGATTGCGAGAAAGGTTGTTGTAGGGCGAGAAAGGGTGAGATAGGGCGACAAAGAGCAATGTAGGGCGAGAAAGGGTGAGATAGGGAGACAAAGAGTGTTGTAGGGTGAGAAAGGGTGAGATAGGGCGACAATGGGCGTTGTAGGGCGAGAAGGGGTGAGAAAGGGCGAGAAGGGGTGAGAAAGGGCGAGAAAGAGAGTTGTAGGGCAAGAAAGGGCGTTGTAGGGCAAGAAAAAGTGTTGTAGGGCGAGAAAGGGTGAGATAGGGCGACAAAGAGCGTTGTAGGGCGAGAAAGAGAGAGAAAGGGTGCGAAAGAGCGTTGTAGGGCGAGAAAGGGCGTTGTAGGGCGTTGGAGGGCGAGAAAGGGCGAGAAAGATTGTTGTAGGGCGAGAAAGGGTGAGATAGGGCGACAAAGAGCGTTGTAGGGCGAGAAAGGGTGAGATAGGGCAACAAAGAGTGTTGTAGGGCGAGAAAGGGTGAGATAGGGCGACAAAGGGCGTTGTAGGGCGAGAAGGGGTGAGAAAGGGCGAGAAAGAGAGTTGTAGGGTGAGAAAGGGCGTTGTAGGGCGAGAAAGGGCGAGAAATAGAGTTGTAGGGCGAGAAAGAGCGTTGTAGGGCGAGAAAGGGCGAGAAAGAACGAGAAAGAGCGTTGTAGGGCGAGAAAAGGCGTTGTAGGGCGAGAAAGAGTGTTGTAGGGCGAGAAAGGGCGAGAAAGGGCGAGAAAGGGCATTGTAGGGCGAGAAAGATCGTTGTAGGGCTATAAAGGGAGAGAAAGGGCGTTGTAGGCCGAGAAACGGCGAGAAAGAGCATTGTAGGGCGAGAAAAGGCGTTGTAGGGCGAGAAAGAGCGTTGTAGGGCGAGAAAGGGCGTTAAAGGGCAAGAAAGGGCGAGAAAGGGCGTTGTAGGGCGAGAAAAGGCGTTGTAGCGCGAGAAAGTGTGAGATAGGGCGACAAAGAGCGTTGTAGGGAGAGAAAGGGCGTTGCAGGGCGAGAAAGGGCGAGAAAGAGAGTTGTAGTGCGAGAAAGAGCGTTGTAGGGCGAGAAGGGGCGAGAAAGAACGAGAGAGAGCGTTGTAGGGCGAGAAAAGGCGTTGTAGGGCGAGACAGAGCGTTGTAGGGCGAGAAAGGGCGAGTAAGGGCGAGTAAGGGCATTGTAGGGCAAGAAAGATCGTTGTAGGGCGAGATAGTGCGAGAATGGGCGTTGTAGGCCGAGAAAGGGCGTTGCAGGGCGAGAAAGGGCGAGAAAGAGAGTTGTAGGGCGAGAAAGAGAGTTGTAGGACGAGAAAGGGCGAGAAAGATCGAGAAAGAGCGTTGTAGGGCGAGAAAAGGCGTTGTAGGGCGAGAAAGGGCGTTGTAGGGCGTTGGAGGGCGAGAAAGGGCGAGAAAGATTGTTGTAGGGCGAGAAAGGGTGAGATAGGGCGACAAAGAGCGTTGTAGGGCGAGAAAGGGTGAGATAGGGCAACAAAGAGTGTTGTAGGGCAAGAAAGGGTGAGATAGGGCGACAAAGGGCGTTGTAGGGCGAGAAGGGGTGAGAAAGGGCGAGAAAGAGAGTTGTAGGGTGAGAAAGGGCGTTGTAGGGCGAGAAAGGGCGAGAAAGAGAGTTGTAGGGCGAGAAAGAGCGTTGTAGGGCGAGAAAGGGCGAGAAAGAACGAGAAAGAGCGTTGTAGGGCGAGAAAAGGCGTTGTAGGGCGAGAAAGAGTGTTGTAGGGCGAGAAAGGGCGAGAAAGGGCGAGAAAGGGCATTGTAGGGCGAGAAAGATCGTTGTAGGGCTATAAAGGGAGAGAAAGGGCGTTGTAGGCCGAGAAACGGCGAGAAAGAGCATTGTAGGGCGAGAAAAGGCGTTGTAGGGCGAGAAAGAGCGTTGTAGGGCGAGAAAGGGCGTTAAAGGGCAAGAAAGGGCGAGAAAGGGCGTTGTAGGGCGAGAAAAGGCGTTGTACCGCGAGAAAGTGTGAGATAGGGCGACAAAGAGCGTTGTAGGGAGAGAAAGGGCGTTGCAGGGCGAGAAAGGGCGAGAAAGAGAGTTGTAGTGCGAGAAAGAGCGTTGTAGGGCGAGAAGGGGCGAGAAAGAACGAGAGAGAGCGTTGTAGGGCGAGAAAAGGCGTTGTAGGGCGAGACAGAGCGTTGTAGGGCAAGAAAGGGCGAGTAAGGGCGAGTAAGGGCATTGTAGGGCAAGAAAGATCGTTGTAGGGCGAGAAAGAGCGTTGTAGGTTGAGAAATAGCGGGAAAGGGCGTTGTAGGGCGAGAAAGGGTGAGATAGGGCGACAAAGAGCGTTGTAGGGCAAGAAAGAGAGTTGTAGGGCTATAAATGGCGTTGTAGGACGTTGTATGGCGAGAAAGGGCGTTGTAAGGCGAGAAAGGGCGTTGTAGGGCGAGAAAGGGCGAGAATGGGCGAGAAAGATCGTTTTTGGGGCGAGAAAGGGCGTTGCAGGGCAAGAAAGAGCGCTGTAGGGCGAGAAAAGGCATTGAAGGGCGTTGTAGGGCGTTTTAGGGTGTTGTAGGGTGCGAAAGGGCATTGTATGGCGAGAAAGGGAGAGAAAGGGCGCTGTAAGGCGAGAAAGGGCGTGAAAGGGCGAGAAAGAGCGTTGTAGGGCGAGAAAGGACGAGAAAGGGCGTTGTAGGACGAGAAAAGGCTTTGTAGGGCGAGAAAGGGCGAGAAAGGTTGTTGTAGGGCGAGAAAGGGCGTTGTAGGGCGAGAAAGGGTGAGATAGGGCGACAAAGAGCGTTGTAGGGCGAGAAATGGAGAGAAAGGGTGCGAAAGAGCGTTGTAGGGCGAGAAAGGGCGTTGTAGGGCGTTGGATTGCGAGAAAGGTTGTTGTAGGGCGAGAAAGGGTGAGATAGGGCGACAAAGAGCAATGTAGGGCGAGAAAGGGTGAGATAGGGAGACAAAGAGTGTTGTAGGGTGAGAAAGGGTGAGATAGGGCGACAATGGGCGTTGTAGGGCGAGAAGGGGTGAGAAAGGGCGAGAAGGGGTGAGAAAGGGCGAGAAAGAGAGTTGTAGGGCAAGAAAGGGCGTTGTAGGGCAAGAAAAAGTGTTGTAGGGCGAGAAAGGGTGAGATAGGGCGACAAAGAGCGTTGTAGGGCGAGAAAGAGAGAGAAAGGGTGCGAAAGAGCGTTGTAGGGCGAGAAAGGGCGTTGTAGGGCGTTGGAGGGCGAGAAAGGGCGAGAAAGATTGTTGTAGGGCGAGAAAGGGTGAGATAGGGCGACAAAGAGCGTTGTAGGGCGAGAAAGGGTGAGATAGGGCAACAAAGAGTGTTGTAGGGCGAGAAAGGGTGAGATAGGGCGACAAAGGGCGTTGTAGGGCGAGAAGGGGTGAGAAAGGGCGAGAAAGAGAGTTGTAGGGTGAGAAAGGGCGTTGTAGGGCGAGAAAGGGCGAGAAAGAGAGTTGTAGGGCGAGAAAGAGCGTTGTAGGGCGAGAAAGGGCGAGAAAGAACGAGAAAGAGCGTTGTAGGGCGAGAAAAGGCGTTGTAGGGCGAGAAAGAGTGTTGTAGGGCGAGAAAGGGCGAGAAAGGGCGAGAAAGGGCATTGTAGGGCGAGAAAGATCGTTGTAGGGCTATAAAGGGAGAGAAAGGGCGTTGTAGGCCGAGAAACGGCGAGAAAGAGCATTGTAGGGCGAGAAAAGGCGTTGTAGGGCGAGAAAGAGCGTTGTAGGGCGAGAAAGGGCGTTAAAGGGCAAGAAAGGGCGAGAAAGGGCGTTGTAGGGCGAGAAAAGGCGTTGTAGCGCGAGAAAGTGTGAGATAGGGCGACAAAGAGCGTTGTAGGGAGAGAAAGGGCGTTGCAGGGCGAGAAAGGGCGAGAAAGAGAGTTGTAGTGCGAGAAAGAGCGTTGTAGGGCGAGAAGGGGCGAGAAAGAACGAGAGAGAGCGTTGTAGGGCGAGAAAAGGCGTTGTAGGGCGAGACAGAGCGTTGTAGGGCGAGAAAGGGCGAGTAAGGGCGAGTAAGGGCATTGTAGGGCAAGAAAGATCGTTGTAGGGCGAGATAGTGCGAGAATGGGCGTTGTAGGCCGAGAAAGGGCGTTGCAGGGCGAGAAAGGGCGAGAAAGAGAGTTGTAGGGCGAGAAAGAGAGTTGTAGGACGAGAAAGGGCGAGAAAGATCGAGAAAGAGCGTTGTAGGGCGAGAAAAGGCGTTGTAGGGCGAGAAAGAGCGTTGTAGGGCGAGAAAGGGCGAGAAAGGGCGAGAAAGGGCATTGTAGGGCAAGAAAGATCGTTGTAGGGCGAGATAGGGCGAGAAAGGGCGTTGTAGGCCGAGAAAGGGCGAGAAAGAGCGTTGTAGGGCGAGAAAAAGCATTGTAGGGCGAGAAAGGGCGCTGTAGGGCGAGAAAAGGCGTTGTGGGGCGAGAAAGGGTGAGATAGGGCGACAAAGAGCGTTGTAGGGTGAGAAAGAGCGTTGTAGGGCGAGAAAAGGCGTTGTAGGGCGAGAAAGAGCGTTGTAGTGCGAGAAATAGCGGGAAAGGGCGTTGTAGGGCTTTGTAGGGCGAGAAAGGGTGAGATAGGGCGACAAAGAGCGTTGTAGGGCAAGAAAGGGCGTTGTAGGGTGAGAAAGGGCGAGAAAGGGCAAGAAAGAGAGTTGTAGGGCGATAAAGGGCGTTGTAGGACGTTGCAGGGCGAGAAAGGGCGTTGTAAGGCGAGAAAGGGTGAGAAAGGGCGAGAAAGAGAGTTGTAGGGCGAGAAAGGGCGTTGTAGGGCGAGAAAGAGCGTTATAGGGCGAGAAAGGGCGAGAAAGTGCGAGAAAGGGCGAGAAAGATCGTTGTAGGGCGAGAAAGGGCGTTGCAGGGCGAGAAAGAGCGCTGTAGGGCGAGAAAAGGCGTTGAAGGGCGTTGTAGGGCGTTTTAGGGTGTTGTAGGGTGAGAAAGGGCGTTGTATGGCGAGAAAGGGAGAGAAAGGGCGTTGTAGGGCGAGAAAGGGCGCTGTAGGGCGAGAAAGGGCGAGAAAGGGCGAGAAAGGGCGTTGTAGGGCGAGAAAGGGCGAGAAAGGGCGTTGTAGGGCGAGAAAGGGCGTGAAAGGGCGAGAAAGAGCGTTGTAGGGCGAGAAAGGGCGAGAAAGAGCGTTGTAGGGCGAGAAAGGGCGTTGTAGGGCGAGAAAGATCGTTGTAGGACGAGAAAAGGCGTTGTAGGGCGAGAAAGGGCGAGAAAGGTTGTTGTAGTGCGAGAAAGGGCGTAGTAGGGCGTTGTAGAGCGAGAAAGTGCGTTGTAGGGCGAGAAAGGGCAAGAAAGGACTCTGTAGGGTAAGAAAGGGCGAGAAAGGGCGAGAAAGGGCGTTGTAGGGTGAGAAAGGTTGTTGTAGGGTGAGAAAGGGCGTTGTAGTGCGTTCTAGGGCTTTGTACTGCGAGGAAGGGAGTTGTAGGGTGTTGTAGGGAGAGAAAGGGCGTTTTAGGGCGAGAAAGGGCGAGAAAGGGCGTTGTAGGGTGAGAAAGGGTGTTGTAGGGCGAGAAAGGGCGTTGTAGGGCGAGAAAGGGCTAGAAAGGACGTTGTAGGGCGTTATAGGGCGAGAAAGGGCGATGTAGGGCGAGAAAGGGCGAGAAAGGGTGTTGTAGGGCGTTTTAGGGCGAGAGAGGGTGAGAAAGGGCATTGTAGGGTGAGAAAGGGCGAGAAAGGGTGAGAAAGGGCGAGAAAGGGCGATAAAGGGTGTTGTAGGGCGAAGAAGGGCGCTGTAGGGCGAGAAAGGGCGCTGTAGGGCGAGAAAGGGTGTTGTAAGGCGAAAAAAGGACGTTGTAGGGCGAGAAAGGGTGAGAAAGGGCGTTGTAGGGCGAGAAAGGGCGTTGTAGGGAGAGAAAGGGCGAGAAAGTAAGCTGTAGGGCGAGAAAGGGCATTGTAGGGTTAGAAATGGCGAGACAGGGCGGGAAATGGCGTTGTAGGGCGTTGTAGGTCGTTGTAGGGCGAGAAATGGCGAGAAAGGGTGAGAAATGGTGTTGTAGGGCGAGAAAGGGCGTTGTAGGGTGAGAAAGGGCGTAGTAGAGCGTTGTAGGGCGAGAAAAGGCGTTGTAGGGTGAGCAAGGTTGAAAAAGGGCGTTGCAGGGCGAGAAAGGGTGCTGTAGGGTGAGAAAGGGCGAGAAAGAGTGAGAAAGGGCGTTGTAGGGCGAGAGAGGGTGTTGTAGGGCGAGAAAGGGCATTTTAGGGCGTTGTAGGGCGAGAAAGGGAGATGTAGGGCGTTGTAGGGCGAGAAAGGGTGTTGTAGGGCGAGAAAGGGCGAGAAAGGACTTTGTAGGGCATTGTAGGGCGAGAAAGGGCGTTGTAGGGTGAGAAAGGGTGAGCAAGGGCGAGAAAGGGTGTTGTAGGGCAAATTAGGGCGAGAGAGGGTGAGAAAGGGCATTGTAGGGTGAGAAAGGGCGTTGTAGGCCGTTGTAGGGTGAGAAAGGGTGTTGTAGGGCGAGAAAGGGTGTTGTAGGGCGAGAAAGGGCGAGAAAGGACTTTGTAGGGCGTTGTGGGGCGAGAAAGGGCGTTGTAGGGTGAGCAAGGGTGAGAAAGGGCGTGGTAGGGCGTTGTAGGGCGAGAAAGGGTGAGAAAGGGCGTTGTAGGTCGTTGTAAGGCGAGAAATGGCGAGAAAGGATGAGAAATGGGGTTGTAGGGCGAGAAAGGGCATTGTAGGGCGTTGTAGGGCGAGAAAGGGCGTAGTAGGGCGTTGTAGTGCGAGAAAGGGCGTTGTAGTGTGAGCAAGGGTGAAAAAGGGCGTTGTAGAGCGAGAAAGGGCGCAGTAAGGTGAGAAAGGGCGAGAAAGGGCGAGAAAGGGCGTTGTAGGGCGATAAAGGGTGTTGTAGGGCGAGTAAGGGCGTTGTAGGGCATTCTAGGGCATTGTAGGGCGAGAAAGGGAGATGTAGGGTGTTGTAGGGCGAGAAAGGGCATTGTAGGGTGAGAAAGGGCGAGAAAGGGCGTTGTAGGGTGAGAAAGGGCGAGAAAGGTTGAGAAAGGGCGAGAAAGGGCGAGAAAGGGTGTTGTAAGGCAAAAAAGGGCGTTGTAGGGCGTTTAAGGTCGAGAGAGGGTGAGAAAGGGCATTGTAGGGCGAGAAAGGGCGTTGTAGGGTGAGAAAGAGCGTTGTAGGGTGTTGTAGGGTGAGAAAGGGCGTTGTAGGGTGTTGTAGTGCGTTGTAGGGATAGACAGGGTATTGTAGGGTGAGAAAGGGCGAGAAAAGGCGAGAAAGGGCGTTGTAGGGCGTTGTAGGGCAAGAAAGGGCGTTGTAGGGCATTGTAGGGCTAGTAAGGGGGTTGTTGGGTGAGAAAGGGCGAGAAAGGGCGTTGTAGGGCGAGAAAGGGCGCTGTAGGGCTCTGTAGGGTAAGAAAGGGCGAGAAAGGGCGTTGTAGGGCGAGAAAGGGCTATGTAGGGTGTTGTAGTTAGTTGTATGGTGTTGTAGGGCGAGAAAGGGCGAGAAAGTGTGATAAAGGGCATTGTAGGGTGAGAAATGGCGAGAAAGGGTGAGAAAGGGCGTTGTAGGGCGAGAAAGGGCGTTACAGGGCGTTGTAGGGCGAGAAAGGGCGAGACATAGCGATAAAGGGCGTTGTTGGGTTAGAAATTGTGAGACAGGGCGAGAAGGGGCGTTTTAGGGCGTTGTAGGTCCTTGTAGGGCGAGAAATGGCGAGAGAGGGTGAGAAAGGGCGTTGTAGGGCGAGAAAGGGCGTTGTAGGGCGTTGTAGGGCGAGAAAGGGCGTAGTAGGGCGTTGTAGGGCGAGAAAGGGCGTTGTAGTGCGAGAAAGGGTGAGAAAGGGCAAGAAAGGGCGTTTTAGGGCGAGAAAGGGCGAGAAAGGGCGAGAAAGGGCTCTGTAGGGTGAGAAAGGGCGAGAAAGGGCGAGAAAGGGCGTTGTAGGGTTAGAAAGGTTGTTGTAGGGTGAGAAAGGGCGTTGTAGTGCGTTCTAGGGCGTTGTAGGGCGAGGAAGGGAGTTGTAGGGTGTTGTAGGGCGAGAAATGGCGTTGTAGGGCGAGAAAGGGCGAGAAAGGGCGTTGTAGGGCGAGAAAGGGCAAGAAAGGACGTTGTAGGGCGTTGTAGGGCGAGAAAGGGCGTTGTAGGGCGTTTTACGGCGAGAGAGGGTGATAAAGGGCATTGTAGGGCAAGAAAGGGCGTTGTAGGGAGTTATAGGTCTAGAAAGGGCATTGTAGGGTGAGAAAGGGCGAGAAAGGGCGTTGTAGATCGTTGTTGGGCGAGAAAGGGCGTAGTAAGGCTTTGTAGTGCGAGAAAGGGCGCTGAAGGGCGAGAAAGGGTGAGAAAGGGCGAGAAAGGGCGTTGTAGGGCGAGAAAGGGCGAGAAAGGGCGAGAAAGGGTGCTGTAGGGTGAGAAAGGGCGAGAAAGGGCGAGAAAGGGCGTTGTAGGGTGAGAAAGGGTGTGGTAGGGTGAGAAAGGGCGTTGTAGTGCGTTCTAGGGAGTTGTAGGGCGTTGTAGGGCGAGAAAGGGCGTTGTAGGGCGAGAAAGGGCGAGAAAGGGCGTTTTAGGGTGCGAAAGGGCGAGAAAGGGCGTTGTAAGGCGAGAAAGGGTGAGAAAGGGCGTTGTAGGGCAAGAAAGGGCGTTGTAGGGTGAGAAAGGGGTAGAAAGGGGAAGAAAGGGCGAGAAAGGGCGTTGTAGGGCGAGAAAGGGCGAGAAAGGGCTTTGTAGGGCGAGAAAGGGTGTTTTCGGGCGTGAAAGGGCGAGAAAGGGCGTTGTTGGGTGAGAAAGGGCGTTGTAGGGCGTTGTAGGGCGTTGTAGGGTGAGAAAGGGTGAGAAAGGGCGAGAAGGGGCTTGAAAGGGTGAGAAAGGTCGAGTAAGGGCGCTGTAGGGCTAGAAAGGGCGAGAAAGTGCGAGAAAGGGCATTGTAGAGTGACAAAGGGCGAGAAAGGGTGTTGTAGGGCGAGAAAGGGCATTGTAGGGTGAGAAAGGGCGTTGTAGGGAATGGTAGGGCGAGAAAGGGTGAGAAAGGGCGTTGAAGAGTGAGAAAGGGCGAGAAAGGGCGAGAACGTGCGAGAAAGGGCGATGTAGAGCGAGAAAGGGCGTTGTAGGGCGAGAAAGAGCGTTGTAGGGCAATGTAGGGCAAGAAAGGGCATTGTAGGGCTTTGTAGGGTGTTGTAGGGCGAGAAAGGGCGAGAAAGGTGATAAAGGGAGTTGTAGGGCGAGAAAGGGCGAGAACGTGCGAGATAAGGCGTTGTAGGGAGAGAAAGGGCGAGAAATGGCGAGAAAGGGCGTTGTAGGGTGAGAAATGGCGAGACAGGGCGAGAAAGGGCGTTGTAGTGCATTGTAGGGCTAGAAAGGGTAATGTAGGGTGAGAACGGGCGAGAAAAGGCGAGAAAGGGCGTTGTAGGGCTAGAAAGAGCGTTGTAGGGTGAGAAAGGTCGAGAAAGGGCGTTGTAGGGCGAGAAAGGGCGCTGTAGGGCGCTGTAGGGCGCTGTAGGGCGAGAAAGGGCGTTGTAGGGAGAGAAAAGGCTATGTAGGGCGTTGTAGGGCGTTGTATGGTGCTGTAGGGTGAGAAAGGGCGAGAAAAGGCGAGAAAGGGCGTTGTAGGGCGTTGTAGGGCGAGAAAGGGCGTTGTAGGGCGTTGTAGGGCGTTGTATGGTGTTGTAGGGCGAGAAAGGGCGAGAAAGGGTGATAAAGGGCGTTGTAGGGTGAGAAAGGGCAAGAAAGGGCGAGAAAGGATGTTGTAGGGCGAAAAAGGGCGTTGTAGGGCGAGAAAGGGTGTTGTAGGGCGAGAAAGTGCGTTGTAGGGCGAGAAAGGACAAGAAAGGACGTTGTAGGGCGTTGTAGGGCAAGAAAGGCGTTGTAGGGCGAGAAAGTGCGAGAAAGGGCGTTGTAGGGCATTTTAGGGCGAGAGAGGGTGAGAAAGGGCATTGTAGGGTGAGAAAGGGCGAGCTAGGGCCAGAAAGGGCGTTGTATTGCATTTTAGGGCGTTGTAGGGCGAGAAAGGACGTTGTAGGGCGAGAAAGGGCGTTGTAGGAAGAGAAAGGGTGAGCAAGGGCGAGAAAGGGCGTTGTAGGGCGAGAAAGGGTGAGAAAGGGAGTTGTAGGGCGAGAAAGGGCATTGTAGGGCGAGAACGGACGAGAAACGGCGAGAAAGGCGTTGTAGGGTGAGAAAGGGGTAGAAAGGGCAAAAAAGGGTGTTGTAGGGCGAGCAAGGGCGAGAAAGGGCGAGAAAGAACGAGAAAGAGCTTTTTAGGGCCAGAAAGGGTGTTTTCGGGCGAGCTAGGGCGTTGTAGGGCGAGTAATGGCGAGCTAGGGTGTTGTAGGGCGAGAAAGGGCGTTGTAGGGCGTTATAGGGCGAGAAAGGGTGAGAAAGGGCGTTGTAGGGCGTTGTAGGGTGAGAAAGGGTGAGAAAGGGCATTGTAGGGCGAGAAAGGGCGAGAAAGGGCGTTGTAGGGCGAGAAAGTGTGAGAAAGGGCGATACAGGGCGTTTTAGGGCGTTGTAGGTCCTTGTAGGGCGAGAAAGGCCGAGAAAGGGTGAGAAAGGGCGTTGTAGGGCGAGAAAGGGCGTTGTAGGGCAAGAAAGGGCGAGAAAGGGCGTTGTAGGGCATTTTAGGGCGAGAGAGGGTGAGAAAGGGCATTGTAGGGTGAGAAAGGGCGAGCTAGGGCGAGAAAGGGCGTTGTATTGCATTGTAGGGCGTTGTAGGGCGAGAAGGGACGTTGTAGGGCAAGAAAGGGCGTTGTAGGGTGAGAAAGGGTGAGCAAGGGCGAGAAAGGGCGAGAAAGGGCGTTGTAGGGCGAGAAAGTGTGAGAAAGGGCGATACAGGGCGTTTTAGGGCGTTGTAGGTCCTTGTAGGGCGAGAAAGGCCGAGAAAGGGTGAGAAAGGGCGTTGTAGGGCGAGAAAGGGCGTTGTAGGGCGTTGTAGGGCGAGAAAGGGCGTAGTAGGGCATTGTAGGGCGAGAAAGGGTGTTGTAGGGCGAGAAAGGGCAAGAAAGGGCGTTTTAGGGCGAGAAAGGGCGAGAAAGTCCTCTGTAGGGTGAGAAAGGGCGAGAAAGGGCGTTGTAGGTTGAGAAAGGTTGTTGTAGGGTGAGAAAGGGCGTTGTAGTGCGTTCTAGGGCGTTGTAGGGCGAGGAAGGGAGTTGTAGGGTGTTGTAGGGCGAGAAATGGCGTTGTAGGGCGAGAAAGGGCGTTGTAGGGTGAGAAAGGGCGAGAAAGGGTGAGAAAGGGCAAGAAAGGACGAGAAAGGATGTTGTAGGGCGAAAAAGGGCGTTGTAGGGCGAGAAAGGGTGTTGTAGGGCGAGAAAGGGCGTTGTAGGGCGAGAAAGGACAAGAAAGGACGTTGTAGGGCGTTGTAGGGCAAGAAAGGCGTTGTAGGGCGAGAAAGTGCGAGAAAGGGCGTTGTAGGGCATTTTAGGGCGAGAGAGGGTGAGAAAGGGCATTGTAGGGTGAGAAAGGGCGAGCTAGGGCCAGAAAGGGCGTTGTATTGCATTGTAGGGCGTTGTAGGGCGAGAAAGGACGTTGTAGGGCGAGAAAGGGCGTTGTAGGAAGAGAAAGGGTGAGCAAGGGCGAGAAAGGGCGAGAAAGGGCGTTGTAGGGCGAGAAAGTGTGAGAAAGGGAGTTGTAGGGCGAGAAAGGGCGTTGTAGGGCGAGAACGGGCGAGAAACGGCGAGAAAGGCGTTGTAGGGTGAGAAAGGGGTAGAAAGGGCAAAAAAAGGTGTTGTAGGGCGAGAAAGGGCGAGAAAGGGCGAGAAAGAACGAGAAAGAGCTTTTTAGGGCCAGAAACGGTGTTTTCGGGCGAGAAAGGGCGTTGTAGGGCGAGTAATGGCGAGCTAGGGTGTTGTAGGGCGAGAAAGGGCGTTGTAGGGCGTTATAGGGTGAGAAAGGGTGAGAAAGGGCGTTGTAGGGCGTTGTATGGTGAGAAAGGGTGAGAAAGGGCATTGTAGGGCGAGAAAGGGCGAGAAACGGCGTTGTAGGGTGAGAAAGGTTGTTGTAGGGTGAGAAAGGGCATTGTAGTGCGTTCTAGGGCGTTGTAGGGCGAGGAAGGGAGTTGTAGGGTGTTGTAGGGCGAGAAATGGCGTTGTAGGGCGAGAAAGGGCGTTGTAGGGTGAGAAAGGGCGAGAAAGGGTGAGAAAGGGCAAGAAAGGGCGAGAAAGGATGTTGTAGGGCGAAAAAGGGCGTTGTAGGGCGAGAAAGGGTGTTGTAGGGCGAGAAAGGGCGTTGTAGGGCGAGAAAGGACAAGAAAGGACGTTGTAGGGCGTTGTAGGGCAAGAAAGGCGTTGTAGGGCGAGAAAGTGCGAGAAAGGGCGTTGTAGGGCATTTTAGGGCGAGAGAGGGTGAGAAAGGGCATTGTAGGGTGAGAAAGGGCGAGCTAGGGCCAGAAAGGGCGTTGTATTGCATTGTAGGGCGTTGTAGGGCGAGAAAGGACGTTGTAGGGCGAGAAAGGGCGTTGTAGGAAGAGAAAGGGTGAGCAAGGGCGAGAAAGGGCGAGAAAGGGCGTTGTAGGGCGAGAAAGTGTGAGAAAGGGAGTTGTAGGGCGAGAAAGGGCGTTGTAGGGCGAGAACGGGCGAGAAACGGCGAGAAAGGCGTTGTAGGGTGAGAAAGGGTTAGAAAGGGCAAAAAAAGGTGTTGTAGAGCGAGAAAGGGCGAGAAAGGGCGAGAAAGAACGAGAAAGAGCTTTTTAGGGCCAGAAAGGGTGTTTTCGGGCGAGAAAGGGCGTTGTAGGGCGAGTAATGGCGAGCTAGGGCGTTGTAGGGCGAGAAAGGGCGTTGTAGGGCGTTATAGGGCGAGAAAGGGTGAGAAAGGGCGTTGTAGGGCGTTGTAGGGTGAGAAAGGGTGAGAAAGGGCATTGTAGGGCGAGAAATGGCGAGAAAGGGCGTTGTAGGGCGAGAAAGGGCCTTGTAGGGCGAGAACGGGCGAGAAAGGGAGTTGTAGAGTGAGAAACGGCGTTGTAGGGTGAGAAAGGTTGTTGTAGGGTGAGAAAGGGCGTTGTAGTGCGTTCTAGGGCGTTGTAGGGCGAGGAAGGGAGTTGTAGGGTGTTGTAGGGCGAGAAATGGCGTTGTAGGGCGAGAAAGGGCGAGAAAGGGCGTTGTAGGGTGAGAAAGGGCGAGAAAGGGTGAGAAAGGGCAAGAAAGGGCGAGAAAGGATGTTGTAGGGCGAAAAAGGGCGTTGTAGGGCGAGAAAGGGTGTTGTAGGGCGAGAAAGGGCGTTGTAGGGCGAGAAAGGACAAGAAAGGACGTTGTAGGGCGTTGTAGGGCAAGAAAGGCGTTGTAGGGCGAGAAAGTGCGAGAAAGGGCGTTGTAGGGCATTTTAGGGCGAGAGAGGGTGAGAAAGGGCATTGTAGGGTGAGAAAGGGCGAGCTAGGGCCAGAAAGGGCATTGGATTGCATTTTAGGGCGTTGTAGGGCGAGAAAGGACGTTGTAGGGCGAGAAAGGGCGTTGTAGGAAGAAAAAGGGTGAGCAAGGGCGAGAAAGGGCGTTGTAGGGCGAGAAAGGGTGAGAAAGGGAGTTGTAGGGCGAGAAAGGGCATTGTAGGGCGAGAACGGACGAGAAACGGCGAGAAAGGCGTTGTAGGGTGAGAAAGGGGTAGAAAGGGCAAAAAAGGGTGTTGTAGGGCGAGCAAGGGCGAGAAAGGGCGAGAAAGAACGAGAAAGAGCTTTTTAGGGCCAGAAAGGGTGTTTTCGGGCGAGAAAGGGCGTTGTAGGGCGAGTAATGGCGAGCTAGGGCGTTGTAGGGCGAGAAAGGGCGTTGTAGGGCGTTATAGGGCGAGAAAGGGTGAGAAAGGGCGTTGTAGGGCGTTGTAGGGTGAGAAAGGGTGAGAAAGGGCATTGTAGGGCGAGAAAGGGCGAGAAAGGGCGTTGTAGGGCGAGAAAGGGCCTTGTAGGGCGAGAACGGGCGAGAAAGGGCGTTGTAGAGTGAGAAACGGCGTTGTAGGGTGAGAAAGGTTGTTGTAGGGTGAGAAAGGGCGTTGTAGTGCGTTCTAGGGCGTTGTAGGGCGAGGAAGGGAGTTGTAGGGTGTTGTAGGGCGAGAAATGGCGTTGTAGGGCGAGAAAGGGCGAGAAAGGGCGTTGTAGGGTGAGAAAGGGAGAGAAAGGGCGAGAAAGGGTGTTGTAGGGTGAAAAAGGGCGTTGTAGGGCGAGAAAGGGTGTTGTAGGGCGAGAAAGGGCGTTGTAGGGCGAGAAAGGGCAAGAAAGGACGTTGTAGGGCATTTTAGGGCGAGAGAGGGTGAGAAAGGGCATTGTAGGGTGAGAAAGGGCGAGCTAGGGCGAGAAAGGGCGTTGTATTGCATTGTAGGGCGTTGTAGGGCGAGAAAGGACGTTGTAGGGCAAGAAAGGGCGTTGTAGGGTGAGAAAGGGTGAGCAAGGGCGAGAAAGGGCGAGAAAGGGCGAGAAAGGGCGTTGTAGGGCGAGAACGGGCGAGAAAGGGCGAGAAAGGCGTTGTAGGGTGAGAAAGGGGTAGAAAGGGCAAAAAAGGGCGTTGTAGGGCAAGAAAGGGCGAGAAAGGGCGAGAAAGAGCTTTTTAGGGCGAGAAAGGGTGTTTTCGGGCGAGATACGGCGTTGTAGGGCGAGTAAGGGCGATCTAGGGCGTTGTAGGGCGAGAAAGGGTGAGAAAGGGTGAGAAAGGGCGTTGTAGGGCGTTGTAGGGCGAGAAAGGGTGAGAAAGGGCATTGTAGGGCGAGAAAGGGCGAGAAAGGGCGTTGTAGGGCGAGAAAGGGCCTTGTACTGCGAGAACGGGCGAGAAAGGGCGTTGTAGAGTGAGAAACGGCGTTGTGGGGCGAGAAAGGGCGTTGTAGGGCATTGTAGGGCGAGAAAGGGTGAGAAAGGGTGAGAAAGGGCGTTGTAGGGAGTTGTAGGTCTAGAAAGGGCATTGTAGGGTGAGAAAGGGCGAGAAAGGGCATTGTAGGGCGTTGTAGGGCGAGAAAGGGCGAGAAAGGGCGCTGTAGGTCTCTGTAGGGTAAGAAAGGGCGAGAAAGGACGTTGTAGGGTGAGAAATGGCTTTGTAGGGAGTTGTAGGGCGTTGTATGATGTTGTAGGGCGAGAAAGGGCGAGAAAGGGCATTGTAGGGTGAGAAATGGCGAGACAGGGCGAGAAAGGGCATTGTAGGGCGTTGTAGGTCATTGTAGGGCGAGAAAGGGCGAGAAAGGGTGAGAAAGGGAGTTGTAGGGGGAGAAAGGGCGTTGTAGGTCATTGTAGGGCGAGAAAGGGCGTAGTAGGGCTTTGTAGTGTGAGAAAGGGCGCTGAAGGGCGAGAAAGGGTGAGAAAGGGCGTTGTAGGGCGAGAAAGGGCGAGAAAGGGCGCTGTAGGGTGAGAAAGGGCGAGAAAGGGCGTTGTAGGGTGAGAAAGGGTGTTGTAGGGTGAGAAAGGGCGTTGTAGTGCGTTCTAGGGCGTTGTAGGGCGAGGAAGGGAGTTGTAGGGCGTTGAAAGGCGAGAAAGGGCGTTGTAGGGCGTTGTATGGCAAGAAAGGGCGTTGTAGGGTGAGAAAGGGAATTGTAGGGCGTTGTAGGGCGTTGTATGGCGAGAAAGGGTGAGAAATGGCGAGAAAGGGGTAGAAAGGGGTAGAAAGGGCAAGAAAGGGCGTTGTAGGGTGAGAAAGTGGTAGAAAGGGGTAGAAAGGGCGAGAAAGGGCGTTGTAGGGCGTTGTAGGGAGAGAAAGGGCGAGAAAGGGCGTTGTAGGGCGAGAAAGGGCGTTGTTGGGTGAGAAAGGGCGTTGTAGGGTGTTGTAGGGCGTTGTAGGGCGAGAAAGGGTGAGAAAGGGCGTTGTAGGGCGAGAAAGGGTTTTGTAGGGTGAGAAAGGGAGTTGTAGTGCGTTGTAGGGCGTTGTATGGCGAGAAAGGGTGAGAAATGGCGAGAAAGGGCTAGAAAGGGTGAGAAAGGTCGAGTAAGGGCGCTGTAGGGCTAGAAAGGGCGAGAAAGGGTGTTGTAGGGCGAGAAAGGGCGAGAAAGGGCGTTGTAGGGTGAGAAAGGGCGTTGTAGGGAATGGTAGGGCGAGAAAGGGCGTTGTAGGGCGAGAAAGGGTGAGAAAGGGCGTTGAAGAGTGAGAAAGGGCGAGAAAGGGCGCTGTATGGTGAGAAAGGGCGAGAAAGAGCGTTGTAGGGCGAGAACGGGCGAGAAAGGGCGATGTAGAGCGAGAAAGGGCGTTCTAGGGCGTTGTAGGGCGAGAAAGGCCGTTGTAGGGCAATGTAGGGCGAGAAAGGGCGTTGTAGGGCGTTGTAGTGTGTTGTAGGGCGAGAAAGGGCGAGAAAAGTGATAAAGGGCGTTGTAGGGCGAGAAAGGGCGAGAACGTGCGAGATAGGGCGTTGTAGGGCGAGAAAAGGCGAGAAATGGCGAGAAAGGGCGTTGTAGGGCGAGAAAAGGCGTTGTAGGGCGAGAAAGGGTGAGATAGGGTGACAAAAAGCGTTGTAGGGTGAGAAAGGGCGTTGCAGGGCGAGAAAGGGTGAGAAAGAGCGTTGTAGGGCGAGAAAAGGCGTTGTAGGGCGAGAAAGAGCGTTGTAGGGTGAGAAATAGCGGGAAAGGGCGTTGTAGGGCGAGAAAGGGTGAGATAGGGCGACAAAGAGCGTTGTAGGGCAAGAAAGTGCGTTGTAGGGCGAGAAAGGGCGAGAAAGGGCAAGAAAGAGAGTTGTAGGGCGATAAAGGGCGTTGTAGGACGTTGTAGGGCGAGAAAGGGCGTTGTAAGGCGAGAAAGGGCGTTGTAGGGCGAGAAAGAGCGTTGTAGGGCGAGAAAGGGCGAGAAAGGGCGAGAAAGGGCGAGAAAGGGCGAGAAAGAGCGTTGTAGCGCGAGAAAGAGCGTTGTATGGCGAGAAAGGGCGAGAAAGGGCGTTGTAGGGCAAGAAAGAGCGTTGTAGGGCGAGAAAGGGCGTTGTATGGCGAGAAAGGGCGAGAAAGGGCATTATAGGGCGAGAAAGGACATTTTAGGGCGAGAAAGAGCGTTGTAGGGCGAGAAAGGGCGAGAAAGGGTGTTGTAGGCCGAGAAAGGGCGAGAAAGAGCGTTGTAAGGAGAGAAAGGGCCTTGTAGGGCGAGAAAGGGTGAGAAAGGGCGAGAAAGAGAGTTGTAGGGCGAGAAAGGGCATTGTATTGTGAGAAAAAGCGTTGTAGGGCGAGAAAGGGCGTTCTAGGGCGAGAAAGAGCATTGTAGGGCGAGAAAGGGCGAGAAAGGGTGTTGTAGGCCGAGAAAGGGCGAGAAAGAGCGTTGTAGGGAGAGAAAGGGCCTTGTAGGGCGAGAAAGGGTGAGAAAGGGCGAGAAAGAGAGTTGTAGGGCGAGAAAGGGCATTGTATTGTGAGAAAGAGCGTTGTAGGGCGAGAAAGGGCGTTCTAGGGCGAGAAAGAGCATTGTAGGGCGAGAAAGGGCGATGTAGGGCAAGAAAGGGCGAGAATGGGTGAGAAAGATCGTTGTTGGGCGAGAAAGGTCATTGTAGTGCGAGAAAGAGCGTTGTAGAGTGAGAAAGGGCGAGAAAGAACAAGAAAGAGCGTTGTAGGGCGAGAAAAGGCGTTGTAGGGCGAGAAAGAGCGTTGTAGGGCGAGAAAGGGTGAGAAAGGGCGGGAAAGGGCGTTGTAGGCCGAGAAAGGGCGAGAAAGAGCGTTGTAGGGCGAGAAAAGATGTTGTAGGGCGAGAAAGAGCGTTGTAGGGCGAGAAAGGGCGTTGCAGGGCGAGAAAGGCCGTTGTAGGGCAATGTAGGGCGAGAAAGGGCGTTGTAGGGCGTTGTAGGGTGTTGTAGGGCGAGAAAGGGCGAGAAAGGTGATAAAGGGCGTTGTAGGGCGAGAAAGGGCGAGAACGTGCGAGATAGGGCGTTGTAGGGCGAGAAAGGGCGAGAAATGGCGAGAAAGGGCGTTGTAGGCCGAGAAAGGGCGAGAAAGAGCGTTGTAGGGCGTGAAAAGGTGTTGTAGGGCGAGAAAGAGCGTTGTAGAGCGAGAAAGGGCGTTGAAGGGCAAGAAAGGGCGAGAAAGGGCGTTGTAGGGCGAGAAAAGGTGTTGTAGGGCGAGAAAGGGTGAGATAGGGTGACAAAAAGCGTTGTAGGGTGAGAAAGGGTTTTGTAGTGTGAGAAAGGGAGTTGTAGGGCGTTGTAGGTCGTTGTATGGCGAGAAAGGGTGAGAAATGGCGAGAAAGGGCTAGAAAGGGTGAGAAAGGTCGAGTAAGGGCGCTGTAGGGCTAGAAAGGGCGAGAAAGGGTGTTGTAGGGCGAGAAAGGGCGAGAAAGGGCGTTGTAGGGTGAGAAAGGGCGTTGTAGGGAATGGTAGGGCGAGAAAGGGCGTTGTAGGGCGAGAAAGGGTGAGAAAGGGCGTTGAAGAGTTAGAAAGGGCGAGAAAGGGCGCTGTATGGTGAGAAAGGGCGAGAAAGAGCGTTGTAGGGCGAGAAAGGGCGAGAAATGGCGAGAAAGGGCGTTGTAGGGCGAGAAAAGGCGTTGTAGGGCGAGAAAGGGTGAGATAGGGTGACAAAAAGCGTTGTAGGGTGAGAAAGGGCGTTGCAGGGCGAGAAAGGGTGAGAAAGAGCGTTGTAGGGTGAGAAATAGCGGGAAAGGGCGTTGTAGGGCGAGAAAGGGTGAGATAGGGCGACAAAGAGCGTTGTAGGGCAAGAAAGGGCGTTGTAGGGCGAGAAAGGGCGAGAAAGGGCAAGAAAGAGAGTTGTAGGGCGATAAAGGGCGTTGTAGGACGTTGTAGGGCGAGAAAGGGCGTTGTAAGGCGAGAAAGGGCGTTGTAGGGCGAGAAAGAGCGTTGTAGGGCGAGAAAGGGCGAGAAATGGCGAGAAAGGGCGAGAAAGGGCGAGAAAGAGCGTTGTAGCGCGAGAAAGAGCGTTGTATGGCGAGAAAGGGCGAGAAAGGGCGTTGTAGGGCAAGAAAGAGCGTTGTAGGGCGAGAAAGGGCGTTGTATGGCGAGAAAGGGCGAGAAAGGGCATTATAGGGCGAGAAAGGGCATTTTAGGGCGAGAAAGAGCGTTGTAGGGCGAGAAAGGGCGAGAAAGGGTGTTGTAGGCCGAGAAAGGGCGAGAAAGAGCGTTGTAGGGAGAGAAAGGGCCTTGTAGGGCGAGAAAGGGTGAGAAAGGGCGAGAAAGAGAGTTGTAGGGCGAGAAAGGGCATTGTATTGTGAGAAAGAGCATTGTAGGGCGAGAAAGGGCGTTCTAGGGCGAGAAAGAGCATTGTAGGGCGATAAATTGCGATGTAGGGCAAGAAAGGGCGAGAATGGGTGAGAAAGATCGTTGTTGGGCGAGAAAGGTCATTGTAGGGCGAGAAAGAGCGTTGTAGAGTGAGAAAGGGCGAGAAAGAACGAGAAAGAGCGTTGTAGGGCGAGAAAAGGCGTTGTAGGGCGAGAAAGAGCGTTGTAGGGCGAGAAAGGGTGAGAAAGGGCGAGAAAGGGCGTTGTAGGCCGAGAAAGGGCGAGAAAGAGCGTTGTAGGGCGAGAAAAGATGTTGTAGGGCGAGAAAGAGCGTTGTAGGGCGAGAAAGGGCGTTGCAGGGCGAGAAAGGCCGTTGTAGGGCAATGTAGGGCGAGAAAGGGCGTTGTAGGGCGTTGTAGGGTGTTGTAGGGCGAGAAAGGGCGAGAAAGGTGATAAAGGGCGTTGTAGGGCGAGAAAGGGCGAGAACGTGCGAGATAGGGCGTTGTAGGGCGAGAAAGGGCGAGAAATGGCGAGAAAGGGCGTTGTAGGGCGAGAAAAGGCGTTGCAGGGCGAGAAAGGGTGAGATAGGGTGACAAAAAGCGTTGTAGGGTGAGAAAGGGCGTTGCAGGGCGAGAAAGGGTGAGAAAGAGCGTTGTAGGGCGAGAAAGAGCGTTGTAGGTTGAGAAATAGCGGGAAAGGGAGTTGTAGGGCGAGAAAGGGTGAGATAGGGCGACAAAGAGTGTTGTAGGGCAAGAAATGGCGTTGTAGGGCGAGAAAGGGCGAAAAAGGGCAAGAAAGAGAGTTGTAGGGCTATAAATGGCGTTGTAGGACGTTGTAGGGCGAGAAAGGGCGTTGTAAGGCGAGAAAGGGCGTTGTAGGGCGAGAAAGGGCGAGAAAGGGCGAGAAAGATCATTTTTGGGGCGAGAAAGGGCGTTGCAGGGCAAGAAAAAGCGCTGTAGTGCGAGAAAAGGCGTGGAAGGGCGTTGTAGGGCGTTTTAGGGTGTTGTAGGGTGCGAAAGGGCATTGTATGGCGAGAAAGGGAGAGAAAGGGCGCTGTAAGGCGAGAAAGGGCGTGAAAGGGCGAGAAAGAGCGTTGTAGGGCGAGAAAGGGCGAGAAAGGGCGAGACAGGGCGTTGTAGGATGAGAAAAGGCTTTGTAGGGCGAGAAAGGTTGTTGTAGGGCGAGAAAGAGCGTTGTAGGGCGAGAAAGGGTGAGATAGGGCGACAAAGAGCGTTGTAGGGCGAGAAAGGGAGAGAAAGGGTGCGAAAGAGCGTTGTAGGGCGAGAAAGGGCGTTGTATGGCGTTGGAGGGCGAGAAAGGGCGAGAAAGGTTGTTGTAGGGCGAGAAAGGGTGAGATAGGGCGACAAAGAGCAATGTAGGGGGAGAAAGGGTTAGATAGGGCGACAAAGAGTGTTGTAGGGCGAGAAAGGGTGAGATAGGGCGACAAAGGGGGTTGTAGGGCGAGAAGGGGTGAGAAAGGGCGAGAAAGAGAGTTGTAGGGCAAGAAAGGGCGTTGTAGGGCAAGAAAAAGTGTTGTAGGGCAAGAAAGGGTGAGATAGCGCGACAAAGAGCGTTGTAGGGCGAGAAAGAGAGAGAAAGGGTGCGAAAGAGCGTTGTAGGGCGAGAAAGGGCGTTGTAGGGCGTTGGAGGGCGAGAAAGGGCGAGAAAGATTGTTGTAGGGCGAGAAAGGGTGAGATAGGGTGACAAAGAGCGTTGTAGGGCGAGAAAGGGTGAGATAGGGCAACAAAGAGTGTTGTAGGGCGAGAAAGGGTGAGATAGGGCGACAAAGGGCGTTGTAGGGTGAGAAGGGGTGAGAAAGGGCGAGAAAGAGAGTTGTAGGGTGAGAAAGGGCGTTGTAGGGCGAGAAAGGGCGAGAAAGAGAGTTGTAGGGCGAGAAAGAGCGTTGTAGGGCGAGAAAGGGCGAGAAAGAACGAGAAAGAGCGTTGAAGGGTGAGAAAAGGCGTTGTAGGACGAGAAAGAGCGTTGTAGGGCGAGAAAGGGCGAGAAAGAGCGTTGTAGGGCGAGAAAAGGCGTTGTAGGGCGAGAAAGAGCGTTGTAGTGCGAGAAAGGGCGTTGAAGGGCAAGAAAGGGCGAGAAAGGGCGTTGTAGGGCGAGAAAAGGCGTTGTAGCGCGAGAAAGGGTGAGATAGGGCGACAAAGAGCGTTGTAGGGTGAGAAAGGGCGTTGCAGGGCGAGAAAGGGCGAGAAAGAGAGTTGTAGGGCAAGAAAGAGCGTTGTAGGGCGAGAAAGGGCGAGAAAGAACGAGAAAGAGCGTTGTAGGGCGAGAAAAGGCGTTGTAGGGCGAGAAAGAGCGTTGTAAGGCGAGAAAGGGCGAGTAAGGGCATTGTAGGGCAAGAAAGATCGTTGTAGGGCGAGATAGTGCGAGAAAGGGCGTTGTAGGCCGAGAAAGGGCGTTGCAGGGCGAGAAAGGGCGAGAAAGAGAGTTGTAGGGCGAGAAAGAGCATTGTTGGGCGAGAAATGGCGAGAAAGATCGAGAAAGAGCGTTGTAGGGCGAGAAAAGGCGTTGTAGGCCGAGAAAGGGCGAGAAAGAGCGTTGTAGGGCGATAAAAAGCGTTGTAGGGCGAGAAAGAGCGTTGTAGGGCGTGAAAGGGCGTTGAAGGGCAAGAAAGGGCGAGAAAGGGCGCTGTAGGGCGAGAAAAGGCGTTGTGGGGCGAGAAAGGGTGAGATAGGGCGACAAAGAGCGTTGTAGGGTGAGAAAGATTGTTGTAGGGCGAGATAGGGGGAGAAAGGGCGTTGTAGGCCGAGAAAGGGCGAGAAAGAGCGTTGTAGGGCGATAAAAAGCGTTGTAGGGCGAGAAAGAGCGTTGTAGGGCGAGAAAGGGCGTTGAAGGGCAAGAAAGGGCGAGAAAGGGCGCTGTAGGGCGAGAAAAGGCGTTGTGGGGCGAGAAAGGGTGAGATAGGGCGACAAAGAGCGTTGTAGGGTGAGAAAGAGCGTTGTAGGGCGAGAAAAGGCGTTGTAGGGCGAGAAAGAGCGTTGTAGTGCGAGAAATAGCGGGAAAGGGCGTTGTAGGGCGTTGTAGGGCGAGAACGGGTGAGATAGGGCGACAAAGAGCGTTGTAGGGCAAGAAAGGGCGTTGTAGGGCGAGAAAGGGCGAGAAAGGGCAAGAAAGAGAGTTGTAGGGCGATAAAGGGCGTTGTAGGACGTTGCAGGGCGAGAAAGGGCGTTGTAAAGCGAGAAAGGGTGAGAAAGGGCGAGAAAGAGAGTTGTAGGGCGAGAAAGGGCGTTGTAGGGCGAGAAAGAGCGTTATAGGGCGAGAAAGGGCGTTGTAGGGCGTTGGAGGGCGAGAAAGGGCGAGAAAGGTTGTTGTAGGGCGAGAAAGGGTGAGATAGGGCGACAAAGAGCAATGTAGGGCGAGAAAGGGTGAGATAGGGCGACAAAGAGTGTTGTAGGGCGAGAAAGGGTGAGATAGGGCGACAAAGGGCGTTGTAGGGCGAGAAGGGGTGAGAAAGGGCGAGAAAGAGAGTTGTAGGGCAAGATAGGGCGTTGTAGGGCAAGAAAAAGTGTTGCAGGGCGAGAAAGGGTGAGATAGGGCGACAAAGAGCGTTGTAGGGCGAGAAAGGGTGAGATAGGGCAACAAAGAGTGTTGTAGGGCGAGAAACGGTGAGATAGGGCGACAAAGGGCGTTGTAGGGCGAGAAGGGGTGAGAAAGGGCGAGAAAGAGAGTTGTAGGGTGAGAAAGGGCGTTGTAGGGCGAGAAAGGGCGAGATAGAGAGTTGTAGGGCGAGAAAGAGCGTTGTAGGGCGAGAAAGGGCGAGAAAGAACGAGAAAGAGCGTTGAAGTGTGAGAAAAGGCGTTGTAGGGCGAGAAAGATCGTTGTAGGGCGAGAAAGGGAGAGAAAGGGCGTTGTAGGCCGAGAAAGGGCGAGAAAGAGCGTTGTAGGGCGAGAAAAGGCGTTGTAGGGCGAGAAAGAGCGTTGTAGGGCGAGAAAGGGCGTTGATGGGCAAGAAAGGGTGAGAAAGGGCGTTGTAGGGCGAGAAAAGGCGTTGTAGCGCGAGAAAGGGTAAGATAGGGCGACAAAGAGCGTTGTAGGGCAAGAAAGGGCGTTGCAGGGCCAGAAAGGGCGAGAAAGAGAGTTGTAGGGCGAGAAAGAGCGTTGTAGGGCGAGAAAGGGCGAGAAAGAACGAGAAAGAGCGTTGTAGGGCGAGAAAAGGCGTTGTAGGGCGAGAAAGAGCGTTGTAGGGCGAGAAAAGGCGAGTAAGGGCATTGTAGGGCAAGAAAGATCGTTGTAGGGCGAGATAGTGCGAGAAAGGGCGTTGTAGGCCGAGAAAGGGCGTTGCAGGGCGAGAAAGGGCGAGAAAGAGAGTTGTAGGGCGAGAAAGAGCATTGTAGGGCGAGAAAGGGCGAGAAAGATCGAGAAAGAGCGTTGTAGGGCGAGAAAAGGCGTTGTAGGGCGAGAAAGAGCGTTGTAGGGCGAGAAAGGGCGAGAAAGGGCATTGTAGGGCAAGAAAGATCGTTGTAGGGCGAGATAGGGCGAGAAAGGGCGTTGTAGGCCGAGAAAGGGCGAGAAAGAGCGTTGTAGGGCGAGAAAAAGCGTTGTAGGGCGAGAAAGAGCGTTGTAGGGCGAGAAAGGGCGTTGAAGGGCAAGAAAGGGCGCTGTAGGGCGAGAAAAGGCGTTGTGGGGCGAGAAAGGGTGAGATAGGGCGACAAAGAGCGTTGTAGGGTGAGAAAGAGCGTTGTAGGGCGAGAAAAGGCGTTGTAGGGCGAGAAAGAGCGTTGTAGTGCGAGAATTAGCGGGAAAGGGCGTTGTAGGGCGTTGTAGGGCGAGAACGGGTGAGATAGGGCGAGAAAGAGCGTTGTAGGGCAAGAAAGGGCGTTGTAGGGCGAGAAAGGGTGAGAAAGGGCAAGAAAGAGAGTTGTAGGGCGATAAAGGGCGTTGTAGGACGTTGCAGGGCGAGAAAGGGCGTTGTAAGGCGAGAAAGGGTGAGAAAGGGCGAGAAAGAGAGTTGTAGGGCGAGAAAGGGCGTTGTAGGGCGAGAAAGAGCGTTATAGGGCGAGAAAGGGCGTTGTAGGGCGTTGGAGGTCGAGAAAGGGTGAGAAAGGTTGTTGTAGGGCGAGAAAGGGTGAGATAGGGCGACAAAGAGCAATGTAGGGCGAGAAAGGGTGAGATAGGGCAACAAAGAGTGTTGTAGGGCGAGAAAGGGTGAGATAGGGCGACAAAGGGCGTTGTAGGGCGAGAAGGGGTGAGAAAGGGTGAGAAAGAGAGTTGTAGGGCAAGATAGGGCGTTGTAGGGCAAGAAAAAGTGTTGTAGGGCGAGAAAGGGTGAGATAGGGCGACAAAGAGCGTTGTAGGGCGAGATAGGGTGAGATAGGGCAACAAAGAGTGTTGTAGGGCGAGAAAGGGTGAGATAGGGCGACAAAGGGCGTTGTAGGGCGAGAAGGGGTGAGAAAGGGCGAGAAAGAGAGTTGTAGGGTGAGAAAGGGCGTTGTAGGGCGAGAAAGGGCGAGAAAGAGCGTTGTAGGGTGAGAAAGGGCGAGAAAGAACGAGAAAGAGCGTTGAGGGGCGAGAAAAGGCGTTGTAGGGCGAGAAAGAGCGTTGTAGGGCGAGAAAGGGCGAGAAAGGGCATTGTAGGGCGAGAAAGATCGTTGTAGGGCGAGAAAGGGAGAGAAAGGGCGTTGTAGGGCGAGAAAGAGCGTTGTAGGGCGAGAAAAGGCATTGTAGGGTGAGAAAGAGCGTTGTAGGGCGAGAAAGGGCGTTGAAGGGCAAGAAAGGGTGAGAAAGGGCGTTGTAGGGCGAGAAAAGGCGTTGTAGCGCGAGAAAGGGTGAGATAGGGCGACAAAGAGCGTTGTAGGGTGAGAAAGGGCGTTGCAGGGCGAGAAAGGGCGAGAAAGAGAGTTGTAGGGCGAGAAAGAGCGTTGTAGGGCGAGAAATGGCGAGAAAGAACGAGAAAGAGCGTTGTAGGGCGAGAAAAGGCGTTGTAGGGCGAGAAAGAGCGTTGTAGGGCGAGAAAGGGCGAGTAAGGGCATTGTAGGGCAAGAAAGATCGTTGTAGGGCGAGATAGTGCGAGAAAGGGCGTTGTAGGCCCAGAAAGGGCTTTGCAGGGCGAGAAAAGGCGAGAAAGAGAGTTGTAGGGCGAGAAAGAGCATTGTAGGGCGAGAAAGGGCGAGAAAGATCGAGAAAGAGCGTTGTAGGGCGAGAAAAGGCGTTGTAGGGCGAGAAAGAGCGTTGTAGGGCGAGAAAGGGCGAGAAAGGGCATTGTAGGGCAAGAAAGATCGTTGTAGGGCGAGATAGGGCGAGAAAGGGCGTTGTAGGCCGAGAAAGGGCGAGAAAGAGCGTTGTAGGGCGAGAAAAAGCGTTGTAGGGCGAGAAAGAGCGTTGTAGGGTGAGAAAGGGCGTTGAAGGGCAAGAAAGGGCGAGAAAGGGCGCTGTAGGGCGAGAAAAGGCGTTGTGGGGCGAGAAAGGGTGAGATAGGGCGACAAAGAGCGTTGTAGGGTGAGAAAGAGCGTTGTAGGGTGAGAAAAGGCATTGTAGGGCGAGAAAGAGCGTTGTAGTGCGAGAAATAGCGGGAAAGGGCGTTGTAGGGCGTTGTAGGGCGAGAACGGGTGAGATAGGGCGACAAAGAGCGTTGTAGGGCAAGAAAGGGCGTTGTAGGGCAAGAAAGGGCGAGAAAGGGCAAGAAAGAGAGTTGTAGGGCGATAAAGGGCGTTGTAGGACGTTGCAGGGCGAGAAAGGGCGTTGTAAGGCGAGAAAGGGTGAGAAAGGGCGAGAAAGAGAGTTGTAGGGCGAGAAAGGGCGTTGTAGGGCGAGAAAGAGCGTTATAGGGCGAGAAAGGGCGAGAAAGTGCGAGAAAGATCGTTGTAGGGCGAGAAAGGGCGTTGCAGGGCGAGAAAGAGCGCTGTAGGGCGAGAAAAGGCGTTGAAGGGCGTTGTAGGGCGTTTTAGGGTGTTGTAGGGTGAGAAAGGGCGTTGTATAGCGAGAAAGGGAGAGAAAGGGCGTTGTAGGGCGAGAAAGGGCGCTGTAGGGCGAGAAAGGGCGAGAAAGGGCGAGAAAGGGCGTTGTAGGGCGAGAAAGGGCGTGAAAGGGCGAGAAAGAGCGTTGTAGGGCGAGAAAGGGCGTTGTTGGGCGAGAAAGGGCGAGAAAGAGCGTTGTAGGGCGAGAAAGGGCGAGAAAGAGCGTTGTAGGGCGAGAAAGGGCGTTGTAGGGCGAGAAAGATCGTTGTAGGACGAGAAAAGGCGTTGTAGGGCGAGAAAGGGCGAGAAAGGTTGTTGTAGTGCGAGAAAGGGCGTTGTAGGGCAAGAAAGGGTGAGATAGGGCGACAAAGAGCGTTGTAGGGCGAGAAAGGGAGAGAAAGGGTGCGAAAGAGCGTTGTAGGGCGAGAAAGGGCGTTGTAGGGCGTTGGAGGGCGAGAAAGGGCGAGAAAGGTTGTTGTAGGGCGAGAAAGGGTGAGATAGGGCGACAAAGAGCGTTGTAGGGCGAGAAAGGGTGAGATAGGGCGACAAAGAGTATTGTAGGGCGAGAAAGGGTGAGATAGTTACATAGTTACATAGTTAGTAAGGCCGAATAAAGACTTGCGTCCATCAAGTTCGACCTGTTAGTTCTGTAATTGCTAAAGGAGGGCAAAAACCCCAAATGATTTAGCCAATCTTAACCTGAGGAAAAATTCCCTCCCGACTCTGAAACCAGCAGTCAGAATAAATCCCTGTATTAACCTACTATTTTATTCTATTTTTAAGTATATGCAGAAATCTGCCTGGTATCTAGAAATGCATCCAGTCCCCGCTTGAACTGGTGTAGTGAATCCGACATTACCGTCTCCTCATTCAGTGAATTCCATATTCGCACTGCTCTTACCGTAAAGAACCCCTTCCTATGCTGGTGCTGAAACCTTTTCTCTTCCAGTCTTAGTGAATGCCCTCTTGTTACCGTAATATCCCTCCTTTTGAACAAATCCCGGGCAAGGTCTCTATACTGTCCCCTAACATATTTGTACACATTTATTATGTCCCCCCTCAACCTTCTCTTTTCCAGGCTGAATAGTCCTAGTTTTGCCAACCTCTCTGGGTATTGCAGTCCCTCCATTCCCCTTATTAATTTTGTTGCCCTCCTTTGTACCTTTTCAAGCTCATTTATATCCTTTCTATATATTGGGTCCCATAACTGAGCACAGTATTCCAAGTGTGGTCTGACCAGTGCTTTGTACAGTGGAAGAACAATGTTCTCATCCTTTGCAGCTATACCTCTTCTGATACATCCCATTACCCTGTTTGCCCTTACAGCAGCGGCCTGACTTTGGGCACTCCAATTTAGTTTGCTATCAATCAAGATGCCCAAGTCCTTCTCCATCTCTGAATTCCCCAATGATTTCCCATTCAGTGAGTACTGGTGACTTCCATTTTTCCTTCCCATATGTATGATCTTACATTTCTCCTCATTAAACCTCATTTGCCATTTAATGCTCCACCTACCCAGCTTATCCAAATCCCTCTGTAGGTCTTCACTATCCTCTTTTGTATTAATTGTTTTACATAACTTTGTGTCATGTGCAAATATTGATATTTTCTATTTATCCCGTTGACTTTGTCGTTAATAAAGATATTAAATAACATTGGGCCTAGTACAGACCCCTGTGGTACCCCACTAGTGACGCTTACCCAATCTGAGTATATTCCATTTATAACCACCCTCTGCCTTCTATCCTTTAGCCAGTTAGCTACCCACTGGCAAACATTTTCCCCCAGCCCCATCATTCTCATTTTGTATACCAACCTATTATGTGGCACGCTATCGAACGCTTTTAAGAAGTCGAGATACACGAAATCCACTGGTTCCCCCTGATCTACTCGAGAGCTAACCTCCTCGTAGAAGTCAATCAGGTTAGTTTGGCAGGAGCAATTCCTCATGAATCCATGTTGGTTCGGGGTTAATAGATTATTAGCATCAAGATGCTCCATAATTGCCTCATTAATAAAGCCTTCAAAAATTTTGCCCACAACGGACGTCAGACTCACCGGCCGATAGTTTCCGGCGTTACTTTTTTCTCCCTTTTTGAATGTTGGCACTACATTCCCCTGTCGCCAATCAAGTGGTATAGACCCAGTCTCAACAGAGTCCTTAAATATAAGATATAACGGTCTGTCTATCACATTACTTAGTTCCCTTAGTACCCGTGGGTGTATGCCATCAGGTCCTGGTGATTTGTTTATTTTAATGTTACTGAGGCGTTTCTGTACCTCAACTTGGGTTAGATTTGTCATACTTAGTGGAGGATTAAGCTTGTCACTTCTCATTTCGCCTGTTAGTTCTTTTTCCTTTGTGAAAGTTGACGAAAAAAATGTATTTAATAGATTAGCTTTATCCTCATCTTTCTCTATGATTTTGCCTTCTTCACTTTTTATAGGTTCAATATTATCCGATTTAGTCCTTTTACTATTTGTATACGTAAAGAACAGTTTGGGATTTGATATACTTTCCCTAGCAATACGTCTCTCTGTTTCCTCCTTTGCTATTTTTATTTGTTTTTTGCAGGTTCTCGTTTTTTCCTTGTAACACATTAGTGCCTCCTTGCTGTTTTCCTGTCTTAATCTCTTGAATGCCTCTTTTTTGCTATTTAACGCCCCTTTTACGTTCTTATTCAACCATATTGGTTTCCTCTTGTTTCTGCCCCTTTTATTCCCATACGGTATATACCTCTGGCACTGAGTATTCAGAATTATTTTGCAGGTTTCCCATTTACTATTCGTATTTCCTTGATTAAGAACTTTGTCCCAGTCTATAAGTTGAAGGTTTTCTTTCAGCTGATCAAACTTCGCCCTTCTAAAGTTTAATGTTTTACTTGTTCCCTTATTGATAACCTTACTGAAGGGCATTTTGAAATTGATAATATTATGATCGCTTTTACCTAGGTGCCCCCCTATCTGTACCTCAGTTATTCTATCAGGCCTATTTGTCAATATTAAGTCCAACACGGCCTTCCCTCTCGTTGGTTCCTGCACTAGTTGGGAGAGATAATTATCCTTGATATTTGTCAAGAACCTTTTTCCTTTCTGAGATCTACAGGTTTCTGTTTCCCAGTCAATATCCGGGTAGTTGAAATCCCCCATTACAATCACCTCATTATGTTTTGCTACTTTGTCTATTTGTCCTAATAGCAGTTTCTCATTCTCCTCTGTTATATTGGGTGGCTTATAGCAGACCCCCAGTAATATTTTATTATTATTTTTTGCCCCCTCTATCTCTACCCACATGGACTCGACCCCCTCTTCTCCCTCTCCTATATCTTCCCATATTCTGGGCTTTAGACGTGACTTTACTTATAAGCAGACTCCTCCACCCTTCCCCTGTTTCCGGTCCCTTCTAAATAAACTATAATCTATTAAATTTACCGCCCAGTCATAGCTATCGTCTAGCCAAGTCTCTGTTATACCTACGATGTCATACCTCTCCTCCGATATAAGCGCCCGCAGCTCATCCGCCTTATTGGTCACGCTTCTTGTGTTGGTCAGCATGCAAGATAAAACTTTGGAGTTATTTAGCATCCTATTCTTCTCTAACGATCTAACTGTACTATCCCCACCCCCCTCTCCACCCTCATTATATTCACTTCTCCCCTTCCTCCTTGCTTGCCTCACATCCCACCTATTTCCTTGGTTCCCTCCCCCCATCTCTAGTTTAAAAACTCCTCCAACCTATTAGCAATCTTCTTCCCCAGCACCGCTGCACCCTCCCCATTGAGGTGGAGCCCGTCCCTACGGTAGAGCCTGTAGCCGACAGCGAAGTCGGCCCAGTTCTCCATGAACCCAAACCCTTCTGCCTTGCACCAACTCTTTAGCCACTTATTCACCTCCCTAACCTCCCGTTGGCATTCCTGTGTGGCTCGCGAGATTGGTAGTATTTATGAGAAAACTACCTTGGAGGTCCTTGCCCTAAGCTTCCTACCTAGAACCCTGAAATCATTTTTAAGGGCCCTCCATCTATCACTGACTTTGTCATTGGTGCCAATGTGGACCATGACCGCTGGGTCTTCGCCAGCCCCACCCAGTAACCTGTCAACTTGATCCGCGATGTGCCGGACTCGAGCGCAAGGGAGGCAGCACACCGTTCGGCGATCCCAGTCTTTTTGACAGATTGCCCTGTCTGTCCCCCTAATAATAGAGTCACCCACTAACAGGACCTGTCTAGCCTGCCCTACACTTCCCCCCTCCCCCTCATTACTGGAGCATACACTCCCCCAGCCGTCAGAGGATCTGTCGTGCTCCAATAATGCCGGTTCTGAACCAGCCTTCCTATACTTCTTCCCTCTATCCCTTCTAACTGTTACCCAGCTCCCTGCCTGTTCAGCCTGCGCTTCCCCACTAAGCTCCACCCCCAGTATTGACCCATTGAGTGTCTGCTCGGTGAGCAGCAAACTCCGTTCCATGTTGTCGATGCTCCTCAGTACCGCTATCTGAGCACTTAGATCCAGGATTTGGGCTTCCAAGTGCACGATATGCTCACATCTCTCGCAGCAGTATGGATCCCGGAGCGGTAGCTCAGGGAATGCAAACATTTCGCAAGATGTACACTGCACTGCTCCGGCCAACATGGACGTCATTCTAAATATGGGGATACAGTCAGTATATATGTACAAGTACAAAACACAATTATTTATATATAGTTGTATGGACGGGGATCAATTAGGGATGTGCAAGTGTATCGATTAGACGGGGGATCAATTAAGTATCAATTAAGTATGGACGGGGGATCAGCTGAGTGGGTCAGGTGGATTAATTAAGTATGGACGGTGTGTCAATTAACTATGGACTGGGATCAATAAGTATGGACTGGGGAAATAATTAATTGTGGACTAGGGAATCAATCAATTAATTATGGACAGGGGGTTTAATTAAATAGGATGGGGGGTAAAGCAAATAAATGGGTATGGACGGTGGGTCAATTAACTAAGGACTGGGGATCAATAAGTATCAATAATATCAATAAATATGGACTGGGGAAATAATTAATTGTGGTCTGGGGAATAAATCAATTAATTATGGACAGGGGTTAATTAAATATGGTGGGGGATAAGGCAAATAGATAGGGACTGGGGATGAGTAAAAGTGTACAAGGGGAATCTATTAAATAGGACAAGGGGGATCAATGAATTATGGGCTGGGGGGTCAATCATTTAAATGTGGTCAGGGGGATCACTTTAATATGGACGGGGGTGGTCAGGGATCAATTAAATGAGGACGGGGGGGTCAATTTAATGTGGTCAGAGGGATCAGTTAGATATGGACGGGGGTGTTCAGGGGAATCAATTTAAATATGGACGGGGGGTGATCAATTAAATATGGACGGGGGAGTAATCAATTAAATATGGACTAGGGAATGCAATACAATTACAATACAGATACAAATACAATACAGTACAGTACACACTTGGGTTCAGTAGGCCTCCTGCCCCTCGCTCACCTCCTCTAGGGACGCTGCTCGCTATTACAGCGCACTCGTCCCTCCGGTCGCCTCTTACCGGTCCTCCTGATCACCTCCTGGTCACCACCACCTGGCACCCTCCGCCGGCCGGCACTGCACGCTGCCACAGCGCTCTCTTGCGCTCGTCCCTCCGGTCGCCTCCGCCTGGCTCTTGATTTCTCCGCATTGCAAGGTGCAATTCTGAAATTTTTTGCTTTTTCCTGCTCCTCTTAGCATGATAAAGAAGATTCAAAGAGAGTGAGATACCAGCTCCTTTCTTTCAGCCAGTACCTTCAACCATTTCTGGTATATGAATAACATGATGTTTCTCAATGGCAAAAATCATTGAATAATGTCAATGTACAAACATTAATTTCTCCGCATTGCAAGGTGCAATTCTGAATTTTTTTGCTTTTTCATGCTCCTCTTAGCATGCTAAAGAAGATTCAGAGAGAGTGAGATGCCAGCTCTTTTCATTCAGTCAGTAGCTTCAAACATTTCTGGACGTTTTTCAATGGCAAAAATCAATGAATAATGTGAATGCACAAACATTGGTTTATCCGCATTGCAAGGTGCAATTCTGAAATTTTTTGCTTTTTCCTGCTCCTCTTAGCATGATAAAGAAGATTCAAAGAGAGAGAGATGCCTCGCGACAAAGGGCACTGTAGGGCGAGAAGGGGTGAGAAAGGGCGAGAAAGAGAGTTGTAGGGCAAGAAAGGGCGTTGTAGGGCAAGAAAAAGTGTTGTAGGGCGAGAAAGGGATTTGTAGGGCGAGAAAGGGCGAGAAAGGGTGAGAAAGAGCGTTGTAGGGTGAGAAATGGTGTTGTAGCGCAAGAAAGGCCGTTGTAGGGTGAGAAAGAGCGTTGTAGGGCGAGAAAGGGCGTTGTAGGGCGAGAAAGGTCGAGAAAGGGCGAGAAAGAGAGTTGTAGGGCGAGAAAGGGCATTGTAGGGCGAGAAAGAGTGTTGTAGGGCGAGAAAGGGCGAGAAAGATCGTTGTAGTGCAAGAGAGGGTGCTGTAGGGCGAGAAAGAGCGCTGTAGGGCGAGAAAAGGCTTTCAAGGGCGTTGTAGGGCGTTGGAGGGCGTTGTAGGGTGAGAAAGGGCGTTGTATGGCGTTGTAGGGTGAGAAAGGGCGTTGTAGGGCGAGAAAGGGCGAGAAAGAGCGTTGTAGGGCGTTGTAGGGCATTGTAAGGCGAGAAAAGGCGAGAAAGAACGAGAAAGAGCGTTGTAAGGCGACAAAAGGCGTTGTAGGGCGAGAAAGAGGGTTGTAGGGTGAGAAAGGGCGAGAAAAGGCGTTGTAGGGCGAGAAAGGGCGAGAAAGGGCATTGTAGAGTGTGAAAGGGCGTTGTAGGGCGAGAAAGGGTGAGATAGGGAGATAAAGAGCGTTGTAGGGCGAGAAAGGGCGTTGTAGGGCGAGAAAGGGCGAGAAAGGGTGAGAAAGAGCGTTGTAGGGCGAGAAAGGGCGTTGTAGAGCGAGAAAGGACGAGAAAGAGCGTTGTAGGGCGTTGTAGGGCGTTGTAAGGCGAGAAAGGGTGAGAAAGAACGAGAAAGAGCGTTGTAGGGCGAGAAAAGGCGTTGTAGGGCGATAAAGAGGGTTGCAGGTGAAAAAGGGCGAGAAAGTGCGTTGTAGGGCGTGTGTAGCGCTGGCGTCCCTGCCCTCTGCTAGGCAGGGACGCTGCTCCCCTCACCGCTTTGCTCCGTGCCCGGCGTCCTCTCCCCGCTCTGCTGTCAGCGCGCGCTCCTTCCCGGCCCCTGTGCTTAGGGCGCGCGCGCGCGCGCTCCCCTCCTCTTAAAGGGGCCGCGCGCGTCGCCCTAAAGAGTCCCCGGCCAATGGCCGGAGGACTTCATCATATATAAGGCACCTCCTCCAAAATGGAGGTGCCCGAGCAATGTTGTTTGCACCTGTGTCTCACCTGTGCTTCAGCCCTCAGGTCCCGTTGCCAGTTACCTGCCAGTTACCTGCCAGTTACTTGCCAGTTACCTGCCTGATTCCTGCCTGAATACTTGTTACCTGTCTGCCAGTCTGAGGTCCGACGGTCTGCTTCACTACTCCTGTCAGTCTGTCTAAGGACCAGCCTGCCCGCTCACCTGGGAGCGCATACCAGCTACCTGCCTGCTTGCCTGAGGTCCGACGGTCTGCCTTACTACTCCGGTCAGTCTGTCTAAGGACCAGCTTGCCCGCTCACCTGGGAGCGCTTCTCCGTTACCTGCCTGCTTGCCAGCCCGGAGGCTCCGTTGTCACGTGCTGTGACCACCAGCTATCTCAGAGACTCTTGCCCGCTCACCTGGGAGCGCATCTCCGTTACCTGCCTGCCTGCCAGCCCGGAGGTCCCGTTGTCACGTGCGGTGACCACCAGCTATTCCAGAGACTCTTGCCCGCTCACCTGGGAGCGCTTCTCCGTTACCTGCCTGCCTGCCAGCCCGGAGGCTCCGCCGTCACGTGCCGTGACCACCTGCTATTCCAGAGACTCTCGCTTGCTCACCTGGGAGCACACATCTACCTGCTAGCCTACCCGGAGGCTCTGCCATCACAGGTCGTACCTACCCCTTACCCAGAGACTGTCCTGATCACTTGCCGTAACTCCCTGTCCGTTCACCCAGAGACTGCCGCCCGCTCCCTTACAAGGGCCGCCCCCTTGTATAGTAGCTCAGAGGTTCCGCCTCCCGGACCCGTTACAGTTTGCTCGGGCCATGGAACCCGGTGGCACCCAAGCTCCCTCGCTCACGGACCTGTGTCATGAACTGTCCCGTCAAAGGTCCCAACAGGAGTCCATCCTGGGTCACCTGCGGAATGTCAATACTCGCCTGGACACTCTGACTGCACCACCTGCAACCACTGCCAGTACCATGACTCGCAACCCGGCAGCTCCGCTACCCACTAATACCTTGGTAACCTATCCCGGCCCCCGGCTGTCTGCACCTCCTCGCTTCGGAGGCGACTCCGCTCAGGCTCGGGGCTTCATAAATCAGTGCACCCTGCACTTTGAACTTTTGTCCCATCAGTTTAATTCCGACGGGGCCAAAATTGCCTTTATCATGTCCCATCTCACCGGGGAGGCCCTGGCCTGGCTAAATCCTCTATGGGAGAGAGGAGACCCCCTGGTGTCCAACTTGCCTGCTTTTCTCTCGGCTTTCCGGAAAGTCTTCGACGAACCCGGACGGAAGACCTCATCCGCATCCTCTCTGCTACGCCTCCGTCAGGAGGGTCTCACCGTGGGCCAATATGCCATACGGTTCCGCACCCTTGCCTCGGAGCTGGCCTGGGATAACGACGCTTTGGTATCCGTCTTCTGGGAGGGTCTGTCCGGTCGTATTAAAGATGAACTTGCTGCTCGGGACATTCCTACCTCTCTCGATGATCTAATAACCCTTGCCACCCGGATTGACCTACGGTTCCAGGAGCGTGCCAAAGAGGTCACCCGTGAGAGGAGGATTCCACGTTTAGCTCCTACTTTCCAGAAAACCGTCATTCCCTCCGTCTCTCCCCAGGTACACTCTCCTGAGCCTATGCAGGTCGACCAGACCAAGATGGTCAAAACCCGTCAGGACTCACGCCGTGCCGAGGGGAGCTGCTTCTACTGTGGCAGTAAGGAGCACCGGATCCGTGTCTGCCCGGAGAGGTCGGGAAACGCCTGTGTCTAGGTTCGCTCAGAGAGGTCCACCTAGACAAGAATAAATCCTCTCCATCCCTGCTGTTGTCAGTTTCGATCATCTACGGGGAGAACCGTTATTTCGAACTAGCCCAACTTGACTCTGGAGCAGCCGGGAACCTTATTTCACAGTCCCTGGTTGAGAAATACCGCATCCCCACCAAACCTCTGGCTGTACCCTTGTCTGTCGCTGCCGTGGATGGGGGCCTCTTACCTCGCCCCATTCAACTCATCACCGAATCCATTACCCTGCAGGTGGGAATGCTGCATTCTGAAAGTATCTCCTTTCATGTTCTGCCTGGACTCTCTCACGCCCTCTTGCTAGGTCTGCCCTGGCTCCAGAGACATGCACCCGTGCTAGACTGACAAACCGGAGAGGTCCTTCGCTGGGGACAAGACTGTCATAAAACCTGCCTGGTTCCCGTCCATCCCGTCCGTCCCTCTCCTACCCCAGCTAATCTACCTGGACTTCCGATTCCTTATTGGTCTTATGCAGATGTCTTTAATAAAAAGGAGGCAGAGACATTACCACCTCATAGACCATACGACTGTCCCATCGATCTGCTACCCGGTACTACTCCTCCCCGTGGGCGTATCTATCCTTTATCCGCTGCTGAGACCCGGTCTATGTCCGAATATATTGAGGAGAATCTGGCCAGAGGATTCATCCGGAAATCTACCTCCCCGGCGGGAGCAGGCTTCTTTTTCGTCAAAAAGAAGGACGGCTCTCTCCGTCCCTGTATAGACTATAGAGGCCTAAACCTGATCACGGTGAAGAATAAGTACCCCCATCCGCTCATTCCAGAATTATTTGATCGTCTGAGGGGGGCTAGGATCTTCACCAAACTGGACCTTCGTGGGGCGTACAACCTGGTTCGTATTCGTCAGGGGGATGAATGGAAGACGGCATTCAACACCCGGGACGGCCACTATGAATACCTGGTAATGCCCTTTGGTCTCTGTAACGCTCCTGCCATCTTTCAAGAGTTGGTCAATGACATCTTCCGGGACCTTCTCTACTCCTGCGTAGTGGTGTACCTGGACGACATCTTGGTCTTCTCTCCGGATCTCCAGACTCACCGGAGGGACGTTCGTCAGGTCCTGCTCAGGCTCAGGCAAAACCATCTCTACGCTAAATTTGAGAAGTGCCTCTTTGAGCAGACCTCGCTTCCGTTTCTGGGCTACATTATCTCTCAGACCGGCCTACAAATGGATCCTGAGAAACTGTCTGCCATCGAGAAATGGCCCCGACCGGAGGGGTTGAAGGCCATTCAGCGATTCCTGGGCTTCGCCAACTACTACCGCCTCTTCATACCACACTTCTCTTCCCGGATGGCCCCAATTTCTGCGCTCACCCGTAAAGGTACTAATCCCAAAGAGTGGCCACCCGAAGCAGAGGAGGCCTTTCTTTCCCTTAAACAGGCCTTCTCTTCCGCCCCGGTGCTGCATCGCCCAGATGGCAACAAGCAGTTCTTCCTGGAAGTTGACGCCTCCTCCTCTGGAGCCGGAGCGGTACTTACTCAAAAATCATCTTCCGGGAGGATGGTAACTTGTGGCTTCTTCTCAAAACTCTTCTCCTCCTCTGAGCGCAACTATTCCATAGGAGACCGAGAGTTATTGGCCATCAAACTGGCATTGGAGGAGTGTCATTACCTGCTCGAGGGGGCTCTTCACCCGGTAATAATTTACACTGACCACAAGAACTTGGCTTACCTCCAGCATGCCCAGAGACTTAACCCGCGCCAAGCCCGGTGGTCCTTGTTTTTTGCTCGTTTTGATTTTGTCCTTCATTTTCGCCCGGCTGACAAAAACGTCAAGGCGGACGCCTTGTCTCGTTCCTTTCTGGTGTCTGATCTCGAGGAGGATCCGAAACACATCATCGATCCCGCCAGAGTAATGCAGGTGGCTCCCGTGAGTCTAAATCGTCTCCCTCCCGGTAAGACGTTCGTACCAGTACCTGATCGGGAGAAGATCCTACACTGGGGTCATTCGTCTAAGCTAGCTGGCCACGCCGGTCAGAAAAAGACCCTCCAGCTTATTACCCGGCACTACTGGTGGCCTAACCTGCACAAGGATGTAATAGACTTTGTTTCTGCCTGTGTGTCCTGCGCCCGCAACAAAGTTCCGAGACACCTGCCGGCCGGCCGCCTCCTACCTCTGCCAGTACCTGCTGCCCCCTGGCAGCATATAGCGATGGACTTCATAACTGATCTGCCCGTCTCTGCCGGTTGTACGGTCATTTGGGTGGTCGCTGACCGCTTTTCCAAGATGGCTCACTTCATTCCACTGCCAGGTCTTCCGTCTGCACCCGAGCTGGCTAAAGACTTTATCCGCCACATCTTCCGTCTTCATGGCCTGCCCCGTCACATCGTGTCGGATCGAGGAGTACAGTTCACTTCCCGTTTCTGGAGAGCCACTTGTAAATTGCTGGACGTCACCCTGGACTTCTCCTCCGCTTACCACCCGCAGTCTAATGGTCAAGTGGAGCGGATCAATCAGAACCTGACCAGTTACCTCCGGCACTTCGTTAATGCCCACCATTCTGACTGGGTGGATCTCCTGCCATGGGCCGAATTCTCGTACAACAATCACGAGAGCGAGTCTTCCTCCAAATCCCCGTTTTTTGTAGTCTACGGTCAGCATCCTCGGATCCCGTTTCCCGTCTCCACCTCGGTGGACAATCCGGCTGCGGAATCTCTTGTTAACAAATTTTCCTCCATATGGGAGAGTACCCGGTCCGCACTCCTTCTGTCATCCGAGCGTATGAAAAGACACGCTGACAAAAAACGTCTGGACCCTCCTCAATTCCGCCCTGGGGATAAAGTCTGGCTCTCGTCCAAATATGTCCGGCTCAAGATCCCTTCCTATAAGTTAGGTCCTCGGTTCATCGGCCCACTGGAGGTCATCAGTCAGATCAACCCGGTGGCCTATAAATTGAAACTCCCGGCCAACTTACGGATCCCTAACTCCTTCCATGTATCTCTCCTCAAACCTGTGGTACTTAACTCTTTTTCCAAGTCTACAGGTACGCCTCCTGCTCCGGTTTCTGCTGAGGACGAGTTTGAGGTAGAGAACATTCTTGCCACCAAAAGGGTAAGAGGAAAGACCTTTTTCCTGGTAGATTGGAAGGGGTTTGGTCCTGAGGAGAGAACGTGGGAGCCCCGGGAGAACATCCATGCCCCTCTCATCCTAGCTAAATTTCTGTCTGGCCTAAAAAAGGGGGGGCCTAAAGGGGGGGGTACTGTAGCGCTGGCGTCCCTGCCCTCTGCTAGGCAGGGACGCTGCTACCCCCACCGCTCTGCTCCGTGCCCGGCGTCCTCTCCCCGCTCTGCTGTCAGCGCGCGCTCCGTCCCGGCGTCCTCCTCCTGCTCTGCTCTCAGCGCGCGCTCCTTCCCGGCCCCTGTGCTTAGGGCGCGCGCGCTCCGTTCCTCTTAAAGGGGCCGCGTGCGTCGCCCTAAAGAGTCCCCGGCCAATGGCCGGAGGACTTCATCATATATAAGGCACCTCCTCCAAAATGGAGGTGCCCGAGCAATGTTGTTTGCACCTGTGTCTCACCTGTGCTTCAGCCCTCAGGTCCCGTTGCCAGTTACCTGCCAGTTACCTGCCAGTTACTTGCCAGTTACCTGCCTGATTCCTGCCTGAATACTTGTTACCTGTCTGCCAGTCTGAGGTCCGACGGTCTGCTTCACTACTCCTGTCAGTCTGTCTAAGGACCAGCCTGCCCGCTCACCTGGGAGCGCATACCAGCTACCTGCCTGCTTGCCTGAGGTCCGACGGTCTGCCTTACTACTCCGGTCAGTCTGTCTAAGGACCAGCTTGCCCGCTCACCTGGGAGCGCTTCTCCGTTACCTGCCTGCTTGCCAGCCCGGAGGCTCCGTTGTCACGTGCTGTGACCACCAGCTATCTCAGAGACTCTTGCCCGCTCACCTGGGAGCGCATCTCCGTTACCTGCCTGCCTGCCAGCCCGGAGGTCCCGTTGTCACGTGCGGTGACCACCAGCTATTCCAGAGACTCTTGCCCGCTCACCTGGGAGCGCTTCTCCGTTACCTGCCTGCCTGCCAGCCCGGAGGCTCCGCCGTCACGTGCCGTGACCACCTGCTATTCCAGAGACTCTCGCTTGCTCACCTGGGAGCACACATCTACCTGCTAGCCTACCCGGAGGCTCTGCCATCACAGGTCGTACCTACCCCTTACCCAGAGACTGTCCTGATCACTTGCCGTAACTCCCTGTCCGTTCACCCAGAGACTGCCGCCCGCTCCCTTACAAGGGCCGCCCCCTTGTATAGTAGCTCAGAGGTTCCGCCTCCCGGACCCGTTACAGCGTGAAAGGGCCTCGTAGGGCGAGAAAGGGTGAGATAGGGCGAGAAAAGGCTTTGAAGGGCGTTGGAGGGCGTTGGAGGGCGTTGTAGGGTGAGAAAGGGCGTTGTATGGCGTTGTAGGGTGAGAAAGGGCGTTGTAGGGCGAGAAAGGGCGAGAAAGAGCGTTGTAGGGCGTTTGTTACGGGTGTGTTGCCACGAAGATCGTCACGAGTACACAGCCTGACTTCTCGCAGCTGACTTGTTGGTGCTTTGTGTTTCTCAGCAGTGAGGGAGTTAATTCTCTCTCTCTCTGGGCTAGATGAGGTCCTGCCTCGCCCAGCTGCAATCAATACTTCTGTAGTGAGACTCCTTCATATACCTGCTGGTCTGTTTGGGAGGTGTCGGTGAAAGCATTTCATTCAGACTGACAGAGCGGATCGTGGTGTTTGGAGTTGCTGAGATAAGTGTATTTGGAAGTGTTTTTTCCCTTTCCTCGCTTTATCATTTATCTCCTTTCCCGTTGGTTTTCCCTCTGTTGTAGTTGAGTAGTTGTTGTATGCAAGGTGGTTTTGGTTTTTCCCTTGTACTGTCTCGTTTGTCTAAGTACCGTGTTTGGGCATATTATTTCTTGTTCCCTTTGGTTGTGATTGGGGTCCTTCTCAGGACTAGATTACTGAGGTGCAGGGATCTTCAGGAGGTAGGGGTTACGCTGGCGGCCTGGACCTCTGTACCTTTAACAGTACCTCCAGGTTGAGGGATTAGTCAGGGCCCCAGCTTAGGGTCAGCTTAGGCCCCCTACCTCCAGTATACTGAGACAGCGTGACATTTTCACCGACCCACTTAGTTTTTCTCCAGCTACCATGGATCCAGTAGCCAGTCTAGCTCGGCAATTGCAGAGTTTGTCCATGGAGCTGTCGGACGTTAGGTCCAAGGTTTGGCATCCTCAGGAGCAAGCCGGACCAGAACCTAAAGTAGCTCTCCCTGACAGGTTCACTGGGGGGCGGGACAAGTTTTTTGTTTTCCGGGAGGCATGCAAATTGTACTTTCGGCTGCGGCCTCGGTCATCGGGGAGTGAAGAACAAAGGGTGGGAATTGTCATCTCGCTCCTACAAGGGGACCCACAATCTTGGGCGTTCTCTCTTCCCCCGGGTTCCCCGGCTCTCCAGTCAGTGGATAGGTTTTTCGCTGCTCTGGGACTCGTATATGATGACCCAGATCGGAACTCCCTTGCTGAGTCTAAGTTACGTAGGATCCAGCAGGGAGATCGTCCGGCGGAGGAATTCTGTTCGGAGTTCCGTAGGTGGGCCACGGACACCCAGTGGAATGACCCGGCTCTTAGGAGCCAGTTTTGTCATGGTTTATCCGACAAATTACAGGATGTGTTGGCACAGTATGACTCTCCCGTGTCACTGGAAGCCGCTATGGCCCTTGCTATTCGCGTGGACAGACGGCTTCGGGAGAGGTGCGGGATAACTCTACCCCCTCTGATGACTCCACCTCCTACAAGGTCCCCTCATATGGTGGTTCCCCTGGTCAGTCCAGAGGAGCCTATGCAATTAGGAGGGACATCATTTCGGGGGAGGGGACCGGTGGTGCGCCATAAGGCAGGAAGGTGTTTCTTCTGCGGGAGAAAGGGACATTTTATTGGGGGGTGTCCATCCCGTCCCTTGCAGAGTGAAGAGTCGTCGGAAAACTGTTGATCCCAGGTTGTGTGGTGGACGGCAATCTGGGAGTAGGTATTTCGTCCCTAGGTTCGTCTCAGTTTCTCGTACCGGCGGAGGTGGTGGTGGGTACGAGAACTGAGAGGATATCTGTTCTTCTGGATAGTGGGGCCGGGGCTAATCTGGTTGATGCTCGGTTTGCCCGGGTTCAAGGTATGCGGTTGAGTGAGTTGGCTAAACCCATCCCCATATTCTCGATCGATGCCAGGCCTCTCGGTCAGGGAAGTTTTTTGCAAGCTGTGCATGACGTAAAACTTCAAGTGGGGGCAATACATAAAGAACTGTTGTCTTGCTACGTGTTGGAGGGTCTTCCCACTCCTATTGTGTTGGGCCTTCCTTGGTTAGCTAAGCATAACCCGGTTATTAATTGGCAAACCAGGGAGATAAGCCAATGGAGTAAATTCTGTAATAAAAACTGCATGAACACGGTCATTGGTGCGGTTACTCCTTGGGTCTTACCTCCATTTCTGGCGGACTTTGAGGATGTATTCTCGGAGAAAGGGTGTCAGGAACTACCTCCTCATCGCGTGTATGACTGTTCTGTAAAACTGCTCCCTGAGGCCAAGTTACCTAAAGCTAGGTTGTATAACCTTTCTGGTCCTGAGAGGCAGGCCATGAAGGATTATATTTCAGAAAGTCTGGCTAAGGGGCATATTAGACCTTCATCTTCACCGGTGGCTGCGGGGTTCTTCTTTGTTAAGAAGAAAGATGGAGGCCTACGCCCTTGCCTGGATTTCCGTGAACTTAATCGGATTACGGTCCGAGATCCGTATCCGCTCCCACTTATTCCCGATCTCTTTAATCAGATCGCGGGCGTCAAATGGTTCTCTAAGTTGGATCTCAGGGGGGCGTACAATCTGATTAGGATGAAGGAGGGGGATGAGTGGAAGACGGCGTTTAACACTCCGGAGGGGCATTATGAGAACCTTGTCATGCCATTCGGTCTGACTAATGCCCCGGCGGTGTTTCAACAGTTTGTTAATGACATTTTTCGCCGCCTGGTGGGACAGTTTGTTGTCATATATCTGGATGATATCTTAATTTACTCGCCGGATCTGGTGTCTCATCAGGAGCACGTTAGGCAGGTGTTACAGATCTTGCGGGATAATAAACTGTATGCCAAGTGGGAAAAGTGTGTGTTCGCAGTACAGGAACTCCAGTTTTTAGGCTTCCTGGTTTCAGCGTCCGGTTTTCGTATGGACCTTGGGAAAGTGCGGGCAGTTCTTGAGTGGGATCGGCCAGAGAATCTTAAGGCACTACAACGTTTCCTGGGGTTTGCTAATTATTACCGGAAGTTCATTCGTAATTTCTCGTCCATGGTTAAGCCTCTCACTGACATGACTAAAAAGGGGACGGATTTTTCTAGGTGGTCTGACAAGGCTTGTCAAGCATTCTCCTCTTTGAAAAAATGTTTTGCCTCGGCACCCATACTCATTCAACCTGATGCGTCTCAGCCATTCATTGTAGAGGTAGACGCTTCCGAGGTAGGGGTGGGAGCAGTATTGTCACAGGGTTCGTCCCCTGGTAAGTGGCATCCGTGCGCCTTTTTCTCTAAAAAATTGTCGTCCGCTGAGAGGAATTACGATGTCGGCAATAGGGAACTCTTGGCCATTAAGTTAGCTTTTGAGGAGTGGCGCCATTTTTTGGAGGGGGCAGTTCATCCGGTCACCGTCATCACCGATCACAAGAACCTGCTATATCTGGAGTCCGCGAAACGTCTGAATCCCAGACAAGCTAGGTGGTCATTGTTTTTTACCAGGTTTAATTTTGTCGTTACATATCGTCCTGGGTCAAAAAATGTAAAGGCGGATGCCTTATCTCGTAGTTTCCCGGGGGCCGGGAATACGGACGACCCGATTCCTATCCTTCAGGAGGGGGTGGTGGTTTCGGCAGTATGCTCTGAGCTGGAGGAGGAGGTATTGGAGGCTCAGGGGGACGCCCCTGTTGGACCTCCAGGGAGACTGTTTGTTCCAGATCAGTTGCGACAAAGGGTGATCGAGGCACACCATAACTCAGTTTTTGCAGGACACCCGGGGAGTAAAGCAACTGTGGATCTCCTCTCGCATCGGTTTTGGTGGCCTAACTTACATAAGGAGGTGGTAACTTTTGTCGCGTCCTGTGGGGTTTGTGCGCGCTCTAAGACCTCACATACCCGTCCGTCTGGGGCCCTCTTACCTTTGAAGATCCCGGAGCGTCCTTGGACTCATCTGTCTATGGACTTTATTACGGACCTCCCTCCGTCTTCGGGTAAAACGGTCATACTCGTTGTAGTGGACAGGTTCAGCAAGATGGCACATTTTATCGCTCTTCCGGCTCTCCCTAATGCTAAAACTCTTGCGCAGGTGTTCATTGGGGAGATTGTGAGGCTTCACGGGGTACCCTCCGAGGTGGTGTCTGATCGGGGGTCTCAGTTTGTGTCTAAGTTCTGGAAGGCGTTTTGTGCACGGTGGGGGATGCAGTTGTCATTCTCATCGGCTTTTCATCCTCAGACCAATGGTCAGACGGAACGTATGAACCAGAGCTTGGAGACATATCTCCGGTGTTTTGTGTCAGAGAACCAGGAGGACTGGGCTTCTTTCTTACCTCTGGCAGAGTTTGCTCTTAATAATAGGCGGAGCGAGTCCACTGGTAAGTCCCCGTTTTTTGGGGCATATGGTTTTCACCCCCAGTTTTGTACTTTCAGTAGGGGGGGCTCTTCGGGGGTTCCTGAGGAGGAACGATTTTCCTCATCACTCGCTTCAGTATGGAGAGGGGTGCTGAAGAATCTGAATACTATGGGGAACTGATACAAAAGTATGGCTGATAGGAGGAGAGTGTCTGGTCCGGACCTAAGTGTGAACGATCGGGTATGGTTGTCTACCAGGAATATTAAACTTAAGGTTCCCTCCTGGAAACTGGGTCCCAGGTTCATCGGGCCGTACAGAATCAGTTCTATTATTAATCCGGTGGCATTCCGTCTTGACCTCCCCCCTACGTTTAAAATTCACAACGTGTTTCACAGATCATTGCTTAAGAGGTATGTGGCGCCGGTGGTACCGTCACCTTTACCTCCCCCTCCAGTGGTTGTCAATGGTAACTTGGAGTTCCAGGTATCGAGGGTCATTGATTCACGCTTTAACCGCCGGTCCCTTCAGTACCTGGTTCATTGGAAGGGGTATGGTCCTGAGGAGAGGATGTGGGTTCCTGCGTCGGATATTAACGCAGACCGATTAGTTCGGGCCTTCCACACGACTCAACCGGATAAACCTGGCCCTGAGGGTCCGGAGGCCCCTCGTAGAAGGGGGGGTACTGTCACGGGTGTGTTGCCACGAAGATCGTCACGAGTACACAGCCTGACTTCTCGCAGCTGACTTGTTGGTGCTTTGTGTTTCTCGGCAGTGAGGGAGTTAATTCTCTCTCTCTCTGGGCTAGATGAGGTCCTGCCTCGCCCAGCTGCAATCAATACTTCTGTAGTGAGACTCCTTCATATACCTGCTTGTCTGTTTGGGAGGTGTCGGTGAAAGCATTTCATTCAGACTGACAGAGCGGATCGTGGTGTTTGGAGTTGCTGAGATAAGTGTATTTGGAAGTGTTTTTTCCCTTTCCTCGCTTTATCATTTATCTCCTTTCCCGTTGGTTTTCCCTCTGTTGTAGTTGAGTAGTTGTTGTATGCAAGGTGGTTTTGGTTTTTCCCTTGTACTGTCTCGTTCGTCTAAGTACTGTGTTTGGGCATATTATTTCTTGTTCCCTTTGGTTGTGATCGGGGTCCTTCTCAGGACTAGATTACTGAGGTGCAGGGATCTTCAGGAGGTAGGGGTTACGCTGGCGGCCTGGACCTCTGTACCTTTAACAGTACCTCCAGGTTGAGGAATTAGTCTCGGCCCCAGCTTAGGGTCAGCTTAGGCCCCCTACCTCCAGTATACTGAGACAGCGTGACAGCGTTGTAGGGCATTGTAAGGCGAGAAAGGGCGAGAAAGGACGAGAAAGAGCGTTGTAGGGCGACAAAAGGCGTTGTAGGGCGAGAAAGAGGGTTGTAGGGTGAGAAAGGGCGTTGTACGGCATGAAATGGCGAGAAAGGGCGTTGTAGGGTGAGAAAGGGCGTTGTAGGGCGAGAAAGTGCTTGAAAAAGCGTTGTAGGGCGTAGTAGGGCGTTGTAAGGCGAGAAAGGGTGAGAAAGAACGAGAAAGAGCGTTGTAGGGCGAGAAAAGGTGTTGTAGGGCGAGAAAGAGGGTTGTAGGGCGAGAAAGAGCGAGAAAATGCGTTGTAGGGCGAGAAAAGGCGAGAAAGGGCATTGTAGGGCGTGAGAGGGCGTTGTAGGGCGAGAAAGGGTGAGAAAGGGCGTTGTAGGGCGAGAAAGGGCGAGAAAGAGCGTGGTATGGCGAGAAAGAGAGTTGTAGGGCGATAAAGGGCGTTGTAGGGCGAGAAAACGCGTTGTATGGCGCGAAAGGGAGAGAAAGGGCGAGAAAGGGCGTTGTAGGGTGAGAAAGGGCGTTGTAGGGCGAGAAAGTGCTTGAAAGAGCGTTGTAGGGCGTAGTAGGGCGTTGTAAGGCGAGAAAGGGTGAGAAAGAACGAGAAAGAGCGTTGTAGGGCGAGAAAAGGCGTTGTAGGGCGAGAAAGAGGGTAGCAGGCGAAAAAGGGCGAGAAAGGGCGAGAATGGGCGTTTTAGGGCGTGAAAGGGCTTTGTAGGGCGAGAAAGAGTGAGAAAGGGCGAGAAAGAGAGTTGTAGGGCGAGAAAGGGCGTTGTAGGGCGAGAAAGGGCGTTGTAAGGCGAGAAAGAGCGTTGTAAGGCGAGAAAGGGCGTTGTAGGGCGAGAAAGAGCGTTGTTTGGCGAGAAAGGGCGAGAAAGATCGTTGTAGGGCGAGAAAGGGTGTGTAGGTCGAGAAAGAGCGCTGTAGGGCGAGAAAAGATGTTGAAGGGTGTTGTAGGGCATTGTAGGGTGTTGTAGGGTGAGAACGGGTGTTGTATGGCGTTGTAGGGTGAGAAAGGGCGTTGTAGGGCGAGAAAGTGCGAGAAAGGGCGTTGTAGGGCGAGAAATTGCGTTGTAGGGAGAGAAAGGGCGAGAAAGAGAGTAGTAGTGTGAGAAAGTGCGTTGTAGGGCGTTGTAGGGCGAGGAAGTGTGAGAAAGGGCGAAAAGGAGAGTAGTAGGGCGAGAAAGGGCATTGTAGAGCGTTGTAGGGCGAGAAAGGGCGTTGTAGGGCGAGAAAGGGTGAGAAAGGGCGAGAAAGAGAGTTGTAGGGCGATAAAGGGCGTTGTAGGGCGAGAAAATGCGTTGTATGGCGAGAAAGGGAGAGAAAGGGCGAGAAAGGGCGTTGTAGGGTGAGAAAGGGCGTTGTAGGGCGAGAAAGTGCTTGAAAGAGCGTTGTAGGGCGTAGTAGGGCGTTGTAAGGCGAGAAAGGGTGAGAAAGAACGAGAAAGAGCGTTGTAGGGAGAGAAAAGGCGTTGTAGGGCGAGAAAGAGGGTAGCAGGCGAAAAAGGGCGAGAAAGGGCGAGAATGGGCGTTTTAGGGCGTGAAAGGGCCTTGTTGGGCGAGAAAGGGTGAGATAGGGCGACAGAGAGCGTTGTAGGGCGAGAAAGTGCGAGAAAGGGCGAGAAAGGGCGAGAAAGGGCGAGTAAGAGAGTTGTTGGGCGAGAAAGAACGAAAAAGAGCGTTGAAGGCGAGAAAAAGCGTTGTAGGGCGAGAAAGAGCGTTGTAGGGCGAGAAAGGGTGTTGTAGGGCGAGAAAGGGCGAGAAAGGGCATTGTAGGGCGAGAAAGAGCGTTGTAGGGTGAGAAAGGGCGAGAAAGAGCATTGTAGGGCGAGAAAAGGCGTTGTAGGGCGAGAAAGAGCGTTGTAGGGCGAGAAAGGGTGTTGTAGGGCGAGAAAGGGCGAGAAAGGGCGTTGTAGGGCGAGAAAGAGCGTTGTAGGGCAAGAAAGGGCGTTGTACGGCATGAAATGGCGAGAAAGGGCGTTGTAGGGTGAGAAAGGGCGTTGTAGGGCGAGAAAGTGCTTGAAAGAGCGTTGTAGGGCGTAGTAGGGCGTTGTAAGGCGAGAAAGGGTGAGAAAGAACGAGAAAGAGCGTTGTAGGGAGAGAAAAGGCGTTGTAGGGCGAGAAAGAGGGTAGCAGGCGAAAAAGGGCGAGAAAGGGCGAGAATGGGCGTTTTAGGGCGTGAAAGGGCTTTGTAGGGCGAGAAAGAGTGAGAAAGGGCGAGAAAGAGAGTTGTAGGGCGAGAAAGGGCGTTGTAGGGCGAGAAAGGGCGTTGTAAGGCGAGAAAGAGCGTTGTAAGGCGAGAAAGGGCGTTGTAGGGCGAGAAAGAGCGTTGTTTGGCGAGAAAGGGCGAGAAAGATCGTTGTAGGGCGAGAAAGGGTGTGTAGGTCGAGAAAGAGCGCTGTAGGGCAAGAAAAGATGTTGAAGGGTGTTGTAGGGCATTGTAGGGTGTTGTAGGGTGAGAACGGGTGTTGTATGGCGTTGTAGGGTGAGAAAGGGCGTTGTAGGGCGAGAAAGTGCGAGAAAGGGCGTTGTAGGGCGAGAAATTGCGTTGTAGGGAGAGAAAGGGCGAGAAAGAGAGTAGTAGTGTGAGAAAGTGCGTTGTAGGGCGTTGTAGGGCGAGGAAGTGTGAGAAAGGGCGAAAAAGAGAGTAGTAGGGCGAGAAAGGGCACTGTAGAGCGTTGTAGGGCGAGAAAGGGCGTTGTAGGGCGAGAAAGGGTGAGAAAGGGCGAGAAAGAGAGTTGTAGGGCGATAAAGGGCGTTGTAGGGCGAGAAAATGCGTTGTATGGCGAGAAAGGGAGAGAAAGGGCGAGAAAGGGCGTTGTAGGGTGAGAAAGGGCGTTGTAGGGCGAGAAAGTGCTTGAAAGAGCGTTGTAGGGCGTAGTAGGGCGTTGTAAGGCGAGAAAGGGTGAGAAAGAACGAGAAAGAGCGTTGTAGGGAGAGAAAAGGCGTTGTAGGGCGAGAAAGAGGGTAGCAGGCGAAAAAGGGCGAGAAAGGGCGAGAATGGGCGTTTTAGGGCGTGAAAGGGCCTTGTTGGGCGAGAAAGGGTGAGATAGGGCGACAGAGAGCGTTGTAGGGCGAGAAAGTGCGAGAAAGGGCGAGAAAGGGCGAGTAAGAGAGTTGTTGGGCGAGAAAGAACGAAAAAGAGCGTTGAAGGCGAGAAAAAGCGTTGTAGGGCGAGAAAGAGCGTTGTAGGGCGAGAAAGGGTGTTGTAGGGTGAGAAAGGGCGAGAAAGGGCATTGTAGGGCGAGAAAGAGCGTTGTAGGGTGAGAAAGGGCGAGAAAGAGCATTGTAGGGCGAGAAAAGTCGTTGTAGGGCGAGAAAGAGCGTTGTAGGGCGAGAAAGGGTGTTGTAGGGCGAGAAAGGGCGAGAAAGGGCGTTGTAGGGCGAGAAAGAGCGTTGTAGGGCAAGAAAGGGCGTTGTACGGCATGAAATGGCGAGAAAGGGCGTTGTAGGGCGAGAAAGGGCGTTGTAGGGCGAGAAAGGGTGAGATAGGGCGACAAAGTGCGTTGTAGGGTGAGAAAGGGAGTTGCAGGGTGCGAAAGGGCGAGAAAGAGCGTTGTAGGGCAAGAAAGGGGGTTGTAGGGCGAGAAAGGGTGAGAAAGGGCGTTGTAGGGCGTTGTAGGGCGAGAAAGAGCGTTGTAGGGCGAGAAAAGGCGTTGTAGGGCGAGAAAGAACGTTGTAGGGTGAGAAATGGCAAGAAAGGGCGTTGTAGGGCGAGAAAGGGCGAGAAAGAGCATTGTTGTACAAGAAAAGGCGTTGTAGGGCGAGAAAGAGCGTTGTAGGGCGAGAAAAGGCGTTGTAGGGCGAGAAAGAGCGTTGTAGGGTGAGAAATGGCAAGAAAGGGCGTTGTAGGGCGAGAAAGAGCATTGTTGTACAAGAAAATTCGTTGTAGGGCGAGAAAGAGCGTTGTAGGCTGAGAAAGGGCGAGAAAGATCGTTGTAGGGCGAGAAAATTCGAGAAAGAGCATTGTAGGACGAGAAAAGGCATTCTATGGCGAGAAAGAACGTTGTAGGGCGTTGTAGGGAGTTGTAAGGCGAGAAAGGGCGAGAAAGAGCGAGAAAGAGCGTTGTAGGGTGAGAAAAGGTGTTGTAGGGCGAGAAAGAGCGTTGTAGGGTGAGAAAAAGTGTTGTAGGGTGAGAAAGAGCGTTGTAGGGCGAGAAATGGCAAGAAAGGGCTTTGTAGGGCGAGAAAGGGCGAGAAAGAGCATTGTAGGATGAGAAAAGGCGTTGTAGGGCGAGAAAGAGCGTTGTAAGGCGTTGTAGGGAGTTGTAAGGCGAGAAAGGGCGAGAAACAACGAGAAAGAGCATTGTAGGGCGAGAAAAGGTGTTGTAGGGCGAGAAAGAGGGTTGTAGGGCGAGAAAGGGCGCGAAAAGGCGTTGTAGGGCAAGAAAAGGCGAGAAAGGGCATTGAAGGGCGTGAAAGGGCGTTTTAGGACGAGAAAGGGTGAGATAGGGCGACAAAGAGCGTTGTAGCGCGAGAAAGGGTGAGAAAGGGCGTTGTAGGGCGAGAAAGGGCGAGAAAGAGCGTGGTATGGCGAGAAATGGTGCTGTAGGGCGAGAAAGGGCTTTGTAGGGCGAGAAAGGGTGAGAAAGGGCGAGCAAGAGAGTTGTAGGGCGAGAAAGGGCGTTGTAGGGCGAGAAAGGGCGTTGTAGGGCGAGAAAGAGCGTTGTAGGGCGAGAAAGGGCGTTGTAGGGCGAGAAAGAGCGTTGTAGGGCGAGAAAGGGCGTTGTAGGGCGAGAAAGAGCGTTGTTTGGCGAGAAAGGGCGAGAAAGATCGTTGTAGGGCGAGAAAGGGCGTGTAGGGCGAGAAAGAACGCTGTAGGGCGAGAAAAGATGTAGAAGGGCGTTGTAGGGCTTTGTAGGGTGTTGTAGGGTGAGAAAGGGCGTTGTATGGCATTGTAGGGTGAGAAAGGGCGTTGTAGGGCGAGAAAGTGCGAGACAGGGCATTGTAGGGCGAGAAATGGCGTTGTAGGGCGAGAAAGGGCGAGAAAGAGAGTAGTAGGGTGAGAAAGGGCGTTGTAGGGCGTTGTAGGGCGAGAAAGGGTGAGAAAGTGCGAGAAAGAGAGTAGTAGGGCGAGAAAGGGCATTGTAGGGCGTTGTAGGACGAGAAATGGCGAGAAAGGGCGAGAAAGAGAGTAGTGTGGAGAGAAAGGGCGTTGTAGGGCGTTGTATGGCGAGAAAGGGCTTTGTAGGGCAGAAAGGCTGAGAAAGGGCGAGAAAGAAAGCTGTAGGGCGAGAAAGGGCGTTGTAGGGTGAGAAAGAGTGTTGTAGGGCGAGAAAGGGTTAGAAAGGGCGTTGTTGGGCGTTGTAGGGCGAGAAAGGGTGTTGTAGGGCGAGAAAGGGCGAGAAAGAGCGTTGTAGGGCGAGAAAGGGCGTTGTAGGGCAAGAAAGAGCGTTGTAGGGTGAGAAAAAGTGTTGTACGGTGAGAAAGAGCGTTGTAGGGCGAGAAAAGTGTTGTAGGGCGAGAAAGAGGGTTGTAGGGCGAGAAAGGGCGAGAAAAGGCGCTGTAGGGCGAGAAAAGGCGAGAAAGGGCATTGTAGGGCGTGAAAGGGCGTTATAGGGCGAGAGAGGGTGAGATAGGGCGACAAAGAGCGTTGTAGGGCGAGAAAGAGGGTTGTAGGGCGAGAAAGGGCGAGAAAAGGCGCTGTAGGGCGAGAAAAGGCGAGAAAGGGCATTGTAGGGCGTGAAAGGGCGTTATAGGGCGAGAGAGGGTGAGATAGGGCGACAAAGAGCGTTGTAGGGCGGGAAAGGGTGAGAAAGGGCGTTGTAGGGCGAGAAAGGGCGAGAAAGAGCGTGATATGGCGAGAAAGGGCGTTGCAGGGCGAGAAAGGGTGAGAAAGGGCGAGAAAGAGAATTATAGGGCGATAAAGGGCGTTGTAGGGCGAGAAAACGCGTTGTATGGCGAGAAAGGGAGAGAAAGGGCGAAAAAGGGCGTTGTAGGGTGAGAAAGGGCGTTGTAGCGCAAGAAAGTCCGAGAAAGAGCGTTGTAGGGCGTAGTAGGGCGTTGTAAGGCGAGAATGGGTGAAAAAGAACGAGAAAGAGAGTTGTAGGGCGAGAAAAGGCGTTGTAGGGCGAGAAAGAGGGTAGCAGGCAAAAAAGGGCGAGAAAGGGCGAGAAAGGGCGTTTCAGGGCGTGAAAGGGCCTTGTAGGGTGAGAAAGGGCGACAAAGAGCGTTGTAGGGCGAGAAAGTGCGAGAAAGGGCGAGAAAGGGCGAGTAAGAGAATTGTAGGAGGAGAAAGAACGAGAAAGAGCGTTGAAGGCGAGAAAAAGCGTTGTAGGGCGAGAAAGAGCGTTGTAGGGCGAGAAAGGGCAAGAAAGGGCGATAAAGAACGAGAAAGAGCGTTGTAGGCAAGAAAAGGCGTTGTAGGGCGAGAAAGAGCGTTGTAGGGTGAGAAAGGGTGTTGTAGGGCGAGAAAGGGCGAGAAAGGGCATTGTAGGGCGAGAAAGAGCGTTGTAGGGTGAGAAAGGGCGAGAAAGAGCGTTGTAGGGCGAGAAAAGGCGTTGTAGGGCGAGAAAAAGCGTTGTAGGGCGAGAAAGGGCGTTGTAGGGCGAGAAAGGGCGAGAAAGGGCGTTGTAGGGCTAGAAAGAGCGTTGTAGGGCGAGAGAGGGCGTTGTAGGGCAAGAAAGGGCGAGAAAGGGCGTTGTAGGGCGAGAAAGGGCGTTGTAGGGCGAGAAAGGGTGAGATAGGGTGACAAAGAGCGTTGTATTGTGAGAAAGGGCGTTGCAGGGCGCGAAAGGGCGAGAAAGAGCGTTGTAGGATGAGAAAGGGCGTTCTAGGGCGAGAAAGAGCATTGTAGGGCGATAAAGGGCGATGTAGGGCAAGAAAGGGCGAGAATGGGTGAGAAAGATCGTTGTTGGGCGAGAAAGTTCTTTGTAGGGCGAGAAAGAGCGTTGTAGGGCGAGAAAGGGCGAGAAAGGGCATTCTAGGGCGAGAAAGATAGTTGTAGAGCGAGAAAGGGCGAGAAGGGGCGTTGTAGGCCGAGAAAGGGCGAGAAAGAGCGTTGTAGGGCGAGAAAAGGCGTTGTAGGGCGACAAAGAGCGTTGTAGGGTGAGAAAGGGCGTTGCAGGGCGAGAAAGGGTGAGAAAGAGCGTTGTAGGGCGAGAAAAGGCATTGTAGGGCGAGAAAGAGCGTTGTAGGTCGAGAAAGGGCGAGAAAGGGCGAGAAAGAGAGTTTTAGGGCGAGAAAGGGTGAGATAGGGCGAGAAAGAGCGTTGTAGGGCGAGAAAAGGCGTTGTAGGGCGAGAAAAAGCGTTGTAGGGCGAGAAAGGGCGTTGTAGGGCGAGAAAGGGCGAGAAAGGGCGTTGTAGGGCGAGAAAGAGCGTTGTAGGGCGAGAGAGGGCGTTGTAGGGCGAGAAAGGGCGAGAAAGGGCGTTGTAGGGCGAGAAAGGGCGTTGTAGGGCGAGAAAGGGAGAGATAGGGTGACAAAGAGCGTTGTATTGTGAGAAAGGGCGTTGCAGGGCGCGAAAGGGCGAGAAAGAGCGTTGTAGGATGAGAAAGGGCGTTCTAGGGCGAGAAAGAGCATTGTAGGGCGATAAAGGGCGATGTAGGGCAAGAAAGGGCGAGAATGGGTGAGAAAGATCGTTGTTGGGCGAGAAAGTTCGTTGTAGGGCGAGAAAGAGCGTTGTAGGGCGAGAAAGGGCGAGAAAGGGCATTCTAGGGCGAGAAAGATTGTTGTAGAGCGAGAAAGGGCGAGAAGGGGCGTTGTAGGCCGAGAAAGGGCGAGAAAGAGCGTTGTAGGGCGAGAAAAGGCGTTGTAGGGCGACAAAGAGCGTTGTAGGGTGAGAAAGGGCGTTGCAGGGCGAGAAAGGGTGAGAAAGAGCGTTGTAGGGCGAGAAAAGGCATTGTAGGGCGAGAAAGAGCGTTGTAGGTCGAGAAAGGGCGAGAAAGGGCGAGAAAGAGAGTTGTAGGGCGAGAAAGGGTTTGATAGGGCGAGAAAGAGCGTTGTAGGGCGAGAAAAGGCGTTGTAGGGCGAGAAAGGGCGAGAAAGGGCGAGAAAGGGCGAGAAAGGGCGAGAAATAGCATTGTAGGGCGAGAAAGGGCGTTGTAGGGTGAGAAAGGGCGTTGTAGGGCGAGAAAGGGTGAGAAAGGGCGAGAAAGAGCGTTGTAGCACGAGAAAGAGCGTTGTATGACTAGAAAGGGCGAGAAAGGGCGTTGTAGGGCAAGAAAGGGCGTTGTAGGGCGAGAAAGAGCGTTGTAGGGCGAGAAAGGGCGTTGTATGGCGAGAAAGGGTGTGAAAGGGCATTGTAGGGCGAGAAAGAGCGTTGTAGGGCGAGAAAGGGCGTTGTAGGGCGAGAAAGGGTGAGAAAGGGCGAGAAAGAGCGTTGTAGGGCGAGAAAGGGCGTTCTAGGGCGAGAAAGATCGTTGTAGGGCGATAAAGGGCGATGTAGGGCAAGAAAGGGCGAGAATGGGTGCGAAAGTTCGTTGTTGGGTGAGAAAGGTCGTTGTAGGGCGAGAAAGAGCGTTGTAGGGCGAGAAAGGGCGAGAAAGGGCATTGTAGGGTGAGAAAGATCGTTGTAGGGCGCGAAAGGGCGAGAAGGAGCGTTGTAGGCCGAGAAAGGGCGAGAAAGAGCGTTGTAGGGCGAGAAAAGGCGTTGTAGGGAGAGAAAGAGCGTTGTAGAGTGAGAAAGGGCGTTGCAGGGTGAGAAAGGGTGAGAAAGAGCGTTGTAGGGCGAGAAAAGGCGTTGTAGGGCGAGAAAGAGCGTTGTAGGGCGAGAAATAGCGGGAAAGGGCATTGTAGGGCATTGTAGGGCGAGAAAGGGTGAGATAGGGCGACAAAGAGCGTTGTAGGGCAAGAAAGGGCGTTGTTGGGCGAGAAAGGGCGAGAAAGGGCAAGACAGAGAGTTGTAGGGCGATAAAGGACGTTGTAGGACGTTGTAGGGCGAGAAAGGGCGTTGTAGGGCGAGAAAGAGCGTTGTAGGGCGAGAAAGGGTGAGAAAGATCGTTGTAGGGCGAGAAAGGGCGCTGTAGGGCGAGAAAAGGCGTTGAAGGGCGTTGTATGGCGAGAAAGGGAGAGAAAGGGCGTTGTAGGGCGAGAAAGGGCAAGAAAGGGCAAGAAAGGGCGTTGTAGGGCGAGAAAGAGGGTTGTAGGGCGAGAAAGGGCGAGAAAGGGCGAGAAAGGGCGTTGTAGGGCGAGAAAGGGCGTGAAAGGGCGAGAAAGAGCGTTGTAGGGCGAGAAAGGGCGTTGTAGGGCGAGAAAGTGCGAGAAAGAGCATTGTAGGACGAGAAAAGGCGTTGTAGGGCGAGAAAGGGCGAGAAAGGTTGTTGTAGGGCGAGAAAGGGCGTTGTAGGGCGAGAGAGGGTGAGATAGGGCGACAAAGAGCGTTGTAGGGCGAGAAAGGGAGAGAAAGGGTGCGAAAGAGCGTTGTAGGGCGAGAAATGCCGTTGTAGGGTGTTGGAGGGCGAGAAAGGGCGAGAAAAGTTGTTATAGGGCGAGAAAGGGTGAGGTAGGGCGACAAAGAGCGTTGTAGGGCGAGAAAGGGTGAGATAGGGCGACAAAGAGTGTTGTAGGGCGAGAAAGGGTGAGATAGGGCGACAAAGGGCGTTGTAGGGCGAGAAGGGGTGAGAAAGGGCGAGAAAGAGAGTTGTATGGCAAGAAAGGGCATTGTAGGGCAAGAAAAAGTGTTGTAGGGCGAGAAAGGGCTTTGTAGGGCGAGAAAAGGCGAGAAAGAGCGTTGTAGGGTGAGAAATGGCATTGTAGGGCGAGAAAGGGCGTTGTAGGGCGAGAAAGGGCATTGTAGGGCGAGAAAGGGTGAAATAGGTCGACAAACAGCGTTGTAGGGCGAGAAAGGGCGTTGTAGGGCGAGAAAGAGTATTTTAGGGCGAGAAAGGGCGAGAAAGAGAGTTGTAGGGCGAGAAAGAGCACTGTAGTGCGAGAAAAGGCTTTGAAGGGCGTTGAAAGGGAGAGAAAGGGTGCGAAAGAGCGTTGTAGGGAGAGAAAGGCCGTTGTAGGGTGTTGGAGGGCGAGAAAGGGCGAGAAAGGTTGTTGTAGGGCGAGAAAGGGTGAGATAGGGCGACAAAGAGTGTTGTAGGGCGAGAAAGGGTGAGATAGGGCGACAAAGGGCGTTGTAGGGCGAGAAGGGGTGAGAAAGGGCGAGAAAGAGAGTTGTATGGCAAGAAAGGGCGTTGTAGGGCAAGAAAAAGTGTTGTAGGGCGAGATAGGGCTTTGTAGGGCGAGAAAGGGCGAGAAAGAGCGTTGTAGGGCGAGAAAGAGCGTTGTAGGGTGAGAAAGGCCGTTGTAGTGCGAGAAAGGGCATTGTAGGTCGAGAAAGGGTGAAATAGGTCGACAAAGAGCGTTGTAGGGCGAGAAAAGGTGTTGTAGGGCGAGAAAGAGCGTTGTAGGGTGAGAAAAAGTGTTGTAGGGTGAGAAAGAGCGTTGTAGGGCGAGAAATGGCAAGAAAGGGCTTTGTAGGGCGAGAAAGGGCGAGAAAGAGCATTGTAGGACGAGAAAAGGCGTTGTAGGGCGAGAAAGAGCGTTGTAGGGCGTTATAGGGAGTTGTAAGGCGAGAAAGGGCGAGAAACAACGAGAAAGAGCTTTGTAGGGCGCGAAAAGGTGTTGTAGGGCGAGAAAGAGGGTTGTAGGGCGAGAAAGGGCGCGAAAAGGCGTTGTAGGGCGAGAAAAGGCGAGAAAGGGCATTGAAGGGAGTGAAAGGGCGTTGTAGGGCGAGAAAGGGTGAGATAGGGCGACAAAGAGCGTTGTAGGGCGAGAAAGGGTGAGAAATGGCGTTGTAGGGCGAGAAAGGGCGAGAAAGAGCGTGGTATGGCGAGAAAGGGTGCTGTAGGGTGAGAAAGGGCTTTGTAGGGCGAGAAAGGGTGAGAAAGGGCGAGCAAGAGAGTTGTAGGGCGAGAAAGGGCGTTGTAGGGCGAGAAAGGGCGTTGTAGGGCGAGAAAGAGCGTTGTAGGGCGAGAAAGGGCGTTGTAGGGCGAGAAAGGGCGTTGTAGGGCGAGAAAGAGCGTTGTTTGGCGAGAAAGGGCGAGAAAGATCGTTGTAGGGCGAGAAAGGGCGTGTAGGGCGAGAAAGAGCGCTGTAGGGCGAGAAAAGATGTAGAAGGGTGTTGTAGCGCGTTGTAGGGTGTTGTAGGGTGAGAAAGGGCGTTGTAGGGCGTTGTAGGGCGAGAAATGGCGAGAAAGGGCAAGAAAGAGAGTAGTAGGGAGAGAAAGGGCGTTGTAGGGCGTTGTATGGCGAGAAAGGGCGTTTTAGGGCAGAAAGGGTGAGAAAGGGCGAGAAAGAAAGCTGTAGGGCGAGAAAGGGCGTTGTAGGGTGAGAAAGAGTGTTGTAGGGCGAGAAAGGGTTAGAAAGGGCGTTGTTGGGCGTTGTAGGGCGAGAAATGGCGTTGTAGGGCGAGAAAGGGCGTTGTTGGGCGTTGTAGGGCGAGAAAGGGCGTTGTAGGGCAAGAAAGAGCATTGTAGGGTGAGAAAAAGTGTTGTACGGTGAGAAAGAGCGTTGTAGGGCGAGAAAAGTGTTGTAGGGCGAGAAAGAGGGTTGTAGGACGAGAAAGGGCGAGAAAAGGCGTTGTAGGGCGAGAAAAGGCGAGAAAGGGCATTGTAGGGCGTGAAAGGGCGTTATAGGGCGAGAGAGGGTGAGATAGGGCGACAAAGAGCGTTGTAGGGCGAGAAAGGGTGAGAAAGGGCGTTGTAGGGCGAGAAAGGGCGAGAAAGAGCGTGGTATGGCGAGAAAGGGCGTTGTAGGGCGAGAAAGGGTGAGAAAGGGCGAGAAAGAGAGTTATAGGGCGATAAAGGGCGTTGTAGGGCGAGAAAACGCGTTGTATGGCGAGAAAGGGAGAGAAAGGGCGAAAAAGTGCGTTGTAGGGTGAGAAAGGGCGTTGTAGCGCGAGAAAGTCCGAGAAAGAGCGTTGTAGGGCGTAGTAGGGCGTTGTAAGGCGAGAATGGGTGAAAAAGAACGAGAAAGAGAGTTGTAGGGCGAGAAAAGGCGTTGTAGGGCGAGAAAGAGGGTAGCAGGCAAAAAAGGGCGAGAAAGGGCGAGAAAGGGCGTTTCAGGGCGTGAAAGGGCCTTGTAGGGCGAGAAAGGGTGAGAAAGGGCGACAAAGAGCGTTGTAGGGCGAGAAAGTGCGAGAAAGGGCGAGAAAGGACGAGTAAGAGAATTGTAGGACGAGAAAGAACGAAAAAGAGCGTTGAAGGCGAGAAAAAGCGTTGTAGGGCGAGAAAGAGCGTTGTAGGGCGAGAAAGGGCGAGAAAGGGCGATAAAGAACGAGAAAGAGCGTTGTAGGCAAGAAAAGGCGTTGTAGGGCGAGAAAGAGCGTTGTAGGGTGAGAAAGGGTGTTGTAGGGCGAGAAAGAGCGTTGTAGGGTGAGAAAGGGTGTTGTAGGGCGAGAAAGGGCGAGAAAGGGCATTGTAGGGCGAGAAAGAGCATTGTAGGGTGAGAAAGGGCGAGAAAGAGCGTTGTAGGGCGAGAAAAGGCGTTGTAGGGCGAGAAAAAGCGTTGTAGGGCGAGAAAGGGCGTTGTAGGGCGAGAAAGGGCGAGAAAGGGCGTTGTAGGGCGAGAAAGAGCGTTGTAGGGCGAGAGAGGGCGTTGTAGGGCAAGAAAGGGCGAGAAAGGGCGTTGTAGGGCGAGAAAGGGCGTTGTAGGGCGAGAAAGGATGAGATAGGGTGACAAAGAGCGTTGTGTTGTGAGAAAGGGCGTTGCAGGGCGCGAAAGGGCGAGAAAGAGCGTTGTAGGACGATAAAGGGCGATGTAGGGCAAGAAAGGGCGAGAATGGGTGAGAAAGATCGTTGTTGGGCGAGAAAGTTCGTTGTAGGGCGAGAAAGAGCGTTGTAGGGCGAGAAAGGGCGAGAAAGGGCGAGAAAGGGCATTCTAGGGCGAGAAAGATCGTTGTAGAGCGAGAAAGGGCGAGAAGGGGCGTTGTAGGCCGAGAAAGGGCGAGAAAGAGCGTTGTAGGGCGAGAAAAGGCGTTGTAGGGCGACAAAGAGCGTTGTAGGTTGAGAAAGGGCGTTGCAGGGCGAGAAAGGGTGAGAAAGAGCGTTGTAGGGCGAGAAAAGGCATTGTAGGGCGAGAAAGAGCGTTGTAGTTTGAGAAAGGGCGAGAAAGGGCGAGAAAGAGAGTTGTAGGGCGAGAAAGGGTGAGATAGGGCGAGAAAGAGCGTTGTAGGGCGAGAAAAGGCGTTGTAGGGCGAATAAGAGCGTTGTAGGGCCAGAATGGGTGTTGTAGGGAGAGAAAGGGTGAGATAGGGCAACAAAGAGCGTTGTAAGGCGAGAAAGGGTGTTGTAGGGCGAGAAAGGGCGAGAAAGGGCGAGAAATAGCGTTGTAGGGCGAGAAAGGGCGTTGTAGGGTGAGAAAGGGCGTTGTAGGGCGAGAAAGGGTGAGAAAGGGCGAGAAAGAGCATTGTAGCGCGAGAAAGAGCGTTGTATGACTAGAAAGGGCGAGAAAGGGGGTTGTAGGGCAAGAAAGGGCGTTGTAGGGCGAGAAAGAGCGTTGTAGGGCGAGAAAGGGCGTTGTAGGGTGAGAAAGGGCGTTGTAGGGCGAGATAGGGTGAGAAAGGGCGAGAGAGAGCGTTGTAGCGTGAGAAAGAGCGTTGTATGACTAGAAAGGGCGAGAAAGGGTGTGAAAGGGCATTGTAGGGCGAGAAAGAGCGTTGTAGGGCGAGAAATGGCGTTGTAGAGCGAGAAAGGGTGAGAAAGGGCGAGAAAGAGCGTTGTAGGGCGAGAAAGGGCGTTCTAGGGCGAGAAAGAGCGTTGTAGGGGGATAAAGGGCGATGTAGGGCAAGAAAGGGCGAGAATGGGTGAGAAAGATCGTTGTTGGGTGAGAAAGGTCGTTGTAGGGCGAGAAAGAGCGTTGTAGGGCGAGAAAGGGCGAGAAAGGGCGAGAAAGGGCATTGTAGGGTGAGAAAGATCGTTGTAGGGCGAGAAAGGGCGAGAAGGAGCGTTGTAGGCCGAGAAAGGGCGAGAAAGAGCGTTATAGGGTGAGAAAAGGCGTTGTAGGGCGACAAAGAGCGTTGTAGGGTGAGAAAGGGCGTTGCAGGGTGAGAAAGGGTGAGAAAGAGCGTTGTAGGGCGAGAAAAGGCGTTGTAGGGCGAGAAAGAGCGTTGTAGGGCGAGAAATAGCGGGAAAGGGCATTGTAGGGCATTGTAGGGCGAGAAAGGGTGAGATAGGGTGACAAAGAGCGTTGTAGGGCAAGAAAGGGCGTTGTAGGGCGAGAAAGGGCAAGACAGAGAGTTGTAGGGCGATAAAGGACGTTGTAGGACGTTGTAGGGCGAGAAAGGGCGTTGTAGGGCGAGAAAGAGCGTTGTAGGGCGAGAAAGGGCGAGAAAGATCGTTGTAGGGCGAGAAAGGGCGCTGTAGGGCGAGAAAAGGCGTTGAAGGGCGTTGTATGGCGAGAAATTGAGAGAAAGGGCGTTGTAGGGCGAGAAAGGGCGACAAAGGGCGAGAAAGGGCGAGAAAGGGCAAAAAAGGGCGTTGTAGGGCGAGAAAGAGGGTTGTAGGGCGAGAAAGGGCGAGAAAGGGCGAGAAAGGGCGTTGTAGGGCGAGAAAGGGCGTGAAAGGGCGAGAAAGAGCGTTGTAGGGCGAGAAAGGGCGTTGTAGGGCGAGAAAGTGCGAGAAAGAGCATTGTAGGACGAGAAAAGGCATTGTAGGGCGAGAAAGGGCGAGAAAGGTTGTTGCAGGGCGAGAAAGGGCGTTGTAGGGCGAGAGAGGGTGAGATAGGGCGACAAAGAGCGTTGTAGGGCGAGAAAGGGAGAGAAAGGGTGCGAAAGAGAGTTGTAGGGCGAGAAAGGCCGTTGTAGGGTGTTGGAGGGCGAGAAAGGGCGAGAAAGGTTGTTGTAGGGCGAGAAAGGGTGAGATAGGGCGACAAAGGGCGTTGTAGGGCGAGAAGGGGTGAGAAAGGGCGAGAAAGAGAGTTGTATGGCAAGAAAGGGCGTTGTAGGGCAAGAAAAAGTGTTGTAGGGCGAGAAAGGTCTTTGTAGGGCGAGAAAGGGCGAGAAAGAGCGTTGTAGGGTGAGAAATGGCATTGTAGGGCGAGAAAGGGCGTTGTAGGGCGAGAAAGGGCATTGTAGGGCGAGAAAGGGTGAAATAGGTCGACAAAGAGCGTTGTAGGGCGAGAAAGGGCGTTGTAGGGCGAGAAAGAGTGTTTTAGGGCGAGAAAGGGCGAGAAAGAGAGTTGTAGGGCGAGAAAGAGCACTGTAGTGCGAGAAAAGGCTTTGAAGGGCGTTGAAAGGGAGAGAAAGGGTGCGAAAGAGCGTTGTAGGGAGAGAAAGGCCGTTGTAGGGTGTTGGAGGGCGAGAAAGGGTGAGAAAGGTTGTTGTAGGGCGAGAAAGGGTGAGATAGGGCGACAAAGAGCGTTGTAGGGCGAGAAAGGGTGAGATAGGGCGACAAAGAGTGTTTTAGGGCGAGAAAGGGTGAGATAGGGCGACAAAGGGCGTTGTAGGGCAAGAAAAAGTGTTGAAGGGCGAGATAGGGCTTTGTAGGGCGAGAAAGGGCGAGAAAGAGCGTTGTAGGGCAAGAAAGAGCGTTGTAGGGTGAGAAAGGGCGTTGTAGGGCGAGAAAGGGCATTGTAGGGCGAGAAAGGGTGAAATAGGTCGACAAACAGCGTTGTAGGGCGAGAAAGGGCGTTGTATGGCGAGAAAGGGCATTGTAGGGCGAGAAAGGGTGAAATAGGTCGACAAAGAGCGTTGTAGGGCGAGAAAGGGCGTTGTAGGGCGAGAAAGAGTGTTTTAGGGCAAGAAAGGGCGAGAAAGAGAGTTGTAGGGCGAGAAAGAGCACTGTAGTGCGAGGAAAGGCTTTGAAGGGCGTTGTAGGGCGTTGTAGGGTGAGAAAGGGCATTGTATAGCGTTGTAGGGTGAGAAAGGGCGTTGTAGGGCGAGAAAGGGCGAGAAAGAGCGTTGTAGGGCATTGTAAGGCGAGAAAGGGCGAGAAAGAACGAGAAAGAGCGTTGTAGGGTGACAAAAGGCGTTGTAGGGCGAGAAAGAGGGTTGTAGAGCGAGAAAGGGCGAGAAAAGGCGTTGTAGGGCGAGAAAGGGCGAGAAAGGGCATTGTAGTGTGTGAAAGGGCGTTGTAGGGAGAGAAAGGGTGAGATAGGGCGACAAAGAGCGTTGTAGGGCAAGAAAGGGCGTTGTAGGGCGAGAAAGGGCGAGAAAGGGTGAGAAAGGGTGAGAAAGAGCGTTGTAGGGCGAGAAAGGGCGTTGTAGGGCGAGAAAGGGCGAGAAAGAGCGTTATAGGGCGTTGTAGGGCGTTCTAAGGCGAGAAAGGGTGAGAAAGGGCGTTGTAGTTCGAGAAAGGGCGAGAAAGAGCGTTGTAGGGTGTTGTAGGTTGAGAAAGGGGGTTGTATGGTGTTGTAGGGTGAGAAAGGGCATTGTAGGGTGAGAAAGAGCTTTGTAGGGTGTTGTAGGGCATTATAAGGCGAGAAAGGGCGAGAAAGACCGAGAAAGAGCGTTGTAGGGCGACAAAAGGCGTTGTAGGGCGAGAAAGAGGGTTGTAGGGCGAGAAAGGGCGAGAAAAGGCGTTGTAGGGCCAGAAAGGGCGAGAAAGGGCATTGTAGGGTGTGAAAGGGCGTTGTAGGGAGAGAAAGGGTGAGATAGGGCGACAAAGAGCGTTGTAGGGCGAGAAAGGGCATTGTAGGACGTCGTAGGGCGAGAAAGGGCGAGAAAGAGCGTTGTAGGGCGAGAAAGGGCGTTGTAGGGCGAGAAAGGGCGAGAAAAAGCGTTGTAGGGCAATAAAGAGGGTTGCAGGTGAAAAAGGGCGAGAAATTGCGTTGTAGGGCGTGAAAGGGCCAAGTAGGGCGAGAAAGGGTGAGATAGGGCGACAAAGAGCGTTGTAGGGCGAGAAAGTGCGAGAAAGGGCGAGAAAGGGCGAGGAAGGGCGAGAAAGAGCGTTTTAGGGCGAGAAAGGGCGTTGTAGGGCGAGAAAGGGCGTTCTAGGGTGAGAAAGTGCGAGAAAGAGAGTTGTAGGGCGAGAAAGGGCGTTGTATTGTGAGAAAGAGTGTTGTTGGGCGAGAAAGGGCGTTCTAGGGCGAGAATGAGCGTTGTAGGCCGAGAAAGGGCGTTGTAGGGCGTTGTAGGGCGAGAATCGGTGAGAAAGATCGTTGTAGGGAGAGAAAGGGCATTGTAGGGCGAGAAAGAGCATTGTAGGGCAAGAAAGTTCGAGAAAGGTCATTGCAGGGCGAGAAAGAGCGTTGTAGGACGAGAAAGGGCGAGATAGGGCGTTGTAGGGCCGAGAAAGGGCGAGAATGAGCGTTGTATGGCGAGAAAGGGCGTTGTAGGGCGAGAAAGGCTGAGATAGGGCGACAAAGAGTGTTGTAGGGTGAGAAAAGGCGTTGAAGGGCGTTGTAGGGCGTTGTAGGGAGTTGTAGGGTGAGAAAGGGCGTTGTATGGCGTTGTAGGGTGAGAAAGGGCGTTGTAGGTCGAGAAAGGGTGAGAAAGAGAGAAGTAGGGTGAGAAAGGGCGTTGTAGGGCGTTGTAGGGTGTTGTAGGGCGATAAAGGGTGAGAAAGGGCGAGAAAGAGAGTAGTAGGGCGAGAAAGGGCATTGTAGGGCGTTGTAGGGCGAGAAAGGGCGAGAAAGAGAGTAGTAGGGCGAGAAAGGTCGTTGTAGGGCGTTGTATGGCGAGAAAGGGCGTTGTAGGGCAGAAAGGGTGAGAAAGGGCGAGAAAGAGAGTTGTAGGGCGAGAAAGGGCGATGTAGGGCGAGAAAGAGCGTTGTAGGGCGAGAAAGGTTGAGAAAGGGCGTTGTAGGGCGAGATAGGGCGTTGTAGGGCGAGACAGGGTGAGAAAGGGCGAGAAAGAGCGTTGTAGGGCGAGAAAGGGCGTTGTAGGGCGAGAAACAGCGTTGTAGGGTGAGAAAAAGTGTTGTAGGGTGAGGAAGAGCGTTGTAGGGCGAGAAATGGCAAGAAAGGGCTTTGTAGGGCGAGAAAGGGCGAGAAAGAGCATTGTAGGACGAGAAAAGGCGTTGTAGGGCGAGAAAGAGCGTTGTAGGGTGAGAAAAGGCGTTGTAGGGCGTGAAAGAGCGTTGTAGGGTGAGAAATGGCGAGAAAGAGCGTTGTAGCCTGAGAAAGGGCGAGAAAGGTTGTGTAGGGCGAGAAAGGGCGTTGTAGGGCCAGAAAGGGTTAGATAGGGTGACAAAGAGTGTTTTAGGGCGAGAAAGAGCGTTGTAGGGCGAGAAAGGGAGAGAAAGGGTGCGAAAGAGCGTTGTGGGGCGAGAAAGGGCGTTGTAGGGCATTGTAGGGCGAGAAAGGGCGTTGTAGGGCGAGAAAGGGCGTTGTAGGGCGAGAAAGGGCGAGAAAGGGCGAGAAAGAGCGTTGTAGGGTGATAAAGGGCGTTGTAGGGTGAGAAAGGGCGTTGTAGGGCGAGAAAGGGTGAGAAAGGGCGAGAAAGAGCATTGTAGCGCGAGAAAGAGCGTTGTATGACTAGAAAGGGCGAGAAAGGGGGTTGTAGGGCAAGAAAGGGCGTTGTAGGGCGAGAAAGAGCGTTGTAGGGCGAGAAAGGGCGTTGTAGGGTGAGAAAGGGCGTTGTAGGGCGAGATAGAGTGAGAAAGGGCGAGAAAGAGCGTTGTAGCGTGAGAAAGAGCGTTGTATGACTAGAAAGGGCGAGAAAGGGTGTGAAAGGGCATTGTAGGGCGAGAAAGAGCGTTGTAGGGCGAGAAAGGGCGTTGTAGAGCGAGAAAGGGTGAGAAAGGGCGAGAAAGAGCGTTGTAGGGCGAGAAAGGGCGTTCTAGGGCGAGAAAGAGCGTTGTAGGGCGATAAAGGGCGATGTAGGGCAAGAAAGGGCGAGAATGGGTGAGAAAGATCGTTGTTGGGTGAGAAAGGTCGTTGTAGGGCGAGAAAGAGCGTTGTAGGGCGAGAAAGGGCGAGAAAGGGCGAGAAAGGGCATTGTAGGGTGAGAAAGATCGTTGTAGGGCGAGAAAGGGCGAGAAGGAGCGTTGTAGGCCGAGAAAGGGCGAGAAAGAGCGTTATAGGGCGAGAAAAGGCGTTGTAGGGCGACAAAGAGCGTTGTAGGGTGAGAAAGGGCGTTGCAGGGTGAGAAAGGGTGAGAAAGAGCGTTGTAGGGCGAGAAAAGGCGTTGTAGGGCGAGAAAGAGCGTTGTAGGGCGAGAAATAGCGGGAAAGGGCATTGTAGGGCATTGTAGGGCGAGAAAGGGTGAGATAGGGCGACAAAGAGCGTTGTAGGGCAAGAAAGGGCGTTGTAGGGCGAGAAAGGGCAAGACAGAGAGTTGTAGGGCGATAAAGGACGTTGTAGGACGTTGTAGGGCGAGAAAGAGCGTTGTAGGGCGAGAAAGGGCGAGAAAGATCGTTGTAGGGCGAGAAAGGGCGCTGTAGGGCGAGAAAAGGCGTTGAAGGGCGTTGTATGGCGAGAAATTGAGAGAAAGGGCGTTGTAGGGCGAGAAAGGGCGAGAAAGGGCGAGAAAGGGCGAGAAAGGGCAAGAAAGGGCGTTGTAGGGCGAGAAAGAGGGTTGTAGGGCGAGAAAGGGCGAGAAAGGGCGAGAAAGGGCGTTGTAGGGCGAGAAAGGGCGTGAAAGGGCGAGAAAGAGCGTTGTAGGGCGAGAAAGGGCGTTGTAGGGCGAGAAAGTGCGAGAAAGAGCATTGTAGGACGAGAAAAGGCGTTGTAGGGCGAGAAAGGGCGAGAAAGGTTGTTGCAGGGCGAGAAAGGGCGTTGTAGGGCGAGAGAGGGTGAGATAGGGCGACAAAGAGCGTTGTAGGGCGAGAAAGGGAGAGAAAGGGTGCGAAAGAGCGTTGTAGGGCGAGAAAGGCCGTTGTAGGGTGTTGGAGGGCGAGAAAGGGCGAGAAAGGTTGTTGTAGGGCGAGAAAGGGTGAGATAGGGCGACAAAGAGCGTTGTAGGGCGAGAAAGGGTGAGATAGGGCGACAAAGAGTGTTGTAGGGCGAGAAAGGGTGAGATAGGGCGACAAAGGGCGTTGTTGGGCGAGAAGGGGTGAGAAAGGGCGAGAAAGAGAGTTGTATGGCAAGAAAGGGCGTTGTAGGGCAAGAAAAAGTGTTGTAGGGCGAGAAAGGTCTTTGTAGGGCGAGAAAGGGCGAGAAAGAGCGTTGTAGGGTGAGAAATGGCATTGTAGGGCGAGAAAGGGCGTTGTAGGGCGAGAAAGGGCATTGTAGGGCGAGAAAGGGTGAAATAGGTCGACAAAGAGCGTTGTAGGGCGAGAAAGGGCGTTGTAGGGCGAGAAAGAGTGTTTTAGGGCGAGAAAGGGCGAGAAAGAGAGTTGTAGGGCGAGAAAGAGCACTGTAGTGCGAGAAAAGGCTTTGAAGGGCGTTGAAAGGGAGAGAAAGGGTGCGAAAGAGCGTTGTAGGGAGAGAAAGGGTGAGAAAGGGCGAGAAAGAGCGTTGTAGGGCAAGAAAGAGCGTTGTAGGGTGAGAAAGGGCGTTGTAGGGCGAGAAAGGGCATTGTAGGGCGAGAAAGGGTGAAATAGGTCGACAAAGAGCGTTGTAGGGCGAGAAAGGGCGTTGTAGGGCGAGAAAGGGCATTGTAGGGCGAGAAAGGGTGAAATAGGTCGACAAAGAGCGTTGTAGGACGAGAAAGGGCGTTGTAGGGCGAGAAAGAGTGTTTTAGGGCAAGAAAGGGCGAGAAAGAGAGTTGTAGGGCGAGAAAGAGCACTGTAGTGCGAGGAAAGGCTTTGAAGGGCGTTGTAGGGCGTTGTAGGGTGAGAAAGGGCATTGTATAGCGTTGTAGGGTGAGAAAGGGCGTTGTAGGGCGAGAAAGGGCGAGAAAGAGCGTTGTAGGGCGTTGTAGGGCATTGTAAGGTGAGAAAGGGCGAGAAAGAACGAGAAATAGCGTTGTAGGGTGACAAAAGGCGTTGTAGGGCGAGAAAGAGGGTTGTAGGGCGAGAAAGGGCGAGAAAAGGCGTTGTAGGGCGAGAAAGGGCGAGAAAGGGCATTGTAGTGTGTGAAAGGGCGTTGTAGGGAGAGAAAGGGTGAGATAGGGCGACAAAGAGCGTTGTAGGGCGAGAAAGGGCGTTGTAGGGCGAGAAAGGGCGAGAAAGGGTGAGAAAGGGTGAGAAAGAGCGTTGTAGGGCGAGAAAGGGCGTTGTAGGGCGAGAAAGAGCGTTATAGGGCGTTGTAGGGCGTTCTAAGGCGAGAAAGGGTGAGAAAGGGCGTTGTAGTTCGAGAAAGGGCGAGAAAGAGCGTTGTAGGGTGTTGTAGGTTGAGAAAGGGGGTTGTATGGTGTTGTAGGGTGAGAAAGGGCATTGTAGGGTGAGAAAGAGCTTTGTAGGGTGTTGTAGGGCATTATAAGGCGAGAAAGGGCGAGAAAGACCGAGAAAGAGCGTTGTAGGGCGACAAAAGGCGTTGTAGGGCGAGAAAGAGGGTTGTAGGGCGAGAAAGGGCGAGAAAAGGCGTTGTAGGGCCAGAAAGGGCGAGAAAGGGCATTGTAGGGTGTGAAAGGGCGTTGTAGGGAGAGAAAGGGTGAGATAGGGCGACAAAGAGCGTTGTAGGGCGAGAAAGGGCATTGTAGGACGTCGTAGGGCGAGAAAGGGCGAGAAAGAGCGTTGTAGGGCGAGAAAGGGCGTTGTAGGGCGAGAAAGGGCGAGAAAAAGCGTTGTAGGGCAATAAAGAGGGTTGCAGGTGAAAAAGGGCGAGAAATTGCGTTGTAGGGCGTGAAAGGGCCAAGTAGGGCGAGAAAGGGTGAGATAGGGCGACAAAGAGCGTTGTAGGGCGAGAAAGTGCGAGAAAGGGCGAGAAAGGGCGAGGAAGGGCGAGAAAGAGCGTTTTAGGGCGAGAAAGGGCGTTGTAGGGCGAGAAAGGGCGTTCTAGGGTGAGAAAGTGCGAGAAAGAGAGTTGTAGGGCGAGAAAGGGCGTTGTATTGTGAGAAAGAGTGTTGTTGGGCGAGAAAGGGCGTTCTAGGGCGAGAATGAGCGTTGTAGGCCGAGAAAGGGCGTTGTAGGGCGTTGTAGGGCGAGAATCGGTGAGAAAGATCGTTGTAGGGAGAGAAAGGGCATTGTAGGGCGAGAAAGAGCATTGTAGGGCAAGAAAGTTCGAGAAAGGTCATTGCAGGGCGAGAAAGAGCGTTGTAGGACGAGAAAGGGCGAGATAGGGCGTTGTAGGGCCGAGAAAGGGCGAGAATGAGCGTTGTATGGCGAGAAAGGGCGTTGTAGGGCGAGAAAGGCTGAGATAGGGCGACAAAGAGTGTTGTAGGGTGAGAAAAGGCGTTGAAGGGCGTTGTAGGGCGTTGTAGGGAGTTGTAGGGTGAGAAAGGGCGTTGTATGGCGTTGTAGGGTGAGAAAGGGCGTTGTAGGTCGAGAAAGGGTGAGAAAGAGAGAAGTAGGGTGAGAAAGGGCGTTGTAGGGCGTTGTAGGGCGTTGTAGGGCGATAAAGGGTGAGAAAGGGCGAGAAAGAGAGTAGTAGGGCGAGAAAGGGCATTGTAGGGCGTTGTAGGGCGAGAAAGGGCGAGAAAGGGCGAGAAAGAGAGTAGTAGGGCGAGAAAGGTCGTTGTAGGGCGTTGTATGGCGAGAAAGGGCGTTGTAGGGCAGAAAGGGTGAGAAAGGGCGAGAAAGAGAGTTGTAGGGCGAGAAAGGGCGATGTAGGGCGAGAAAGAGCGTTGTAGGGCGAGAAAGGTTGAGAAAGGGCGTTGTAGGGCGAGATAGGGCGTTGTAGGGCGAGACAGGGTGAGAAAGGGCGAGAAAGAGCGTTGTAGGGCGAGAAAGGGCGTTGTAGGGCGAGAAACAGCGTTGTAGGGTGAGAAAAAGTGTTGTAGGGTGAGGAAGAGCGTTGTAGGGCGAGAAATGGCAAGAAAGGGCTTTGTAGGGCGAGAAAGGGCGAGAAAGAGCATTGTAGGACGAGAAAAGGCGTTGTAGGGCGAGAAAGAGCGTTGTAGGGTGAGAAAAGGCGTTGTAGGGCGAGAAAGAGCGTTGTAGGGTGAGAAATGGCGAGAAAGAGCGTTGTAGCCTGAGAAAGGGCGAGAAAGGTTGTGTAGGGCGAGAAAGGGCGTTGTAGGGCCAGAAAGGGTTAGATAGGGTGACAAAGAGTGTTTTAGGGCGAGAAAGAGCGTTGTAGGGCGAGAAAGGGAGAGAAAGGGTGCGAAAGAGCGTTGTGGGGCGAGAAAGGGCGTTGTAGGGCATTGTAGGGCGAGAAAGGGCGTTGTAGGGCGAGAAAGGGCGTTGTAGGGCGAGAAAGGGCGAGAAAGGGCGAGAAAGAGCGTTGTAGCGTGATAAAGGGCGTTGTAGGGTGAGAAAGGGCGTTGTAGGGCGAGAAAGGGTGAGAAAGGGCGAGAAAGAGCATTGTAGCGCGAGAAAGAGCGTTGTATGACTAGAAAGGGCGAGAAAGGGGGTTGTAGGGCAAGAAAGGGCGTTGTAGGGCGAGAAAGAGCGTTGTAGGGCGAGAAAGGGCGTTGTAGGGTGAGAAAGGGCGTTGTAGGGCGAGATAGTGTGAGAAAGGGCGAGAAAGAGCGTTGTAGCGTGAGAAAGAGCGTTGTATGACTAGAAAGGGCGAGAAAGGGTGTGAAAGGGCATTGTAGGGCGAGAAAGAGCGTTGTAGGGCGAGAAAGGGCGTTGTAGAGCGAGAAAGGGTGAGAAAGGGCGAGAAAGAGCGTTGTAGGGCGAGAAAGGGCGTTCTAGGGCGAGAAAGAGCGTTGTAGAGCGATAAAGGGCGATGTAGGGCAAGAAAGGGCGAGAATGGGTGAGAAAGATCGTTGTTGGGTGAGAAAGGTCGTTGTAGGGCGAGAAAGAGCGTTGTAGGGCGAGAAAGGGCGAGAAAGGGCGAGAAAGGGCATTGTAGGGTGAGAAAGATCGTTGTAGGGCGAGAAAGGGCGAGAAGGAGCGTTGTAGGCCGAGAAAGGGCGAGAAAGAGCGTTATAGGGCGAGAAAAGGCGTTGTAGGGCGACAAAGAGCGTTGTAGGGTGAGAAAGGGCGTTGCAGGGTGAGAAAGGGTGAGAAAGAGCGTTGTAGGGCGAGAAAAGGCGTTGTAGGGCGAGAAAGAGCGTTGTAGGGCGAGAAATAGCGGGAAAGGGCATTGTAGGGCATTGTAGGGCGAGAAAGGGTGAGATAGGGCGACAAAGAGCGTTGTAGGGCAAGAAAGGGCGTTGTAGGGCGAGAAAGGGCAAGACAGAGAGTTGTAGGGCGATAAAGGACGTTGTAGGACGTTGTAGGGCGAGAAAGGGCATTGTAGGGCGAGAAAGAGCGTTGTAGGGCGAGAAAGGGCGAGAAAGATCGTTGTAGGGCGAGAAAGGGCGCTGTAGGGCGAGAAAAGGCGTTGAAGGGCGTTGTATGGCGAGAAATTGAGAGAAAGGGCGTTGTAGGGCGAGAAAGGGCGAGAAAGGGCGAGAAAGGGCGAGAAAGGGCAAGAAAGGGCGTTGTAGGGCGAGAAAGAGGGTTGTAGGGCGAGAAAGGGCGAGAAAGGGCGAGAAAGGGCGTTGTAGGGCGAGAAAGGGCGTGAAAGGGCGAGAAAGAGCGTTGTAGGGCGAGAAAGGGCGTTGTAGGGCGAGAAAGTGCGAGAAAGAGCATTGTAGGACGAGAAAAGGCGTTGTAGGGCGAGAAAGGGCGAGAAAGGTTGTTGCAGGGCGAGAAAGGGCGTTGTAGGGCGAGAGAGGGTGAGATAGGGCGACAAAGAGCGTTGTAGGGCGAGAAAGGGAGAGAAAGGGTGCGAAAGAGCGTTGTAGGGCGAGAAAGGCCGTTGTAGGGTGTTGGAGGGCGAGAAAGGGCGAGAAAGGTTGTTGTAGGGCGAGAAAGGGTGAGATAGGGCGACAAAGAGCGTTGTAGGGCGAGAAAGGGTGAGATAGGGCGACAAAGAGTGTTGTAGGGCGAGAAAGGGTGAGATAGGGCGACAAAGGGCGTTGTTGGGCGAGAAGGGGTGAGAAAGGGCGAGAAAGAGAGTTGTATGGCAAGAAAGGGCGTTGTAGGGCAAGAAAAAGTGTTGTAGGGCGAGAAAGGTCTTTGTAGGGCGAGAAAGGGCGAGAAAGAGCGTTGTAGGGTGAGAAATGGCATTGTAGGGCGAGAAAGGGCGTTGTAGGGCGAGAAAGGGCATTGTAGGGCGAGAAAGGGTGAAATAGGTCGACAAAGAGCGTTGTAGGGCGAGAAAGGGCGTTGTAGGGCGAGAAAGAGTGTTTTAGGGCGAGAAAGGGCGAGAAAGAGAGTTGTAGGGCGAGAAAGAGCACTGTAGTGCGAGAAAAGGCTTTGAAGGGCGTTGAAAGGGAGAGAAAGGGTGCGAAAGAGCGTTGTAGGGAGAGAAAGGGTGAGAAAGGTCGGGAAAGAGCGTTGTAGGGCAAGAAAGAGCGTTGTAGGGTGAGAAAGGGCGTTGTAGGGCGAGAAAGGGCATTGTAGGGCGAGAAAGGGTGAAATAGGTCGACAAAGAGCGTTGTAGGGCGAGAAAGGGCGTTGTAGGGCGAGAAAGGGCATTGTAGGGCGAGAAAGGGTGAAATAGGTCGACAAAGAGCGTTGTAGGACGAGAAAGGGCGTTGTAGGGCGAGAAAGAGTGTTTTAGGGCAAGAAAGGGCGAGAAAGAGAGTTGTAGGGCGAGAAAGAGCACTGTAGTGCGAGGAAAGGCTTTGAAGGGCGTTGTAGGGCGTTGTAGGGTGAGAAAGGGCATTGTATAGCGTTGTAGGGTGAGAAAGGGCGTTGTAGGGCGAGAAAGGGCGAGAAAGAGCGTTGTAGGGCGTTGTAGGGCATTGTAAGGTGAGAAAGGGCGAGAAAGAACGAGAAATAGCGTTGTAGGGTGACAAAAGGCGTTGTAGGGCGAGAAAGAGGGTTGTAGGGCGAGAAAGGGCGAGAAAAGGCGTTGTAGGGCGAGAAAGGGCGAGAAAGGGCATTGTAGTGTGTGAAAGGGCGTTGTAGGGAGAGAAAGGGTGAGATAGGGCGACAAAGAGCGTTGTAGGGCGAGAAAGGGCGTTGTAGGGCGAGAAAGGGCGAGAAAGGGTGAGAAAGGGTGAGAAAGAGCGTTGTAGGGCGAGAAAGGGCGTTGTAGGGCGAGAAAGAGCGTTATAGGGCGTTGTAGGGTGTTCTAAGGCGAGAAAGGGTGAGAAAGGGCGTTGTAGTTCGAGAAAGGGCGAGAAAGAGCGTTGTAGGGTGTTGTAGGTTGAGAAAGGGGGTTGTATGGTGTTGTAGGGTGAGAAAGGGCATTGTAGGGTGAGAAAGAGCTTTGTAGGGTATTGTAGGGCATTATAAGGCGAGAAAGGGCGAGAAAGACCGAGAAAGAGCGTTGTAGGGCGACAAAAGGCGTTGTAGGGCGAGAAAGAGGGTTGTAGGGCGAGAAAGGGCGAGAAAAGGCGTTGTAGGGCCAGAAAGGGCGAGAAAGGGCATTGTAGTGTGTGAAAGGGCGTTGTAGGGAGAGAAAGGGTGAGATAGGGCGACAAAGAGCGTTGTAGGGCGAGAAAGGGCATTGTAGGGCGTCGTAGGGCGAGAAAAGGCGAGAAAGAGCGTTGTAGGGCGAGAAAGGGCGTTGTAGGGCGAGAAAGGGCGAGAAAAAGCGTTGTAGGGCGATAAAGAGGGTTGCAGGTGAAAAAGGGCGAGAAATTGCGTTGTAGGGCGTGAAAGGGCCAAGTAGGGCGAGAAAGGGTGAGATAGGGCGACAAAGAGCGTTGTAGGGCGAGAAAGTGCGAGAAAGGGCGAGAAAGGGCAAGGAAGGGCGAGAAAGAGCGTTTTAGGGCGAGAAAGGGCGTTGTAGGGCGAGAAAGGGCGTTCTAGGGTGAGAAAGTGCGAGAAAGAGAGTTGTAGGGCGAGAAAGGGCGTTGTATTGTGAGAAAGAGTGTTGTTGGGCGAGAAAGGGCGTTCTAGGGCGAGAATGAGCGTTGTAGGCCGAGAAAGGGCGTTGTAGGGGGTTGTAGGGCGAGAATCGGTGAGAAAGATCGTTGTAGGGAGAGAAAGGGCATTGTAGGGCGAGAAAGAGCATTGTAGGGCAAGAAAGTTCGAGAAAGGTCATTGCAGGGCGAGAAAGAGCGTTGTAGGACGAGAAAGGGCGAGATAGGGCGTTGTAGGGCCGAGAAAGGGCGAGAATGAGCGTTGTATGGCGAGAAAGGGCGTTGTAGGGCGAGAAAGGCTGAGATAGGGCGACAAAGAGTGTTGTAGGGTGAGAAAAGGCGTTGAAGGGCGTTGTAGGGCGTTGTAGGGAGTTGTAGGGTGAGAAAGGGCGTTGTATGGCGTTGTAGGGTGAGAAAGGGCGTTGTAGGTCGAGAAAGGGTGAGAAAGAGAGTAGTAGGGTGAGAAAGGGCGTTGTAGGGCGTTGTAGGGCGATAAAGGGTGAGAAAGGGCGAGAAAGAGAGTAGTAGGGCGAGAAAGGGCATTGTAGGGCGTTGTAGGGCGAGAAAGGGCGAGAAAGGGCGAGAAAGAGAGTAGTAGGGCGAGAAAGGTCGTTGTAGGGCGTTGTATGGCGAGAAAGGGCGTTGTAGGGCAGAAAGGGTGAGAAAGGGCGAGAAAGAGAGTTGTAGGGCGAGAAAGGGCGATGTAGGGCGAGAAAGAGCGTTCTAGGGCGAGAAAGGTTGAGAAAGGGCGTTGTAGGGCGTTGTAGGGCGAGATAGGGCGTTGTAGGGCGAGACAGGGTGAGAAAGGGCGAGAAAGAGCGTTGTAGGGCGAGAAAGGGCGTTGTAGGGCGAGAAACAGCGTTGTAGGGTGAGAAAAAGTGTTGTAGGGTGAGGAAGAGCGTTGTAGGGCGAGAAATGGCAAGAAAGGGCTTTGTAGGGCGAGAAAGGGCGAGAAAGAGCATTGTAGGTCGAGAAAAGGCGTTGTAGGGCGAGAAAGAGCGTTGTAGGGCGAGAAAAGGCGTTGTAGGGCGAGAAAGAGCGTTGTAGGGTGAGAAATGGCGAGAAAGAGCGTTGTAGCCTGAGAAAGGGCGAGAAAGGTTGTGTAGGGCGAGAAAGGGCGTTGTAGGGCCAGAAAGGGTTAGATAGGGTGACAAAGAGTGTTGTAGGGCGAGAAAGAGCGTTGTAGGGCGAGAAAGGGAGAGAAAGGGTGCGAAAGAGCGTTGTGGGGCGAGAAAGGGCGTTGTAGGGCATTGTAGGGCGAGAAAGGGCGTTGTAGGGCGAGAAAGGGCGTTGTAGGGCGAGAAAGGGCGAGAAAGGGCGAGAAAGAGCGTTGTAGGGTGATAAAGGGCGTTGTAGGGTGAGAAAGGGCGTTGTAGGGCGAGAAAGGGTGAGAAAGGGCGAGAAAGAGCATTGTAGCGCGAGAAAGAGCGTTGTATGACTAGAAAGGGCGAGAAAGGGGGTTGTAGGGCAAGAAAGGGCGTTGTAGGGCGAGAAAGAGCGTTGTAGGGCGAGAAAGGGCGTTGTAGGGTGAGAAAGGGCGTTGTAGGGCGAGATAGTGTGAGAAAGGGCGAGAAAGAGCGTTGTAGCGTGAGAAAGAGCGTTGTATGACTAGAAAGGGCGAGAAAGGGTGTGAAAGGGCATTGTAGGGCGAGAAAGAGCGTTGTAGGGCGAGAAAGGGCGTTGTAGAGCGAGAAAGGGTGAGAAAGGGCGAGAAAGAGCGTTGTAGGGCGAGAAAGGGCGTTCTAGGGCGAGAAAGAGCGTTGTAGGGCGATAAAGGGCGATGTAGGGCAAGAAAGGGCGAGAATGGGTGAGAAAGATCGTTGTTGGGTGAGAAAGGTCGTTGTAGGGCGAGAAAGAGCGTTGTAGGGCGAGAAAGGGCGAGAAAGGGCGAGAAAGGGCATTGTAGGGTGAGAAAGATCGTTGTAGGGCGAGAAAGGGCGAGAAGGAGCGTTGTAGGCCGAGAAAGGGCGAGAAAGAGCATTATAGGGCGAGAAAAGGCGTTGTAGGGCGACAAAGAGCGTTGTAGGGTGAGAAAGGGCGTTGCAGGGTGAGAAAGGGTGAGAAAGAGCGTTGTAGGGCGAGAAAAGGCGTTGTAGGGCGAGAAAGAGCGTTGTAGGGCGAGAAATAGCGGGAAAGGGCATTGTAGGGCATTGTAGGGCGAGAAAGGGTGAGATAGGGCGACAAAGAGCGTTGTAGGGCAAGAAAGGGCGTTGTAGGGCGAGAAAGGGCAAGACAGAGAGTTGTAGGGCGATAAAGGACGTTGTAGGACGTTGTAGGGCGAGAAAGGGCGTTGTAGGGCGAGAAAGAGCGTTGTAGGGCGAGAAAGGGCGAGAAAGATCGTTGTAGGGCGAGAAAGGGCGCTGTAGGGCGAGAAAAGGCGTTGAAGGGCGTTGTATGACGAGAAATTGAGAGAAAGGGCGTTGTAGGGCGAGAAAGGGCGAGAAAGGGCGAGAAAGGGCGAGAAAGGGCAAGAAAGGGCGTTGTAGGGCGAGAAAGAGGGTTGTAGGGCGAGAAAGGGCGAGAAAGGGCGAGAAAGGGCGTTGTAGGGCGAGAAAGGGCGTGAAAGGGCGAGAAAGAGCGTTGTAGGGCGAGAAAGGGCGTTGTAGGGCGAGAAAGTGCGAGAAAGAGCATTGTAGGACGAGAAAAGGCGTTGTAGGGCGAGAAAGGGCGAGAAAGGTTGTTGCAGGGCGAGAAAGGGCGTTGTAGGGCGAGAGAGGGTGAGATAGGGCGACAAAGAGCGTTGTAGGGCGAGAAAGGGAGAGAAAGGGTGCGAAAGAGCGTTGTAGGGCGAGAAAGGCCGTTGTAGGGTGTTGGAGGGCGAGAAAGGGCGAGAAAGGTTGTTGTAGGGCGAGAAAGGGTGAGATAGGGCGACAAAGAGCGTTGTAGGGCGAGAAAGGGTGAGATAGGGCGACAAAGAGTGTTGTAGGGCGAGAAAGGGTGAGATAGGGCGACAAAGGGCGTTGTTGGGCGAGAAGGGGTGAGAAAGGGCGAGAAAGAGAGTTGTATGGCAAGAAAGGGCGTTGTAGGGCAAGAAAAAGTGTTGTAGGGCGAGAAAGGTCTTTGTAGGGCGAGAAAGGGCGAGAAAGAGCGTTGTAGGGTGAGAAATGGCATTGTAGGGCGAGAAAGGGCGTTGTAGGGCGAGAAAGGGCATTGTAGGGCGAGAAAGGGTGAAATAGGTCGACAAAGAGCGTTGTAGGGCGAGAAAGGGCGTTGTAGGGCGAGAAAGAGAGTTGTAGGGCGAGAAAGAGCACTGTAGTGCGAGAAAAGGCTTTGAAGGGCGTTGAAAGGGAGAGAAAGGGTGCGAAAGAGCGTTGTAGGGAGAGAAAGGGTGAGAAAGGGCGAGAAAGAGCGTTGTAGGGCAAGAAAGAGCGTTGTAGGGTGAGAAAGGGCGTTGTAGGGCGAGAAAGGGCATTGTAGGGCGAGAAAGGGTGAAATAGGTCGACAAAGAGCGTTGTAGGGCGAGAAAGGGCGTTGTAGGGCGAGAAAGGGCATTGTAGGGCGAGAAAGGGTGAAATAGGTCGACAAAGAGCGTTGTAGGACGAGAAAGGGCGTTGTAGGGCGAGAAAGAGTGTTTTAGGGCAAGAAAGGGCGAGAAAGAGAGTTGTAGGGCGAGAAAGAGCACTGTAGTGCGAGGAAAGGCTTTGAAGGGCGTTGTAGGGCGTTGTAGGGTGAGAAAGGGCATTGTATAGCGTTGTAGGGTGAGAAAGGGCGTTGTAGGGCGAGAAAGGGCGAGAAAGAGCGTTGTAGGGCGTTGTAGGGCATTGTAAGGTGAGAAAGGGCGAGAAAGAACGAGAAATAGCGTTGTAGGGTGACAAAAGGCGTTGTAGGGCGAGAAAGAGGGTTGTAGGGCGAGAAAGGGCGAGAAAAGGCGTTGTAGGGCGAGAAAGGGCGAGAAAGGGCATTGTAGTGTGTGAAAGGGCGTTGTAGGGAGAGAAAGGGTGAGATAGGGCGACAAAGAGCGTTGTAGGGCGAGAAAGGGCGTTGTAGGGCGAGAAAGGGCGAGAAAGGGTGAGAAAGGGTGAGAAAGAGCGTTGTAGGGCGAGAAAGGGCGTTGTAGGGCGAGAAAGAGCGTTATAGGGCGTTGTAGGGCGTTCTAAGGCGAGAAAGGGTGAGAAAGGGTGTTGTAGTTCGAGAAAGGGCGAGAAAGAGCGTTGTAGGGTGTTGTAGGTTGAGAAAGGGGGTTGTATGGTGTTGTAGGGTGAGAAAGGGCATTGTAGGGTGAGAAAGAGCTTTGTAGGGTGTTGTAGGGCATTATAAGGCGAGAAAGGGCGAGAAAGACCGAGAAAGAGCGTTGTAGGGCGACAAAAGGCGTTGTAGGGCGAGAAAGAGGGTTGTAGGGCGAGAAAGGGCGAGAAAAGGCGTTGTAGGGCCAGAAAGGGCGAGAAAGGGCATTGTAGGGTGTGAAAGGGCGTTGTAGGGAGAGAAAGGGTGAGATAGGGCGACAAAGAGCGTTGTAGGGCGAGAAAGGGCATTGTAGGGCGTCGTAGGGCGAGAAAGGGCGAGAAAGAGCGTTGTAGGGCGAGAAAGGGTGTTGTAGGGCGAGAAAGGGCGAGAAAAAGCGTTGTAGGGCGATAAAGAGGGTTGCAGGTGAAAAAGGGCGAGAAATTGCGTTGTAGGGCGTGAAAGGGCCAAGTAGGGCGAGAAAGGGTGAGATAGGGCGACAAAGAGCGTTGTAGGGCGAGAAAGTGCGAGAAAGGGCGAGAAAGGGCGAGGAAGGGCGAGAAAGAGCGTTTTAGGGCGAGAAAGGGCGTTGTAGGGCGAGAAAGGGCGTTCTAGGGTGAGAAAGTGCGAGAAAGAGAGTTGTAGGGCGAGAAAGGGCGTTGTATTGTGAGAAAGAGTGTTGTTGGGCGAGAAAGGGCGTTCTAGGGCGAGAATGAGCGTTGTAGGCCGAGAAAGGGCGTTGTAGGGCGTTGTAGGGCGAGAATCGGTGAGAAAGATCGTTGTAGGGAGAGAAAGGGCATTGTAGGGCGAGAAAGAGCATTGTAGGGCAAGAAAGTTCGAGAAAGGTCATTGCAGGGCGAGAAAGAGCGTTGTAGGACGAGAAAGGGCGAGATAGGGCGTTGTAGGGCCGAGAAAGGGCGAGAATGAGCGTTGTATGGCGAGAAAGGGCGTTGTAGGGCGAGAAAGGCTGAGATAGGGCGACAAAGAGTGTTGTAGGGTGAGAAAAGGCGTTGAAGGGCGTTGTAGGGCGTTGTAGGGAGTTGTAGGGTGAGAAAGGGCGTTATATGGCGTTGTAGGGTGAGAAAGGGCGTTGTAGGTCGAGAAAGGGTGAGAAAGAGAGTAGTAGGGTGAGAAAGGGCGTTGTAGGGCGTTGTAGGGCGTTGTAGGGCGATAAAGGGTGAGAAAGGGCGAGAAAGAGAGTAGTAGGGCGAGAAAGGGCATTGTAGGGCGTTGTAGGGCGAGAAAGGGCGAGAAAGGGCGAGAAAGAGAGTAGTAGGGCGAGAAAGGTCGTTGTAGGGCGTTGTATGGCGAGAAAGGGCGTTGTAGGGCAGAAAGGGTGAGAAAGGGCGAGAAAGAGAGTTGTAGGGCGAGAAAGGGCAATGTAGGGCGAGAAAGAGCGTTGTAGGGAGAGAAAGGTTGAGAAAGGGCGTTGTAGGGCGTTGTAGGGCGAGATAGGGCGTTGTAGGGCGAGACAGGGTGAGAAAGGGCGAGAAAGAGCGTTGTAGGGCGAGAAAGGGCGTTGTAGGGCGAGAAACAGCGTTGTAGGGTGAGAAAAAGTGTTGTAGGGTGAGGAAGAGCGTTGTAGGGCGAGAAATGGCAAGAAAGGGCTTTGTAGGGCGAGAAAGGGCGAGAAAGAGCATTGTAGGACGAGAAAAGGCGTTGTAGGGCGAGAAAGAGCGTTGTAGGGCGAGAAAAGGCGTTGTAGGGCGAGAAAGAGCGTTGTAGGGTGAGAAATGGCGAGAAAGAGCGTTGTAGCCTGAGAAAGGGCGAGAAAGGTTGTGTAGGGCGAGAAAGGGCGTTGTAGGGCCAGAAAGGGTTAGATAGCGTGACAAAGAGTGTTGTAGGGCGAGAAAGAGCGTTGTAGGGCGAGAAAGGGAGAGAAAGGGTGCGAAAGAGCGTTGTGGGGCGAGAAAGGGCGTTGTAGGGCATTGTAGGGCGAGAAAGGGCGTTGTAGGGCGAGAAAGGGCGTTGTAGGGCGAGAAAGGGCGAGAAAGGGCGAGAAAGAGCGTTGTAGGGTGATAAAGGGCGTTGTAGGGCGTTCAAGGGTGAGAAAAGGCGTTGTAGGGCGAGAAGGGGTGAGAACGGGTGAGAAAGAGAGTTGTAGGGCGAGAAATGGCGTTGTAGGGTGAGAAAAAGTGTTGTAGGGCGAGAAAGGCGTTGTAGGGCGAGAAAGGGCGAGAAAGAGCGTTGTAGGGTGAGAAATGGCATTGTAGGGCGAGAAAGGGCGTTGTAGGGCGAGAAAGGGCATTGTAGGGCGAGAAAGGGTGAAATAGGTCGACAAAGAGCGTTGTAGGGCGAGAAAGGGCGTTGTAGGGCGAGAAAGAGAGTTGTAGGGCGAGAAAGAGCACTGTAGTGCGAGAAAAGGCTTTGAAGGGCGTTGAAAGGGAGAGAAAGGGTGCGAAAGAGCGTTGTAGGGAGAGAAAGGGTGAGAAAGGGCGAGAAAGAGCGTTGTAGGGCAAGAAAGAGCGTTGTAGGGTGAGAAAGGGCGTTGTAGGGCGAGAAAGGGCATTGTAGGGCGAGAAAGGGTGAAATAGGTCGACAAAGAGCGTTGTAGGGCGAGAAAGGGCGTTGTAGGGCGAGAAAGGGCATTGTAGGGCGAGAAAGGGTGAAATAGGTCGACAAAGAGCGTTGTAGGACGAGAAAGGGCGTTGTAGGGCGAGAAAGAGTGTTTTAGGGCAAGAAAGGGCGAGAAAGAGAGTTGTAGGGCGAGAAAGAGCACTGTAGTGCGAGGAAAGGCTTTGAAGGGCGTTGTAGGGCGTTGTAGGGTGAGAAAGGGCATTGTATAGCGTTGTAGGGTGAGAAAGGGCGTTGTAGGGCGAGAAAGGGCGAGAAAGAGCGTTGTAGGGCGTTGTAGGGCATTGTAAGGTGAGAAAGGGCGAGAAAGAACGAGAAATAGCGTTGTAGGGTGACAAAAGGCGTTGTAGGGCGAGAAAGAGGGTTGTAGGGCGAGAAAGGGCGAGAAAAGGCGTTGTAGGGCGAGAAAGGGCGAGAAAGGGCATTGTAGTGTGTGAAAGGGCGTTGTAGGGAGAGAAAGGGTGAGATAGGGCGACAAAGAGCGTTGTAGGGCGAGAAAGGGCGTTGTAGGGCGAGAAAGGGCGAGAAAGGGTGAGAAAGGGTGAGAAAGAGCGTTGTAGGGCGAGAAAGGGCGTTGTAGGGCGAGAAAGAGCGTTATAGGGCGTTGTAGGGCGTTCTAAGGCGAGAAAGGGTGAGAAAGGGTGTTGTAGTTCGAGAAAGGGCGAGAAAGAGCGTTGTAGGGTGTTGTAGGTTGAGAAAGGGGGTTGTATGGTGTTGTAGGGTGAGAAAGGGCATTGTAGGGTGAGAAAGAGCTTTGTAGGGTGTTGTAGGGCATTATAAGGCGAGAAAGGGCGAGAAAGACCGAGAAAGAGCGTTGTAGGGCGACAAAAGGCGTTGTAGGGCGAGAAAGAGGGTTGTAGGGCGAGAAAGGGCGAGAAAAGGCGTTGTAGGGCCAGAAAGGGCGAGAAAGGGCATTGTAGGGTGTGAAAGGGCGTTGTAGGGAGAGAAAGGGTGAGATAGGGCGACAAAGAGCGTTGTAGGGCGAGAAAGGGCATTGTAGGGCGTCGTAGGGCGAGAAAGGGCGAGAAAGAGCGTTGTAGGGCGAGAAAGGGTGTTGTAGGGCGAGAAAGGGCGAGAAAAAGCGTTGTAGGGCGATAAAGAGGGTTGCAGGTGAAAAAGGGCGAGAAATTGCGTTGTAGGGCGTGAAAGGGCCAAGTAGGGCGAGAAAGGGTGAGATAGGGCGACAAAGAGCGTTGTAGGGCGAGAAAGTGCGAGAAAGGGCGAGAAAGGGCGAGGAAGGGCGAGAAAGAGCGTTTTAGGGCGAGAAAGGGCGTTGTAGGGCGAGAAAGGGCGTTCTAGGGTGAGAAAGTGCGAGAAAGAGAGTTGTAGGGCGAGAAAGGGCGTTGTATTGTGAGAAAGAGTGTTGTTGGGCGAGAAAGGGCGTTCTAGGGCGAGAATGAGCGTTGTAGGCCGAGAAAGGGCGTTGTAGGGCGTTGTAGGGCGAGAATCGGTGAGAAAGATCGTTGTAGGGAGAGAAAGGGCATTGTAGGGCGAGAAAGAGCATTGTAGGGCAAGAAAGTTCGAGAAAGGTCATTGCAGGGCGAGAAAGAGCGTTGTAGGACGAGAAAGGGCGAGATAGGGCGTTGTAGGGCCGAGAAAGGGCGAGAATGAGCGTTGTATGGCGAGAAAGGGCGTTGTAGGGCGAGAAAGGCTGAGATAGGGCGACAAAGAGTGTTGTAGGGTGAGAAAAGGCGTTGAAGGGCGTTGTAGGGCGTTGTAGGGAGTTGTAGGGTGAGAAAGGGCGTTATATGGCGTTGTAGGGTGAGAAAGGGCGTTGTAGGTCGAGAAAGGGTGAGAAAGAGAGTAGTAGGGTGAGAAAGGGCGTTGTAGGGCGTTGTAGGGCGTTGTAGGGCGATAAAGGGTGAGAAAGGGCGAGAAAGAGAGTAGTAGGGCGAGAAAGGGCATTGTAGGGCGTTGTAGGGCGAGAAAGGGCGAGAAAGGGCGAGAAAGAGAGTAGTAGGGCGAGAAAGGTCGTTGTAGGGCGTTGTATGGCGAGAAAGGGCGTTGTAGGGCAGAAAGGGTGAGAAAGGGCGAGAAAGAGAGTTGTAGGGCGAGAAAGGGCAATGTAGGGCGAGAAAGAGCGTTGTAGGGAGAGAAAGGTTGAGAAAGGGCGTTGTAGGGCGTTGTAGGGCGAGATAGGGCGTTGTAGGGCGAGACAGGGTGAGAAAGGGCGAGAAAGAGCGTTGTAGGGCGAGAAAGGGCGTTGTAGGGCGAGAAACAGCGTTGTAGGGTGAGAAAAAGTGTTGTAGGGTGAGGAAGAGCGTTGTAGGGCGAGAAATGGCAAGAAAGGGCTTTGTAGGGCGAGAAAGGGCGAGAAAGAGCATTGTAGGACGAGAAAAGGCGTTGTAGGGCGAGAAAGAGCGTTGTAGGGCGAGAAAAGGCGTTGTAGGGCGAGAAAGAGCGTTGTAGGGTGAGAAATGGCGAGAAAGAGCGTTGTAGCCTGAGAAAGGGCGAGAAAGGTTGTGTAGGGCGAGAAAGGGCGTTGTAGGGCCAGAAAGGGTTAGATAGCGTGACAAAGAGTGTTGTAGGGCGAGAAAGAGCGTTGTAGGGCGAGAAAGGGAGAGAAAGGGTGCGAAAGAGCGTTGTGGGGCGAGAAAGGGCGTTGTAGGGCATTGTAGGGCGAGAAAGGGCGTTGTAGGGCGAGAAAGGGCGTTGTAGGGCGAGAAAGGGCGAGAAAGGGCGAGAAAGAGCGTTGTAGGGTGATAAAGGGCGTTGTAGGGCGTTCAAGGGTGAGAAAAGGCGTTGTAGGGCGAGAAGGGGTGAGAACGGGTGAGAAAGAGAGTTGTAGGGCGAGAAATGGCGTTGTAGGGTGAGAAAAAGTGTTGTAGGGCGAGAAAGGCGTTGTAGGGCGAGAAAGGGCGAGAAAGAGCGTTGTAGGGCGACAAAGGGCATTGTAGGGCGAGAAAGGGCGTTGTAGGGCGAGAAAGGGCGACAAAGAGCGTTGTAGAGCGAGAAAGGGCGTTGTAGGTCGAGAAAGGGCGAGAAAGGGCAAGAAAGAGCGTTGTAGGGCGAGGAAAGGCGAGAAAGAGCATTGTAGGACGAGAAAAGGCATTCTATGGCGAGAAAGAGATTTGTAGGGCGTTGTCGGGAGTTGTAAGGCGAGAAAGGGCGAGAAAGAATGAGAAAGAGCGTTGTAGGGCGAGAAAAGGTGTTGTAGGGCGAGAAAGAGCGTTGTAGGGTGAGAAAAAGTGTTGTAGGGTGAGAAAGAGCGTTGTAGAGCGAGAAATGGCAAGAAAGGGCCTTGTAGGGCGAGAAAGGGCGAGAAAGAGCATTGTAGGACGAGAAAAGGCGTTGTAGGGCGAGAAAGAGCGTTGTAGGGTGAGAAAAAGTGTTGTAGGGTGAGAAAGAGCGTTGTAGAGCGAGAAATGGCAAGAAAGGGCCTTGTAGGGCGAGAAAGGGCGAGAAAGAGCATTGTAGGACGAGAAAAGGCGTTGTAGGGCGAGAAAGAGCGTTGTAGGGCGGTGTAGGGAGTTGTAAGGCGAGAAACAACGAGAAAGAGCGTTGTAGGGCGAGAAAAGATGTTGTAGGGCGAGAAAGAGGGTTGTAGGGCGAGAAAGGGCGCGAAAAGGCGTTGTAGGGCGAGAAAAGGCGAGAAAGGGCATTGAAGGGCGTGAAAGGGCGTTGTAGGGCGAGAAAGGGTGAGATAGGGCGACAAAGAGCGTTGTAGGGCGAGAAAGGGTGAGAAAGGGTGTTGTAGGGCGAGAAAGGGCGAGAAAGAGCGTGGTATGGCGAGAAAGGGTGTTGTAGGGCAAGAAAGGGCTTTGTAGGGCGAGAAAGGGTGAGAAAGGGCGAGCAAGAGAGTTGTAGGGCGAGAAAGGGCGTTGTAGGGCGAGAAAGGGCGTTGTAGGGCGAGAAAGAGCGTTGTAGGGCGAGAAAGGGCGTTGTAGGGCGAGAAAGAGCGTTGTTTGACGAGAAAGGGCGAGAAAGATCGTTGCAGGGCGAGAAAGGGCGTGTAAGGCGAGAAAGAGCGCTGTAGGGCGAGAAAGAGCGCTGTAGGGCGAGATAAGATGTTGAAGGGCGTTGTAGGGCGTTGTAGGGTGTTGTAGGGTGAGAAAGAGCGTTGTATGGCGTTGTAGGGTGAGAAAGGGCGTTAAAGGGCGAGAAAGTGCGAGACAGGGCGTTGTAGGGCGAGAAATGGCGTTGTAGGGCGAGAAAGGGCGAGAAAGAGAGTAGTAGGGTGAGAAAGGGCGTTGTAGGGCGTTGTAGGACGAGAAAGGGTGAGAAAGTGCGAGAAAGAGAGTAGTAGGGCGAGAAAGGGCATTGTAGGGCGTTGTAGGGCGAGAAAGGGCGAGAAAGGGCGAGAAAGAGAGTAGTAGGGAGAGAAAGGGCGTTGTAGGGCGTTGTATGGCGTGAAAGGGCGTTGTAGGGCAGAAAGGGTGAGAAAGGGCGAGAAAGAAAGCTGTAGGGCGAGAAAGGGCGTTGTAGGGTGAGAAAGAGTGTTGTAGGGCGAGAAAGGGTTAGAAAGGGCGTTGTTGGGCGTTGTAGGGCTAGAAAGGGCGTTGTAGGGCGAGAAAGCGCGAGAAAGAGCGTTGTAGGGCGAGAAAGGGCGTTGTAGGGCAAGAAAGAGCGTTGTAGGGTGAGAAAAAGTGTTGTACGGTGAGAAAGAGCGTTGTAGGGCAAGAAAAGTGTTGTAGGGCGAGAAAGAGGGTTGGAGGACGAGAAAGGGCGAGAAAAGGCGTTGTAGGGCGAGAAAAGGCGAGAAAGGGCATTGTAGGGCGTGGAAGGGCGTTATAGGGCGAGAAAGGGTGAGATAGGGCGACAAAGAGCGTTGTAGGGCGAGAAAGGGTGAGAAAGGGCGTTGTAGGGCGAGAAATGGCGAGAAAGAGCGTGGTTTGGCGAGAAAGGGCGTTGTAGGGCGAGAAAGGGCGTTGTAGGGCGAGAAAGGGTGAGAAAGGGCGAGAAAGAGAATTATAGGGCGATAAAGGGCGTTGTAGGGCGAGAAAACGAGTTGTATGGCGAGAAAGGGAGAGAAAGGGCGAAAAAGGGCGTTGTAGGGTGAGAAAGGGCGTTGTAGGGCGAGAAAGTCCGAGAAAGAGCGTTGTAGGGCATAGTAGGGCGTTGTAAGGCGAGAATGGGTGAAAAAGAACGAGAAACAGAGTTGCAGGGCGAGAAAAGGCGTTGTAGGGCGAGAAAGAGGGTAGCAGGCAAAAAAGGGCGAGAAAGGGCGAGAAAGGGCGTTTCAGGGCGTGAAAGGGCCTTGTAGGGCGAGAAAGGGTGAGATAGGGCGACAAAGAGCGTTGTAGGGCGAGAAAGTGCGAGAAATGGCGAGAAAGGGCGAGTAAGAGAGTTGTAGGGCGAGAAAGAACGAGAAAGAGCGTTGAAGGCGAGAAAAAGCGTTGTAGGGCGAGAAAGAGCGTTGTAGTGCGAGAAAGGGCGATAAAGAACGAGAAAGAGCGTTGTAGGCAAGAAAAGGCGTTGTAGGGCGAGAAAGAGCGTTGTAGGGTGAGAAAGGGCGAGAAAGAGCGTTGTAGGGCGAGAAAAGGCGTTGTAGGGCGAGAAAGAGCGTTGTAGGGCTAGAAAGGGCGTTGTAGGGCGAGAAAGGGCGTTGTAGGGCGAGAAAGGGTGAGATAGGGTGACAAAGAGCGTTGTATTGTGAGAAAGGGCGTTGCAGGGCGCGAAAGGGCGAGAAACAGCGTTGTAGGGCGAGAAAGGGTGTTCTAGGGCGAGAAAGAGCGTTGTAGGGCTATAAAGGGCGATGTAGGGCAAGAAAGGGCGAGAATGGGAGAGAAAGATCGTTGTTGGGCGAGAAAGTTCGTTGTAGGGCGAGAAAGAGAGTTGTAGGGCGAGAAAGGGCGAGAAAGGGCGAGAAAGGGCATTCTAGGGCGAGAAAGATCGTTGTAGAGCGAGAAAGGGCGAGAAGGGGCGTTGTAGGCCGAGAAAGGGCGAGAAAGAGCGTTGTAGGGTGAGAAAGGGTGTTGTAGGGCGAGAAAGGGCATTGTAGGGCGAGAAAGAGCGTTGTAGGGTGAGAAAGGGCAAGAAAGAGCGTTGTAGGGCGAGAAAAGGCGTTGTAGGGCGAGAAATAGCGTTGTAGGGCGAGAAAGGGCGTTGTAGGGCGAGAAAGGGCGAGAAAGGGCATTGTAGGGCGAGAAAGAGCGTTGTAGGGCGAGAGAGGGCGTTGTAGGGCAAGAAAGGGCGAGAAAGGGCGTTGTAGGGCGAGAAAGGGCGTTGTAGGGCGAGAAAGGGTGAGATAAGGTGACAAAGAGCGTTGTATTGTGAGAAAGGGCGTTGCAGGGCGCGAAAGGGCGAGAAACAGCGTTGTAGGGCGAGAAAGGGCGTTCTAGGGCGAGAAAGAGCGTTGTAGGGCTATAAAGGGCGATGTAGGGCAAGAAAGGGCGAGAATGGGTGAGAAAGATCGTTGTTGGGCGAGAAAGTTCGTTGTAGGGCGAGAAAGAGAGTTGTAGGGCGAGAAAGGGCGAGAAAGGGCATTCTAGGGCGAGATAGATCGTTGTAGAGCGAGAAAGGGCGAGAAGGGGCGTTGTTGGCCGAGAAAGGACGAGAAAGAGCGTTGTAGGGCGAGAAAAGGCGCTGTAGGGCGACAAAGAGCGTTGTTGGGTGAGAAAGGGCGTTGCAGGGCGAGAAAGGGTGAGAAAGAGCGTTGTAGGTTGAGAAAAGGCGTTGTAGGGCGAGAAAGGGCGTTCTAGGGCGAGAAAGAGCGTTGTAGGGCTATAAAGGGCGATGTAGGGCAAGAAAGGGCGAGAATGGGTGAGAAAGATCGTTGTTGGTCGAGAAAGTTCGTTGTAGGGCGAGAAAGAGAGTTGTAGGGCGAGAAAGGGCGAGAAAGGGCATTCTAGGGCGAGATAGATCGTTGTAGAGCGAGAAAGGGCGAGAAGGGGCGTTGTTGGCCGAGAAAGGACGAGAAAGAGCGTTGTAGGGCGAGAAAAGGCGCTGTAGGGCGACAAAGAGCGTTGTTGGGTGAGAAAGGGCGTTGCAGGGCGAGAAAGGGTGAGAAAGAGCGTTGTAGGTTGAGAAAAGGCATTGTAGGGCGAGAAAGAGCGTTGTAGGTCGAGAAAGGGCAAGAAAGAGAGTTGTAGGGCGAGAAAGGGTGAGATAGGGCGAGAAAGAGCGTTGTAGGGCGAGAAAAGGCGTTGTAGGGCGAATAAGAGCGTTGTAGGGCCAGAATGGTTGTTGTAGGGAGAGAAAGGGTGAGATAGGGCAACAAAGAGCGTTGTAGGGCGAGAAAGGGTGTTGTAGGGCGAGAAAGGGCGAGAAAGGGCGAGAAAGGGCGAGAAATAGTGTTGTAGGGCAAGAAAGGGCGTTGTAGGGTGAGAAAGGGCGTTGCAGGGCGAGAAAGGGTGAGAAAGAGCGTTGTAGGGCGAGAAAAGGCATTGTAGGGCGAGAAAGAGCGTTGTAGGTCGAGAAAGGGCGAGAAAGGGCGAGAAAGAGAGTTGTAGGGCGAGAAAGGGTGAGATTGGGAGAGAAAGAGCATTGTAGGGCGAGAAAAGGCGTTGTAGGGCGAATAAGAGCGTTGTAGGGCCAGAATGGGTGTTGTAGGGAGAGAAAGGGTGAGATAGGGCAACAAAGAGCGTTGTAGGGCGAGAAAGGGTGTTGTAGGGCGAGAAAGGGTGAGAAAGGGCGAGAAAGGGCGAGAAATAGCGTTGTAGGGCGAGAAAGGGCGTTGTAGGGTGAGAAAGGGCTTTGTAGGGCGAGATAGGGTGAGAAAGGGCGAGAAAGAGCGTTGTAGCGCGAGAAAGAGCGTTGTATGACTAGAAAGGGCGAGAAAGAGTGAGAAAGGGCGAGAAAGGGTGTTGTAGGGCAAGAGAGGGCGTTGTAGGGCGAGAAAGAGCGTTGTAGGGCGAGAAAGGGCGTTGTAGGGCGAGAAAGAGCGTTGTTTGACGAGAAAGGGCGAGAAAGATCGTTGCAGGGCGAGAAAGGGCGTGTAAGGCGAGAAAGAGCGCTGTAGGGCGAGAAAGAGCGCTGTAGGGCGAGATAAGATGTTGAAGGGCGTTGTAGGGCGTTGTAGGGTGTTGTAGGGTGAGAAAGAGCGTTGTATGGCGTTGTAGGGTGAGAAAGGGCGTTAAAGGGCGAGAAAGTGCGAGACAGGGCGTTGTAGGGCGAGAAATGGCGTTGTAGGGCGAGAAAGGGCGAGAAAGAGAGTAGTAGGGTGAGAAAGGGCGTTGTAGGGCGTTGTAGGACGAGAAAGGGTGAGAAAGTGCGAGAAAGAGAGTAGTAGGGCGAGAAAGGGCATTGTAGGGCGTTGTAGGGCGAGAAAGGGCGAGAAAGGGCGAGAAAGAGAGTAGTAGGGAGAGAAAGGGCGTTGTAGGGCGTTGTATGGCGTGAAAGGGCGTTGTAGGGCAGAAAGGGTGAGAAAGGGCGAGAAAGAAAGCTGTAGGGCGAGAAAGGGCGTTGTAGGGTGAGAAAGAGTGTTGTAGGGCGAGAAAGGGTTAGAAAGGGCGTTGTTGGGCGTTGTAGGGCTAGAAAGGGCGTTGTAGGGCGAGAAAGCGCGAGAAAGAGCGTTGTAGGGCGAGAAAGGGCGTTGTAGGGCAAGAAAGAGCGTTGTAGGGTGAGAAAAAGTGTTGTACGGTGAGAAAGAGCGTTGTAGGGCAAGAAAAGTGTTGTAGGGCGAGAAAGAGGGTTGGAGGACGAGAAAGGGCGAGAAAAGGCGTTGTAGGGCGAGAAAAGGCGAGAAAGGGCATTGTAGGGCGTGGAAGGGCGTTATAGGGCGAGAAAGGGTGAGATAGGGCGACAAAGAGCGTTGTAGGGCGAGAAAGGGTGAGAAAGGGCGTTGTAGGGCGAGAAATGGCGAGAAAGAGCGTGGTTTGGCGAGAAAGGGCGTTGTAGGGCGAGAAAGGGCGTTGTAGGGCGAGAAAGGGTGAGAAAGGGCGAGAAAGAGAATTATAGGGCGATAAAGGGCGTTGTAGGGCGAGAAAACGAGTTGTATGGCGAGAAAGGGAGAGAAAGGGCGAAAAAGGGCGTTGTAGGGTGAGAAAGGGCGTTGTAGGGCGAGAAAGTCCGAGAAAGAGCGTTGTAGGGCATAGTAGGGCGTTGTAAGGCGAGAATGGGTGAAAAAGAACGAGAAACAGAGTTGCAGGGCGAGAAAAGGCGTTGTAGGGCGAGAAAGAGGGTAGCAGGCAAAAAAGGGCGAGAAAGGGCGAGAAAGGGCGTTTCAGGGCGTGAAAGGGCCTTGTAGGGCGAGAAAGGGTGAGATAGGGCGACAAAGAGCGTTGTAGGGCGAGAAAGTGCGAGAAATGGCGAGAAAGGGCGAGTAAGAGAGTTGTAGGGCGAGAAAGAACGAGAAAGAGCGTTGAAGGCGAGAAAAAGCGTTGTAGGGCGAGAAAGAGCGTTGTAGTGCGAGAAAGGGCGATAAAGAACGAGAAAGAGCGTTGTAGGCAAGAAAAGGCGTTGTAGGGCGAGAAAGAGCGTTGTAGGGTGAGAAAGGGCGAGAAAGAGCGTTGTAGGGCGAGAAAAGGCGTTGTAGGGCGAGAAAGAGCGTTGTAGGGCTAGAAAGGGCGTTGTAGGGCGAGAAAGGGCGTTGTAGGGCGAGAAAGGGTGAGATAGGGTGACAAAGAGCGTTGTATTGTGAGAAAGGGCGTTGCAGGGCGCGAAAGGGCGAGAAACAGCGTTGTAGGGCGAGAAAGGGTGTTCTAGGGCGAGAAAGAGCGTTGTAGGGCTATAAAGGGCGATGTAGGGCAAGAAAGGGCGAGAATGGGAGAGAAAGATCGTTGTTGGGCGAGAAAGTTCGTTGTAGGGCGAGAAAGAGAGTTGTAGGGCGAGAAAGGGCGAGAAAGGGCGAGAAAGGGCATTCTAGGGCGAGAAAGATCGTTGTAGAGCGAGAAAGGGCGAGAAGGGGCGTTGTAGGCCGAGAAAGGGCGAGAAAGAGCGTTGTAGGGTGAGAAAGGGTGTTGTAGGGCGAGAAAGGGCATTGTAGGGCGAGAAAGAGCGTTGTAGGGTGAGAAAGGGCAAGAAAGAGCGTTGTAGGGCGAGAAAAGGCGTTGTAGGGCGAGAAATAGCGTTGTAGGGCGAGAAAGGGCGTTGTAGGGCGAGAAAGGGCGAGAAAGGGCATTGTAGGGCGAGAAAGAGCGTTGTAGGGCGAGAGAGGGCGTTGTAGGGCAAGAAAGGGCGAGAAAGGGCGTTGTAGGGCGAGAAAGGGCGTTGTAGGGCGAGAAAGGGTGAGATAAGGTGACAAAGAGCGTTGTATTGTGAGAAAGGGCGTTGCAGGGCGCGAAAGGGCGAGAAACAGCGTTGTAGGGCGAGAAAGGGCGTTCTAGGGCGAGAAAGAGCGTTGTAGGGCTATAAAGGGCGATGTAGGGCAAGAAAGGGCGAGAATGGGTGAGAAAGATCGTTGTTGGGCGAGAAAGTTCGTTGTAGGGCGAGAAAGAGAGTTGTAGGGCGAGAAAGGGCGAGAAAGGGCATTCTAGGGCGAGATAGATCGTTGTAGAGCGAGAAAGGGCGAGAAGGGGCGTTGTTGGCCGAGAAAGGACGAGAAAGAGCGTTGTAGGGCGAGAAAAGGCGCTGTAGGGCGACAAAGAGCGTTGTTGGGTGAGAAAGGGCGTTGCAGGGCGAGAAAGGGTGAGAAAGAGCGTTGTAGGTTGAGAAAAGGCGTTGTAGGGCGAGAAAGGGCGTTCTAGGGCGAGAAAGAGCGTTGTAGGGCTATAAAGGGCGATGTAGGGCAAGAAAGGGCGAGAATGGGTGAGAAAGATCGTTGTTGGTCGAGAAAGTTCGTTGTAGGGCGAGAAAGAGAGTTGTAGGGCGAGAAAGGGCGAGAAAGGGCATTCTAGGGCGAGATAGATCGTTGTAGAGCGAGAAAGGGCGAGAAGGGGCGTTGTTGGCCGAGAAAGGACGAGAAAGAGCGTTGTAGGGCGAGAAAAGGCGCTGTAGGGCGACAAAGAGCGTTGTTGGGTGAGAAAGGGCGTTGCAGGGCGAGAAAGGGTGAGAAAGAGCGTTGTAGGTTGAGAAAAGGCATTGTAGGGCGAGAAAGAGCGTTGTAGGTCGAGAAAGGGCAAGAAAGAGAGTTGTAGGGCGAGAAAGGGTGAGATAGGGCGAGAAAGAGCGTTGTAGGGCGAGAAAAGGCGTTGTAGGGCGAATAAGAGCGTTGTAGGGCCAGAATGGTTGTTGTAGGGAGAGAAAGGGTGAGATAGGGCAACAAAGAGCGTTGTAGGGCGAGAAAGGGTGTTGTAGGGCGAGAAAGGGCGAGAAAGGGCGAGAAAGGGCGAGAAATAGTGTTGTAGGGCAAGAAAGGGCGTTGTAGGGTGAGAAAGGGCGTTGCAGGGCGAGAAAGGGTGAGAAAGAGCGTTGTAGGGCGAGAAAAGGCATTGTAGGGCGAGAAAGAGCGTTGTAGGTCGAGAAAGGGCGAGAAAGGGCGAGAAAGAGAGTTGTAGGGCGAGAAAGGGTGAGATTGGGAGAGAAAGAGCATTGTAGGGCGAGAAAAGGCGTTGTAGGGCGAATAAGAGCGTTGTAGGGCCAGAATGGGTGTTGTAGGGAGAGAAAGGGTGAGATAGGGCAACAAAGAGCGTTGTAGGGCGAGAAAGGGTGTTGTAGGGCGAGAAAGGGTGAGAAAGGGCGAGAAAGGGCGAGAAATAGCGTTGTAGGGCGAGAAAGGGCGTTGTAGGGTGAGAAAGGGCTTTGTAGGGCGAGATAGGGTGAGAAAGGGCGAGAAAGAGCGTTGTAGCGCGAGAAAGAGCGTTGTATGACTAGAAAGGGCGAGAAAGAGTGAGAAAGGGCGAGAAAGGGTGTTGTAGGGCAAGAGAGGGCGTTGTAGGGCGAGAAAGAGCGTTGTAGGGCGAGAAAGGGCGTTGTATGGCGAGAAAGGGTGAGAAAGGGCGAGAAAGGGCGTTGTAGGGCGAGAAAGGGCGTTATAGGGCGAGAAAGAGCGTTGTAGGGCGATAAAGGGCATTGTAGGGCGAGAAAGGGTGAGAAAGGGCGAGAAAGAGCGTTCTAGGCTGAGAAAGGGCGTTCTAGGGCGAGAAAGAGCGTTGTAGGGCGATAAAGGGCGATGTAGGGCAAGAAAGGGCGAGAATGGGTGAGAAAGATCGTTGTTGGGTGAGAAAGGTCGTTGTAGGGCGAGAAAGAGCGTTGTAGGGCGAGAAAGGGCGAGAAAGGGCGAGAAAGGGCATTGTAGGGTGAGAAAGATCGTTGTAGGGCGAGAAAGGGCGAGAAGGGGCGTTGTAGGCCGAGAAAGGGCGAGAAAGAGCGTTGTAGGGCGAGAAAAGGCGTTGTAGGGCGACAAAGAGCTTTGTAGGGTGAGAAAGGGCGTTGCAGGGCGAGAAAGGGTGAGAAAGAGCGTTGTAGGGCGAGAAAAGGCGTTGTAGGGCGAGAAAGAGCGTTGTAGGGCGAGAAATAGCGGGAAAGGGCATTGTAGGGCATTGTAGGGCGAGAAAGGGTGAGATAGGGCGACAAAGAGCGTTGTAGGGCAAGAAAGGGCGTTGTAGGGCGAGAAAGGGCGAGAAAGGGCAAGACAGAGAGTTGTAGGGCGATAAAGGACGTTGTAGGACGTTGTAGGGCGAGAAAGGGCGTTGTAGGGCGAGAAAGAGCGTTGTAGGGCGAGAAAGGGCGTTGTATGGAGAGAAAGGGTGAGAAAGGGCGAGAAAGAGCGTTGTAGGGCGAGAAAGGGCGTTATAGGGCGAGAAAGAGCGTTGTAGGGCGATAAAGGGCATTGTAGGGCGAGAAAGGGTGAGAAAGGGCGAGAAAGAGCGTTGTATGGTGAGAAAGGGCGTTCTAGGGCGAGAAAGAGCGTTGTAGGGCGATAAAGGACGATGTAGGGCAAGAAAGGGCGAGAATGGGTGAGAAAGATCGTTGTTGGGTGAGAAAGGTCTTTGTAGGGCGAGAAAGAGCGTTGTAGGGCGAGAAAGGGCAAGAAAGGGCGAGAAAGGGCATTGTAGGGTGAGAAAGATCGTTGTAGGGCGAGAAAGGGCGAGAAGGGGCGTTGTAGGCCGAGAAAGGGCGAGAAAGAGCGTTGTAGGGCGAGAAATAGCGGGAAAGGGCATTGTAGGGCATTGTAGGGCGAGAAAGGGTGAGATAGGGCGACAAAGAGCGTTGTAGGGCAAGAAAGGGCGTTGTAGGGCGAGAAAGGGCGAGAAAGGGCAAGACAGAGAGTTGTAGGGCGATAAAGGACGTTGTAGGACGTTGTAGGGCGAGAAAGGGCGTTGTAGGGCGAGAAAGAGAGTTGTAGGGCGAGAAAGGGCGACAAAGAGCGTTGTAGGGCGAGAAAGGGCGTTGTAGGGCGAGAAAGAGCGTTGTAGGGCGAGAAAGGGTGTTGTATGGCGAGAAAGGGTGTGAAAGGGCATTGTAGGGCGAGAAAGAGCGTTGTAGGGCGAGAAAGGGCGTTGCAGGGCGAGAAAGGGTGAGAAAGGGCGAGAAAGAGCGTTGTAGGGCGAGAAAGGGCGTTCTAGGGCGAGAAAGAGCGTTGTAGGGCGATAAAGGGCGATGTAGGGCAAGAAAGGGCGAGAATAGGTGAGAAAGATCGTTGTTGGGTGAGAAAGGTCGTTGTAGGGCGAGAAAGAGCGTTGTAGGGCGAGAAAGGGCGAGAAAGGGCGATAAAGGGCATTGTAGGGTGAGAAAGATCGTTGTAGGGCGAGAAAGGGCGAGATGGGGCGTTGTAGGCCGAGAAAGGGCGAGAAAGAGCGTTGTAGGGCGAGAAAAGGCGTTGTAGGGCGACAAAGAGCGTTGTAGGGTGAGAAAGGGCGTTGCAGGGCGAGAAAGGGTGAGAAAGAGCGTTGTAGGGCGAGAAAAGGCGTTGTAGGGCGAATAAGAGCGTTGTAGGGCCAGAATGGGTGTTGTAGGGAGAGAAAGGGTGAGATAGGGCAAAAAAGAGCGTTGTAGGGCGAGAAAGGGTGTTGTAGGGCGAGAAAGGGCGAGAAAGGGCGAGAAAGGGTGAGAAATAGTGTTGTAGGGCAAGAAAGGGCGTTGTAGGGTGAGAAAGGGCGTTGCAGGGCGAGAAAGGGTGAGAAAGAGCGTTGTAGGGCGAGAAAAGGCATTGTAGGGCGAGAAAGAGCGTTGTAGGTCGAGAAAGGGCGAGAAAGGGCGAGAAAGAGAGTTGTAGGGCGAGAAAGGGTGAGATTGGGAGAGAAAGAGCGTTGTAGGGCGAGAAAAGGCGTTGTAGGGTGAATAAGAGCGTTGTAGGGCCAGAATGGGTGTTGTAGGGAGAGAAAGGGTGAGATAGGGCAACAAAGAGCGTTGTAGGGCGAGAAAGGGTGTTGTAGGGCGAGGAAGGGTGAGAAAGGGCGAGAAAGGGCGAGAAAGGGCGAGAAATAGCGTTGTAGGGCGAGAAAGGGCGTTGTAGGGTGAGAAAGGGAGTTGTAGGGCGAGATAGGGTGAGAAAGGGCGAGAAAGAGCGTTGTAGCGCGAGAAAGAGCGTTGTATGACTAGAAAGGGCGAGAAAGGGCGAGAAAGGGCGTTGTAGGGCAAGAGAGGGCGTTGTAGGGCGAGAAAGAGCGTTGTAGGGCGAGAAAGGGCGTTGTATGGCGAGAAAGGGTGTGAAAGGGCATTGTAGGGCGAGAAAAAGCGTTGTAGGGCGAGAAAGGGCGTTGTAGGGCGAGAAAGGGTGAGAAAGGGCGAGAAAGAGCGTTGTAGGGCGAGAAAGGGCGTTCTAGGGCGAAAAAGAGCGTTGTAGGGCGATAAAGGGCGATGTAGGGCAAGAAAGGGCGAGAATGGGTGAGAAAGATCGTTGTTGGGTGAGAAAGGTCGTTGTAGGGCGAGAAAGAGCGTTGTAGGGCGAGAAAGGGCATTGTAGGGTGAGAAAGATCGTTGTAGGGCGAGAAAGGGCGAGAAGGGGCGTTGTAGGCCGAGAAAGGGCGAGAAAGAGCGTTGTAGGGCGAGAAAAGGCGTTGTAGGGTGACAAAGAGCGTTGTAGGGTGAGAAAGGGCGTTGCAGGGCGAGAAAGGGTGAGAAAGAGCGTTGTAGGGCGAGAAAAGGCGTTGTAGGGCGAGAAAGAGCGTTGTAGGGCGAGAAATAGCGGGAAAGGGCATTGTAGGGCATTGTAGGGCGAGAAAGGGTGAGATAGGGCGACAAAGAGCGTTGTAGGGCAAGAAAGGGCGTTGTAGGGCGAGAAAGGGTGAGAAAGGGCAAGACAGAGAGTTGTAGGGCGATAAAGGACGTTGTAGGACGTTGTAGGGCGAGAAAGGGCGTTGTAGGGCGAGAAAGAGTGTTGTAGGGCGAGAACGGGCGAGAAAGATCGTTGTAGGGCGAGAAAGGGCGCTGTAGGGCGAGAAAAGGCGTTGAAGGGCGTTGTATGGCGAGAAAGGGAGAGAAAGGGCGTTGTAGGGCGAGAAAGGGCGTTGTAGGGCGAGAAAGGGCAAGAAAGGGCGTTGTAGGGCGAGAAAGAGGGTTGTAGGGCGAGAAAGGGCGTGAAAGGGCGAGAAAGAGCGTTGTAGGGCGAGAAAAGGCGTTGTAGGGCGAGAAAGGGCGAGAAAGGGCTTTTTAGGGCGTGAAAGGGCCTTGTAGGGCGAGAAAGGGTGAGATAGGGCGACAAAGAGCGTTGTAGGGCGAGAAAGGGCGAGAAATGGCGAGAAAGAGAGTTGTAGGGCGAGAAAGAACGAGAAAGAGCGTTGTAGGCGAGAAAAGGCGTTGTAGGGCGAGAAAGAGCGTTGTAGTGCGAGAAAGAGCGTTGCAGGGTGAGAAAGGGCGAGAAAGAGCGTTGTAGGGCGAGAAAAGGCGTTGTAGGGAAAGAAAGAGCGTTGTAGGGCGAGAAAGTGCGAGAAAGAGCGCTGTAGGGCGTAGTAGGGCGTTGTAAGGCTATAAAGGGTGAGAAAGAACGAGAAAGAGCGTTGTAGGGCGAGAAAAGGCGTTGTAGGGTGAGAAAGAGGGTGGCAGGCGAAAAAGGGCGAGAAAGGGCGAGAAAGGGCGAGAAAGGGCGTTTTAGGGCGTGAAAAGGCCTTGTAGGGCGAGAAAGGGTGAGATAGGGCGACAAAGAGCGTTGTAGGGCGAGAGAGGGCGAGAAAGAGAGTTGTAAGCGAGAAAGAACGAGAAAGAGCGTTGTAGGCGAGAAAAGGCGTTGTAGGGCTAGAAAGAGCGTTGTAGTGCGAGAAAGGGCGTTGTAGGGCGAGAAAGGGCGAGAAAGGGCGAGAAAGGGCGAGAAAGGGCATTGTAGGGCGAGAAAGAGCGTTGTAGGGCGAGAAAGGGCGAGAAACGGCGAGAAAGAACGAGAAAGAGCGTTGTAGGCAAGAAAAGGCGTTGTAGGGCGAGAAAGAGCGTTGTAGGGTGAGAAAGGGCGTTGTAGGGCGAGAAAGGGCGAGAAAGGGCATTGTAGGGCGAGAAAGAGCGTTGTAGGGTGAGAAAGGGCGAGAAAGAGCGTTGTAGGGTGAGAAAGGGCGAGAAAGAGCGTTGTAGGGTGAGAAAAGGCGTTGTAGGGCAAGAAAGAGCGTTGTAGGGCGAGAAAGGACGTTGTAGGGCGAAAAAGGGTGAGATAGGGCGACAAAGAGCGTTGTAGGGTGAGAAAGGGCATTGCAGGGCGAGAAAGAGCGTTGTAGGGCGAGAAATAGCGGGAAAGGGCGTTGTAGGGCGTTGTAGGGCGAGAAAGTGTGAGAAAGGGCGTTGTAGGGCGTTGTAGGGCGAGAAAGTGTGAGAAAGGGCGACAAAGAGCGTTGTAGGGCAAGAAAGGGCATTGTTGGGCGAGAAAGGGCGAGAAAGGGCGAGAAAGAGAGTTGTAGGGCGATAAAGGGCGTTGTAGGTCGTTGTAGGGCGAGTAAGGGCGTTGTAAGGCGAGAAAGGGCATTGTAGGGTGAGAAAGGGCGTTGTATGGCAAGAAAGGGTGAGATAGGGCAAAAAAGAGCGTTGTATGGTGAGAAAGGGCGTTGCAGGGCGGGAAAGGGCGAGAAAGAGCGTTGTAGGGTGAGAAATAGCGGGAAAGGGCGTTGTAGGGCGCTGTAGGGCGAGAAAGAGCGTTGTTTGGCTAGAAAGGGCGAAAAAAGGGCGAGATAGATCGTTCTAGGGCGAGAAAAGGTGTTGTAGGGCGAGAAAGAGCGCTGTAGGGCGAGAAAAGGCGTTGAAGGGCGTTGTAGGGCCTTGTAGGGTGTTGTAGGGTGAGAAAGGGCGTTGTATGGCGTTGTAGGGTGAGAAAGGGCGTTGAAGGGCGAGAAAGGGCGAGAAAGGGCATTGTAGGGCGAGAAATTGCAATGTAGGGCGAGAAAGGGCGAGAAAGAGAGTATTAGGGCGAGAAAGGGCGTTGTAGGGAGTTGTAGGGCGAGAAATGGCGAGAAAGAGAGTAGTAGGGCAAGAAAGGGCGTTGTAGGGCGTTGTAGGGCGTTGTAGGGCGAGAAAGGGTGAGAAAGGGCGAGAAAGAGAGTTGTAGGGTGAGAAAGGGCGTTGTAGGGCGAGAAAAAGCGTTGTAGGGCGAGAAAGGGCGTTGTAGGGCGAGAAAGAGTATTGTAGGGCGAGAAAGGGCGAGAAAGGGCGAAAAAGATCGTTGTAGGGCGAGAAAGGGGGTTGTAGGGCGAGAAAGGGTGAGAAAGGGCGTTGTAGGGCGTTGTAGGGCGAGAAAGGGCAAGAAAGGGCGTTGTAGGGCGAGAAAGGGCGAGAAAGAGCATTGTAGGACGAGAAAAGGCGTTGTAGGGCGAGAAAGAGCGTTGTAGGATGAGAAAGGGCGAGAAAGGTTGTGTAGGGCGAGAAAGGGCGTTGTAGGGCGAGAAAGGGTGACATAGGGCGACAAAGAGCGTTGTAGGGCGAGAAAGGATGTTGTAGGGCGAGAAAGGGAGAGAAAGGGTGCGAATTAGAGTTTTAGGGTGAGAAAGGGCGTTGTAGGGCGAGAAAGGGCGAGAAAGGGCGAGAAAGAGCATTGTAGGGTGATAAAGGGCGTTGTAGGGCGTTAAAGGGCGAGAAAGGGCGTTGTATGGCGAGAAGGGGTGAGAAAGGGCGAGAAAGATAGTTGTAGGGCGAGAAATGGCGTTGTAGGCCGAGAAAAAGCGCTGTAGGTTGAGAAAAAGTGTTGTAGGGCTAGAAAGGGTGTTGTAGGGCGAGAAAGGGCGAGAAAGAGCGTTGTAGGGCGATAAAGGGCATTGTAGGGTGTTGAAGGGCGAGAAAGGGCGAGAAAGGGCGAGAAGGGGTGAGAAAGGGCGAGAAAGAGAGTTGTAGGGCGAGAAATGGCGTTGTAGGGCGAGAAAAAGCGCTGTAGGGTGAGAAAAAGTGTTGTAGGGCTAGAAAGGGCGTTGTAGGGCGAGAAAGGGCGTTGTAGGGCGAGAAAGGGTGAGATAGGGCGACAAAGAGCTTTGCAGAGCGAGAAAAGGCGTTGTAGGGCGAGAAAGGGCGAGAAAGGGCAAAAAAGAGCGTTGTAGGGCGAGAGAAGGCATTGTAGGGCGAGAAAGAGCGTTGTAGGTCGAGAAAGGGCGAGAAAGGGCAAAAAAGAGCGTTGTAGGGCGAGAGAAGGCATTGTAGGGCGAGAAAGAGCGTTGTAGGTCGAGAAAGGGCGAGAAAGGGCGAGAAAGAGAGTTGTAGGGCGAGAAAGGGTGAGATAGGGCGAGAAAGAGCGTTGTAGGGCGAGAAAGAACGAGAAAGAGCGTTGTAGGCAAGAAAAGGCGTTGTAGGGCGAGAAAGAGCGTTGTAGGGTGAGAAAGGGCGTTGTAGGGCGAGAAAGGGCATTGTAGGGCGAGAAAGAGCGTTGCAGGGTGAGAAAGGGCGAGAAAGAGCGTTGTAAGGTGAGAAAAGGCGTTGTAGGGCAAGAAAGAGCGTTGTAGGGCGAGAAAGTGCGAGAAAGAGCGCTGTAGGGCGTAGTAGGGCGTTGTAAGGCTATAAAGGGTGAGAAAGAACGAGAAAGAGCGTTGTAGTGCGAGAAAAGGCGTTGTAGGGCTAGAAAGAGCGTTGTAGTGCGAGAAAGGGCGTTGTAGGGCGAGAAAGGGCGAGAAAGGGCGAGAAAGGGCATTGTAGGGTGAGAAAGAGCGTTGTAGGGCGAGAAAGGGCGAGAAAGGGCGAGAAAGAACGAGAAAGGGCATTGTAGGGCGAGAAAGAGCGTTGTAGGGTGAGAAAGGGCGAGAAAGAGCGTTGTAGGGCGAGATAAGGCGTTGTAGAGCAAGAAAGAGCGTTGTAGGGCGAGAAAGGGCGTTGTAGGGCGAGAAAGGGCGAGAAAGAGCGTTGTAGGGCGAGAAAGAGCGTTGTAGGGCAAGAAAGGGCGTTGTAGGGCAACAAAGGGCGAGAAAGGGCGTTGTAGGGTGAGAAAGGGCGTTGTAGGGCAAGAAAGGGTGAGATAGGGCGACAAAGAGCGTTGTAGGGTGAGAAAGGGCGTTGCAGGGCGAGAAAGAGCGCTGTAGGGCGAGAAATAGCGGGAAAGGGCGTTGTAGGGCGTTGTAGGGCGAGAAAGTGTGAGAAAGGGCGTTGTAGGGCGTTGTAGGGCGAGAAAGTGTGAGAAAGGGCGACAAAGAGCGTTGTAGGGCAAGAAAGGGCGTTGTTGGGCGAGAAAGGGCGAGAAAGGGCGAGAAAGAGAGTTGTAGGGCGATAAAGGGCGTTGTAGGTCGTTGTAGGGCGAGAAAGGGCGTTGTAAGGCGAGAAAGGGTGAGAAAGGGCGAGAAAGAGTTGTAGGGCGACAAAGGGCGTTGTAGGGCGAGAAAGGGCGTTGTAGGGCGAGAAAGGGCGTTGTAGGGTGAGAAAGGGCGTTGTATGGCAAGAAAGGGTGAGATAGGGCAAAAAAGAGCGTTGTAGGGTGAGAAATTGCGTTGCAGGGCGGGAAAGGGCGAGAAAGAGCGTTGTAGGGTGAGAAATAGCGGGAAAGGGCGTTGTAGGGCGCTGTAGGGCGAGAAAGAGCGTTGTTTGGCTAGAAAGGGCGAAAAAAGGGCGAGATAGATCGTTCTAGGGCGAGAAAAGGTGTTGTAGGGCGAGAAAGAGCGCTGTAGGGCGAGAAAAGGCGTTGAAGGGCGTTGTAGGGCCTTTTAGGTTGTTGTAGGGTGAGAAAGGGCGTTGTATGGCGTTGTAGGGTGAGAAAGGGCGTTGAAGGGCGAGAAAGGGCGAGAAAGGGCATTGTAGGGCGAGAAATGGCGTTGTAGGGCGAGAAAGGGCGAGAAAGAGAGTATTAGGGCGAGAAAGGGCGTTGTAGGGCGTTGTAGGGCGTTAAAGGGCGAGAAAGGGCGTTGTATGGCGAGAAGGGGTGAGAAAGGGCGAGAAAGATAGTTGTAGGGCGAGAAATGGCGTTGTAGGCCGAGAAAAAGCGCTGTAGGTTGAGAAAAAGTGTTGTAGGGCTAGAAAGGGTGTTGTAGGGCGAGAAAGGGCGAGAAAGAGCGTTGTAGGGCGATAAAGGGCATTGTAGGGTGTTGAAGGGCGAGAAAGGGCGAGAAAGGGCGAGAAGGGGTGAGAAAGGGCGAGAAAGAGAGTTGTAGGGCGAGAAATGGCGTTGTAGGGCGAGAAAAAGCGCTGTAGGGTGAGAAAAAGTGTTGTAGGGCTAGAAAGGGCGTTGTAGGGCGAGAAAGGGCGTTGTAGGGCGAGAAAGGGTGAGATAGGGCGACAAAGAGCTTTGTAGAGCGAGAAAAGGCGTTGTAGGGCGAGAAAGGGCGAGAAAGGGCAAAAAAGAGCGTTGTAGGGCGAGAGAAGGCATTGTAGGGCGAGAAAGAGCGTTGTAGGTCGAGAAAGGGCGAGAAAGGGCAAAAAAGAGCGTTGTAGGGCGAGAGAAGGCATTGTAGGGCGAGAAAGAGCGTTGTAGGTCGAGAAAGGGCGAGAAAGGGCGAGAAAGAGAGTTGTAGGGCGAGAAAGGGTGAGATAGGGCGAGAAAGAGTGTTGTAGGGCGAGAAAGAACGAGAAAGAGCGTTGTAGGCAAGAAAAGGCGTTGTAGGGCGAGAAAGAGCGTTGTAGGGTGAGAAAGGGCGTTGTAGGGCGAGAAAGGGCATTGTAGGGCGAGAAAGAGCGTTGCAGGGTGAGAAAGGGCGAGAAAGAGCGTTGTAAGGTGAGAAAAGGCGTTGTAGGGCAAGAAAGAGCGTTGTAGGGCGAGAAAGTGCGAGAAAGAGCGCTGTAGGGCGTAGTAGGGCGTTGTAAGGCTATAAAGGGTGAGAAAGAACGAGAAAGAGCGTTGTAGTGCGAGAAAAGGCGTTGTAGGGCTAGAAAGAGCGTTGTAGTGCGAGAAAGGGCGTTGTAGGGCGAGAAAGGGCGAGAAAGGGCGAGAAAGGGCATTGTAGGGTGAGAAAGAGCGTTGTAGGGCGAGAAAGGGCGAGAAAGGGCGAGAAAGAACGAGAAAGGGCATTGTAGGGCGAGAAAGAGCGTTGTAGGGTGAGAAAGGGCGAGAAAGAGCGTTGTAGGGCGAGATAAGGCGTTGTAGAGCAAGAAAGAGCGTTGTAGGGCGAGAAAGGGCGTTGTAGGGCGAGAAAGGGCGAGAAAGAGCGTTGTAGGGCGAGAAAGAGCGTTGTAGGGCAAGAAAGGGCGTTGTAGGGCAACAAAGGGCGAGAAAGGGCGTTGTAGGGTGAGAAAGGGCGTTGTAGGGCAAGAAAGGGTGAGATAGGGCGACAAAGAGCGTTGTAGGGTGAGAAAGGGCGTTGCAGGGCGAGAAAGAGCGCTGTAGGGCGAGAAATAGCGGGAAAGGGCGTTGTAGGGCGTTGTAGGGCGAGAAAGTGTGAGAAAGGGCGTTGTAGGGCGTTGTAGGGCGAGAAAGTGTGAGAAAGGGCGACAAAGAGCGTTGTAGGGAAAGAAAGGGCGTTGTTGGGCGAGAAAGGGCGAGAAAGGGCGAGAAAGAGAGTTGTAGGGCGATAAAGGGCGTTGTAGGTCGTTGTAGGGCGAGAAAGGGCGTTGTAAGGCGAGAAAGGGTGAGAAAGGGCGAGAAAGAGTTGTAGGGCGACAAAGGGCGTTGTAGGGCGAGAAAGGGCGTTGTAGGGCGAGAAAGGGCGTTGTAGGGTGAGAAAGGGCGTTGTATGGCAAGAAAGGGTGAGATAGGGCAAAAAAGAGCGTTGTAGGGTGAGAAATTGCGTTGCAGGGCGGGAAAGGGCGAGAAAGAGCGTTGTAGGGTGAGAAATAGCGGGAAAGGGCGTTGTAGGGCGCTGTAGGGCGAGAAAGAGCGTTGTTTGGCTAGAAAGGGCGAAAAAAGGGCGAGATAGATCGTTCTAGGGCGAGAAAAGGTGTTGTAGGGCGAGAAAGAGCGCTGTAGGGCGAGAAAAGGCGTTGAAGGGCGTTGTAGGGCCTTTTAGGTTGTTGTAGGGTGAGAAAGGGCGTTGTATGGCGTTGTAGGGTGAGAAAGGGCGTTGAAGGGCGAGAAAGGGCGAGAAAGGGCATTGTAGGGCGAGAAATGGCGTTGTAGGGCGAGAAAGGGCGAGAAAGAGAGTATTAGGGCGAGAAAGGGCGTTGTAGGGCGTTGTAGGGCGAGAAAGGGCGAGAAAGAGAGTAGTAGGGCGAGAAAGGGCGTTGTAGGGCGTTGTAGGGCGAGAAAGGGTGAGAAAGGGCGAGAAAGAGAGTTGTAGGGTGAGAAAGGGCGTTGTAGGGCGAGAAAAAGCGTTGTAGGGCGAGAAAGGGCGTTGTAGGGCGAGAAAGAGTATTGTAGGGCAAGAAAGGGCGAAAAAGATCGTTGTAGGGCGAGAAAGGGGGTTGTAGGGCGAGAAAGGGTGAGAAAGGGCGTTGTAGGGCGTTGTAGGGCGAGAAAGGGCAAGAAAGGGCGTTGTAGGGTGAGAAATGGCGAGAAAGAGCATTGTAGGACGAGAAAAGGCGTTGTAGGGCGAGAAAGAGCGTTGTAGGGTGAGAAAGGGCGATAAAGGTTGTGTAGGGCGAGAAAGGGCGTTGTAGGGCGAGAAAGGGTGAGATAGGGTGACAAAGAGCGTTGTAGGGCGAGAAAGGACGTTGTAGGGCGAGAAAGGGAGAGAAAGGGTGCGAAAGAGAGTTTTAGGGTGAGAAAGGGCGTTGTAGGGCGAGAAAGGGCGAAAAAGGGCGAGAAAGGGCGAGAAAGAGCGTTGTAGGGTGATATAGGGCATTGTAGGGCGTTAAAGGGCGAGAAAGGGCGTTGTATGGCGAGAAGGGGTGAGAAAGGGCGAGAAAGAGAGTTGTAGGGCGAGAAATGGCGTTGTAGGCCGAGAAAAAGGGCTGTAGGGTGAGAAAAAGTGTTGTAGGGCTAGAAAGGGTGTTGTAGGGCGAGAAAGGGCGAGAAAGAGCGTTGTAGGGCGATAAAGGGCGTTGTAGGGCGTTGAAGGGCGAGAAAGGGCGTTGTATGGCGATAAGGGGTGAGAAAGGGCGAGAAAGAGAGTTGTAGGGCGAGAAATGGCGTTGTAGGGCGAGAAAAAGCGCTGTAGGGTGAGAAAAAGTGTTGTAGGGCTAGAAAGGGCGTTGTAGGGCGAGAAAGGGCGTTGTACGGCGAGAAAGGGTGAGATAGGGCGACAAAGAGCGTTGTAGAGCGAGAAAAGGCGTTGTAGGGCGAGAAAGGGCGAGAAAGGGCAAAAAAGAGCGTTGTAGGGCGAGAGAAGGCATTGTAGGGCGAGAAAGAGCGTTGTAGGTCGAGTAAGGGCGAGAAAGGGCAAAAAAGAGCGTTGTAGGGCGAGAGAAGGCATTGTAGGGCGAGAAAGAGCGTTGTAGGTCGAGAAAGGGCGAGAAAGGGCGAGAAAGAGAGTTGTAGGGCGAGAAAGGGTGAGATAGGGCGAGAAAGAGCGTTGTAGGGCGAGAAAGGGCGTTGTAGGGCGAGAAAGGGCGTTGTAGGGCGAGAAACAGTGAGATAGGGGACAAAGAGCGTTGTAGGGCGAGAAAGGGCGTTTTAGGGAGAGAAAGCGCGAAAAAGGGCGAGAAAGTGCGAGAAAGGGCGAGAAAGGGTGAGAAAGAGCATTGTAGGGTGAGAAAGGGCGCTATAGGGCGTTGTAGGGCGAGAAAGGGCATGGTAGGGCGAGATGGGGTGAGAAAAGGCGAGAAAGAGAGTTGCAGGGCGAGAAAGGGCGTTGTAGGGCGAGAATGAGCGTTGTAGGGCGTTGTAGGGAGTTGTAAGGCGAGAAAGTGCGAGAAAGAACAAGAAAGAGCGTTGTAGGGCGAGAAAAGGTGTTGTAGGGCGAGAAAGAGGGTTGTATGGCGAGAAAGGGCGAGAAAAGGCGCTGTAGGGCGAGAAAAGGCGAGAAAGGGCATTGTAGGGCGTGAAAGGGCGTTGTAGGGAGAGAAAGGGTGAGATAGGGCAAGAAAGAGCGTTGTAGGGCGAGAAAGGGTGAGAAAGGGCGTTGTAGGGCGAGAAAGGGCGAGAAAGAGCGTGATATGGCGAGAAAGGGCGTTGTAGGGCGAGCGAGAAAGGGCGTTGTAGGGCGAGAAAGGGTGAGAAAGGGCGAGAAAAGGCGTTGTAGGGCGAGAAAGAGGGTAGCAGGCGAAAAAGGGCGTTTTAGGGCGTGAAAGGGCCTTGTAGGGCGAGAAAGGGTGAGAATGGGCGAGAAAGGGCGAGAAAGAGAGTTGTAGGGCGAGAAAGAACAAGAAAGAGTGTTGTAGGCGAGAAAAGGCGTTGTAGGGTGAGAAAGAGCGTTGTAGTGCGAGAAAGGGCGTTGTAGGGCGAGTAAGGGCGAGAAAGGGCATTGTAGGGCGAGAAAGAGTGTTGTAGGGCGAGAAAGGGCGAGAAAGAACGAGAAAGAGCGTTGTAGGCAAGAAAAGGCGTTGTAGGGCGAAAAAGAGTGTTGTAGGGTGAGAAAGGGTTTTGTAGGGCGAGAAAGGGCGAGAATGGGCATTGTAGGGCGAGAAAGAGCGTTGTAGGGTGAGAAAGGGCGAGAAAGAGCGTTGTAGGGCGAGAAAAGGCGTTGTAGGGCAAGAAAGAGCGTTGTAGGGCGAGAAAGGACGTTGTAGGGCGAGAAAGGGCGAGAAAGGGCTTTGTAGGGCGAGAAAGAGCGTTGTAGGGCGAGAAAGGGCGTTGTAGGGCGAGAAAGGGCGTTGTAGGGCGAGAAAGGGTGAGATAGGGCGACAAAGAGCGTTGTAGGGTGAGAAAGGGCGTTGCAGGGCGAGAAAGGGTGAGAAAGTGCGTTGTAGGGCGAGAAATAGCGTTGTAGGGCGAGAAAGGGCGAGAAAGAACGAGAAAGAGCGTTGTGGGCAAGAAAAGGCGTTGTAGGGCGAAAAAGAGCGTTGTAGGGTGAGAAAGGGTTTTGTAGGGCGAGAAAGGGCGAGAATGGGCATTGTAGGGCGAGAAAGAGCGTTGTAGGGTGAGAAAGGGCGAGAAAGAGCGTTGTAGGGCGAGAAAAGGCGTTGTAGGGCAAGAAAGAGCGTTGTAGGGCGAGAAAGGACGTTGTAGGGCGAGAAAGGGCGAGAAAGGGCTTTGTAGGGCGAGAAAGAGCGTTGTAGGGCGAGAAAGGGCGTTGTAGGGCGAGAAAGGGTGAGATAGGGCGACAAAGAGTGTTGTAGTGTGAGAAAGGGCGTTGCAGGGCGAAAAAGGGCGAGAAAGAGCGTTGTAGGGCGAGAAATAGCGGGAAAGGGCGTTGTAGGGCGCTGAAGGGCGAGAAAGAGCGTTGTTTGGCGAGAAAGGGCGAAAAAAGGGCGAGATAGATCATTGTAGGCCGAGAAAGGGCGTTGTAGGGCAAAAAAGAGCGCTGTAGGGCGAGAAAAGGCGTTGAAGGGTGTTGTAGGGCCTTGTAGGGTGTTGTAGGGTGAGAAAGGGCGTTGTTTGACATTGTAGGGTGAGAAAAGGCGTTGTAGGGCGAGAAAGTGCGAGAAAGGGCTTTGTAGGGTGAGAAAGGGTGTTGAAGGGCGAGAAAGGGCGAGAAAGGTCGTTGTAGGGCGAGAAATGGCGTTGTAGGGCGAGAAAGGGCGAGAAATAGAGTATTAGGACGAGAACGGGCGTTGTAGGGCATTGTAGGGCGAGAAAGGGTGAGAAAGGGCGAGAAAGAGAGTAGTAGGGCGAGAAAGGGCGTTGTAGGGCGTTGTAGGGCGTTGTTGGGTGAGAAAGGGCGAGAAAGGGTGAGAAAGGGCGAGAAAGAGAGTTGTAGGGCGAGAAAGGGCATGTATGGCGAGAAAAAGCGTTGTAGTGCGAGAAAGGGCGTTGTAGGGCGAGAAAGAGCATTGTAGGGCGAGAAAAGGTAAGAAAGGGTGAGAAAGAGCGTTGTAGGGCGAGAAAAGGCGTTGTAGGGCGAGAAAGAGCGTTGCAGGGTGAGAAAAAGCGTTGTAGGGCGAGAAAGAGCGTTGTAGGTCGAGAAATGGCAAGAAAGGGCGTTGTAGGGCGAGAAAGGGCGAGAAAGAGCATTGTAGGTCGAGAAAAGGCGTTGTAGGGCGAGAAAGATCGTTGTAGGGTGAGAAAGGGCGAGAAAGGGCGTTGTAGGGCTAGAAAGGGAGAGAAAGGGCGAGAAAGAGAGTTGTAGGGCGAGAAAGGGCGTTGTAGGGTGTTGAAGGACGAGAAATGGCGTTGTAGGGAGAGATAAAGCGCTGTAGGGTGAGAAAAAGTGATGTAGGGCGAGAAAGGGCGTTGTAGGGCGAGAAAGGACAAGAAAGAGCGTTGTAGGGCGACAAAGGGCGTTGTAGGGCGAGAAAGGGCGTTGTAGGGCGAGAAAGGGTGAGATAGGGCGACAAAGAGCGTTGTAGGGCGAGAAAGGGAGTTGTAGGGCGAGAAAGGGCGAGAAAGGGCGAGAAAGGGCGAGAAAGAGCGTTGTAGGGCGATAAAGGGCGCTGTAGGGCGTTGAAGGGCGAGAAAGGGCGTTGTATGGCGAGAAGGGGTGAGAAAGGGCGAGAAAGAGAGTTGTAGGGCGAGAAATGGCGTTGTAGGGCGAGAAAAAGCGCTGTAGGGTGAGAAAAAGTGTTGTAGGGCTAGAAAGGGCGTTGTAGGGCGAGAAAGGGCGAGAAAGAGCGTTGCAGGGCGAGAAAGGGCGAAAAAAGGGCGAGATAGATCATTGTAGGCCGAGAAAGGGCGTTGTAGGGCGAAAAAGAGCGCTGTAGGGCGAGAAAAGGCGTTGAAGGGTGTTGTAGGGCCTTGTAGGGTGTTGTAGGGTGAGAAAGGGCGTTGTTTGACATTGTAGGGTGAGAAAAGGCGTTGTAGGGCGAGAAAGTGCGAGAAAGGGCTTTGTAGGGCGAGAAAGGGTGTTGAAGGGCGAGAAAGGGCGAGAAAGGTCGTTGTAGGGCGAGAAATGGCGTTGTAGGGCGAGAAAGGGCGAGAAAGAGAGTATTAGGACGAGAAAGGGCGTTGTAGGGCATTGTAGGGCGAGAAAGGGTGAGAAAGGGCGAGAAAGAGAGTAGTAGGGCGAGAAAGGGCGTTGTAGGGCGTTGTAGGGCGTTGTTGGGCGAGAAAGGGCGAGAAAGGGTGAGAAAGGGCGAGAAAGAGAGTTGTAGGGCGAGAAAGGGCGTTGTATGGCGAGAAAAAGCGTTGTAGGGAGAGAAAGGGCGTTGTAGGGCGAGAAAGAGCATTGTAGGGCGAGAAAAGGAAAGATAGGGCGACAAAGAGCGTTGTAGGCCGAGAAAGGGCGTTGTAGGGAGAGAAAGCGCGAGAAAGGGCGAGAAAGAGCGAGAAAGGGCGAGAAAGAGCGTTGTAGGGTGAGAAAGGGCATTGTAGGGCGTTGTAGGGCGAGAAAGGGCATTGTAGGGCGAGATGGGGTTAGAAAGGGCGAGAAAGAGAGTTGCATGGCGAGAAAGGGCGTTGTAGGGCGAGAAAGAGCGTTGTAGGGCGTTGTAGGGAGTTGTAAGGCGAGAAAGGGCGAGAAGGAACAAGAATGAGCGTTGAAGGGCGAGAAAAGGTGTTGTAGGGCGAGAAAGAGGGTTGTATGGCGAGAAAGGGCGAGAAAAAGCGCTGTAGGGCGAGAAAAGGCGAGAAAGGGCATTGTAGGGCGTGAAAGGGCGAGAAAGAGCGTGGTATGGCGAGAAAAGGCGTTGCAGGGCGAGAAAGGGCGTTGTAGGGCGAGAAAGGGCGAGAAAGAGAGTTGTAGGGCGAGAAAACGCGTTGTATGGCGAGAAAGGGAGAGAAAGAGCGTTGTAGGGCGAGAAAGGGTGAGATAGGGCGAGAAAGTTCGTTGTAAGGCGAGAAAGGGTGTTGTAGAGTGAGAAAGAGCTTTGCAGGGTGAGAAAGGGCGTTGTAGGGCGAGAAAGAGCATTGTAGGGCGAGAAAGGGCGAGAAAGGGCGTTGTAGGGAGAGAAAGGGCGTTGTAGCGCGAGAAAGGGTGAGATAAGGCGACAAAGAGCGTTGTAAGGTGAGAAAGGGCGTTGTAGGGTGAGAAAGGGCGTTGTAGGGCGAGAAAGGGCGTTGTAAGGCGTTGTAGGGCGAGAAAGGGCGTTGTAGGGCGAGAAAGGGTGAGAAAGGGCGAGAAAAAGAATTGTAGGGCGAGAAAGGGTGTTGTAGGGTGAGAAAGAGCAATGTAGGGCGAGAAAAGGCATTGTAGGGCGAGAAAGGGCGTTGTAGGGCGAGAAATGGCGTTGTAGGGCGAGAAAGGGCGAGAAAGAGAGTATTAGGACGAGAAAGGGCGTTGTAGGGCGTTGTAGGGCGAGAAAGGGTGAGAAAGGCAGAGAAAGAGAGTAGTAGGGCGAGAAAGGGCGTTGTAGGGCGTTGTAGGGCGTTGTTGGGCGAGAAAGGGCGAGAAAGGGTGAGAAAGGGTGAGAAAGGGCGAGAAAGAGAGTTGTAGGGCGAGAAAGGGCGTTGTAGGGCAAGAAAGAGCGTTGTAGGGCGAGAAAGTGCGTTGTAGGGCGAGAAAGGGCGAGAAAGGCCGTTGTAGGGCGAGAAAGAGCGTTGTAGGGCGAGAAAGGGCGTTGTAGGGCAAGAAAGGGCGAGAAATTGCGCTGTAGGGCGAGAAAGGGCGTTGTAGGGCGAGAAAGGGTGAGATAGGGCGACAAACAGCGTTGTAGGGTGAGAAAGGGCGTTGCAGGGCGAGAAAGTGCGAGAAAGAGCGTTGTAGGGCGAGAAATAGTGGGAAAGGGCGTTATAGGGCGCTGTAGGGCGAGAAAGAGCGTTGTTTGGCGAGAAAGGGCGAAAAAAGGGCGAGATAGATCGTTGTAGGCCGAGAAAGGGCATTGTAGGGCGAAAAAGAGCGCTGTAGGGCGAGAAGGGGTGAGAAAGGGCGAGAAAGAGAGTTGTAGGGCGAGAAATGGCGTTGTAGGGCGAGAAAAAGCGCTGTAGGGTGAGAAAAAGTGTTGTAGGGCTAGAAAGGGCGTTGTAGGGCGAGAAAGGGCGTTGTAGGGCAAGAAAGGGTGAGATAGGGCGACAAAGAGCGTTGTAGAGCGAGAAAAGGCGTTGTAGGGCGAGAAAGGGCGAGAAAGGGCAAGAAAGAGCGTTGTAGGGCGAGAAAAGGCATTGTAGGGCGAGAAAGAGCGTTGTAGGTCGAGAAAGGGTGAGAAAGAGAGTTGTAGGTCGAGAAAGGGTGAGATAGGGCGAGAAAGAGCGTTGTAGGACGAGAAAGGGCGTTGTAGGACGAGAAACGGTGAGATAGAATCATAGAATCATAGAATCATAGAATGGTGGAGTTGGAAGGGACCTCCTGGGTCATCTGGTTCAATCCCCTGCTCAAAGCAGGATTCACTAGATCATCTCAGACAGATGTCTGTCCAGCCTCTGTTTGAAGACCTCCATTGAATGGGAACTCACCACCTCTCATGGCAGCCTGTTCCACTCATTAACCACCCTAACTGTCAAAAAGTTTTTTCTAATATCTAATCTGTGTCTCCTCCCATTTAGTTTCATCCCATTGCTTCTAGTCTTTCCTTGTTCAAATGAGAATAAAGATGATCCTTCTACAATGTGACAGCCCTTGACATATTTGTAGACAGCTATTAAGTCTCCTCTCAGTCTTCTTTTTTGCAAGCTAAACATTCCCAAATCCTGCAACCGTTCCTCATAGGACATGGTTTCCAGACCAGTCACCATTCTGGTCGCTCTTCTCTGAACTTGCTCCAGTTTGTCTATGTCTTTTTTAAAATGTGGTCCCCAAAACTGTACACAGTATTCCAGATGAGGTCTGACCAAAGAGGAGTAAAGACCGATAATGACTTCACGTGATCTAGACTGTATGCTTCTTTTAATACATCCCAGAATTGTATTTGCCTTTTTTGCTGCTGCATCACACTGTTGACTCATGTTCAGTCTATGATCTATTAGTATACCTAAGTCTTTTTCACATGTACTGTTGCTTAGCTCTATTCCTCCCATTCTGTATATGCTTTTTTCATTTTTATTGCCCAGATGTAGTACTTTGCATTTATCCCTGTTAACCACTTCGCACCAGAGCCTGTTTTTGCCTTCGTGACCGGGCCAATTTTTTCAATTCTGACCACTGTCACTTTATGAAGCAATTACTCTGGAACGCTTCAACGGATCCCCCTGATTCTGAGTATGTTTTTTCGTGACATATTGTACTTCATGATAGTGGTAAAATTTCTTCGATATCACTTGCGTTTATTTGTGAAAAAATCAGAAATTTGGCGAAAATTTTGAAAATTTTGCAATTTTCAAACTTTGAATTTTTAAGCCCTTAAATCAGAGAAATATGTCACACAAAATACTTAATAAATAACATTTCCCACATGTCTACTTTACATCAGAACAATTTTGGAACCAAAATTATTTTTTGTTAGGGAGCTATAAGGGTTAAAAATTGACCAGCGATTTCTCATTTTTCCAACAAAATTTACAAAAACATTTTTTTAGGGACCACATCATATTTGAAGTCACTTTGAGGGGTCTTTATGACAGAAAATACCCAAAAGTGACACCGTTCTAAAAACTGCACCCCTCAAGGTGCTCAAAACCACATTCAAGAACTTTATTAACCCTTCAGGTGCTTCACAGAAATTTTTGGAATGTGGAAGAAAAAAATTAACATTTAACTTTTTTCACAAAAATGTTATTTTAGACCCAATTTTTTTTATTTTCACAGGGGTAACAGGAAAAAATGGACCCCAAATTTTTTTGTGCAATTTCTCTTGAGCGTGCTGATACCCCATATGTGAGGGAAAACCACTGTTTGGGCGCACGGCAGGGCTCGGAAAGGAAGGAGCGCCATTAGACTTTTTGAATGTAAAATTTGTCTGAATAATTAGCAGACACCATGTTGCGTTTGGAGAGCTCCTGATGTGACAAAACAGTGGAAACCCCCCACAAGTGACACCATTTTGGAAACTAGACCCCTTAGGGAACATATATAGATGTGTGGTGAGCACCTTGAACCCCAAGGTGCTTCACAGAAGTTTATAATATTGAGCTGTAAAAATAAAATTTTCACATTTTTCCCACAAAAACGTTTTTCATCCCTTAATTTTCCATTATCATAATGGTAATAGGATAAATTGCACCATTAAATTTGTTGTGCAATTTCTCCTGAACACGCCGATACCCCATATGTGGGGAAAACCACTGTTTGGGCGCACGGCAGGGTTTGGAAGGGAAGGAGCGCCATTTGACTTTTTGAATGCAAAATTTGTTTGAATAATTAGCGGACGCCATGTTGCATTTGGGGAGCCCCTGATGTGCCTAAACAGTGGAAACCCCCCACAAGTGACACCATTTTGGAAACTAGACCCCTTAGGGAACTTATCTAGATGTGTGGTGAGCACCTTGAACCCCAAGGTGCTTCACAGAAGTTTATAATAATCAGCTGTAAAAATAAAATTTTCACATTTTTCCCGCAAAAACGTTTTTCATCCCTTAATTTTGCACTATCATAAGGGTAATAGGATAAATTGCACCATGAAATTTGTTGTGCAATTTCTCCTGAACACGCCGATACCCCATATGTGGGGGAAAACCACTGCTTTGGTGTACGGCAGGGTTCGGAAGAGAAAGGAGCGCTATGTTGGCTGGGATAGGCAGCAGACACCATGTCACATTTGAAGAGTCGCTGACATGCAGAAACAGCAGAAACCCCCACAAGTGACCCCATTTTGTAAACTACACCTCTCAAGGAATTCATCTAGGGAAGTAGTGAGTATTTTTTAATTTTTAAATTTATACCATTGGGCAGTGAAAAAAGCATAATTATATTTTTACCACAAAAAAATGTTTTACCCTCAGATTTTACATTTTCACACAGGGCAATGGGTAAAAATGGTGCCGAAATGTGTCACACAATTTCTTCTAAAAGTGCCAATACCCCATATGTGGCTGTATCATACCGCTCAGCCATACGGCGAGATCTGGGGGGGGCGGAGTGCTATTTGACAATTGGAGAACAAATTATTGTAGAATAGGCATTTGGATTTGGGAGCACAAAATTTTTTGAATTTCTTTTGGGGGGCAAGGGCCATTTCGCTTTTCCAGAGCCTTTCTGCTTCCAGTAACTTTGAAGTCCCTTATATTTTTAACAGATGACGGACCTGAGTGGGGACTAGCTTTTTTTGAGGACTGAGTTGAAGCTTTTATTGGGAACATTTTACGTAACATTTATCCGGCGCTCTAGGCTGAGCACTTACATCGGGGTTTCCATCTAAATTTCCAAGTGATGTAATTCAGATGAAACCCCTGCGGGATCCATTCACTGTAATGAGGCAGCAGAGTTACTCTGGACTCCGTCTGGCCTCTGTTTAGCGGTGTCCTTTTTTTCAGAAGTGCACAAAACTGTGGCCAACCGCACTTTTATGCACGCCTAAAACAAATGACACCGTGGGATCACAGGCCAGACGGCATCCACAGTGGCCTATATCTGCCTCATTACAGGGAATCTTCCGTCATGGGTTCCGGCTGAATCACATATTTCAGAGATTTACATGGAAACTCTGGCGTAAGTGCTCAGCGCAGAGCGCAGGATAAATGTGTGACGAGCCATACTGCGATCTTTGGGAGACATAATAAACAAATCAGTAGCAGGTGAAGAATTGGTTTTATTTATTTTTTTACGCCGTTCCTAGTGTGATATAACTGATTAGATTACTTTATTCTTCGGGTCGGTGCGATTACAGAGATACCAGATTTATATCGGGTTTTTATGACTGACAGCTGTCACACACTAAGAGACGCTTTTTTTTTGCAAAATCTAGTTTTTGCATCGCCATATTATGAGAGCTATAATTTTTCCATATTTCGGCCGACAGAGTCATGTGATGGCTTGTTTTTTGCGGGACGAGTTGACATTTTTATTGGTACCATTTGTGGGTACGTGACATTTTTTTGATCGCTTTCTATTCCGTTTTTTTTGGAGGTAAAATTAACAAAAACCAACAATTCAGGAATTGTTTTTTGAGGTTTTTTTTTATGCCGTTCTGCGTGTGGTAAAAGTGATCAGGCAGCGTTATTCTTCGGGTCAGTACATTTACAGCGATACTACACTTACTGTATATTTTTTTATGTTTTGGCGCTTTTACACAATAAAACAATTTTAAAGAAAAAATATTTTTTTTGCATTGCTTTATTCTGAGAGGTATAACTTTTTTATTTTTTGGCTGATGGAGCTGTACAGTGGCTTGATTTTTGCAGAACAAGATGACGTTTTCAGCGGTACCATTTCTATTTCCATTTTGCTTTTTGATCGCATTCTTTTCCACTTTTTGTTTGGCGATATGAGGAAAAAGCATAGTTTTTTGCTCCGTTTTTTATTTATTTTTATTACGGTGTACACATAAGGAGTTAATTAGTGTGACAGTTTTATAGCTCGGGTTGTTTCGAACGCGGCAATACCAAATATGTGTACTTTTTTTATTTTTGCATAACTATATGGATTTATCGGTTTAATATTTTATTTATTTATTTTTATTTATTTTGTATTTTTTTTTTAACAGTTTCAAAACATTTTTTTTTACTTTTTTTACATTTTTACTTAGTCCCTGTATGGGACATTAATTTTTATTTTTCTGATCCCTGATCTCATGTAATGTAATAGACATATATTACATTACATGAGATCTTCACTGACTCTTTCAGTCAGTTTCCTGTCTGGCATCAGCTACATACAGGCTGAAGTCAGACAGGAAGGACACCATATATGGCAGAGTTGGAGACGGTCATGTGACCTCCAGCTGCCATAGCAACGCCAGGTCCTGAAAGCAATCAAGGGGTCGTCAGAGAGGTAAGTGGACGACCCCCTCTCCTCCTGCTATCTCCTATATGCCGCGATCACTATAGATCACAGCATATAGAAGACAGCAAAGGGTTAACATCACTGGGACCTGATCTAATCAGGTCCCGATGATGTTCCCTGTCAGAGCTAACGCTCTGCACCGCTCTCACAGCGCTTGCAGGACCCAGGGGGTCCTGAGCACTGCGAGACCACCCACCGTTTTTAAACGTCCGCGCTGCACAGAGCCCAGGCAGCGCGGACGTTTATCTACAGTGGGCGGTCGGGAAGTGGTTAAAAACCATTCTGTTGGTTGCTGCCCACCGCTCCAGTTTATTTAGGTCTTTTTGAATCCTCTCTCTCTCTTCTCTAGTATTAGCTATCCCTCCTAGCTTTGTGTCATCAGCAAATTTAATCAGTTTACCCTCAATTCCTTCATCTAAATCATTGATAAAGATGTTGAACAATACAGGTCCCAGGACGGAGCCCTGTGGTACCCCACTTGAGACATTCATCCAGCTGGATGTGAAGCCATTTACCACCACCCTTTGAGTCCGATCACTAAGCCAGTTATGAATCCACCTAACAGTTGCCTGGTCCATTGCATACTTGGTCATTTTTTCAATAAGGATGGTGTGAGATACTTTGTCAAATGCTTTGCTGAAGTCAAGATATACTATATCTACAGCATTTCCCTGATCCACCCAGTCAGTGATTCTGTCATATAAGGAAATTAAGTTAGTCTGACATGACTTGTTAGTTACAAACCCATGCTGACTCTGGTTAATCACTTTATTCTTATCCATGTACTTACATACATGTTGTTTAATAATTTGTTCAAAGATCTTTCCTGGTATAGAAGTCAGACACACCGGCCTATAGTTCCCTGGGTCCACCTTCTTCCCCTTTTTGAAGATAGGAACAACATTTGCTCTTCTCCAGTCTTCTGGGACTTCTCCTGTTCTCCAAGAATTTTCAAAGATTATGGAGAGTGGTTCTAAAATTTCTTCTACGATCTCCTTCAGTACTCTGGGGTGTAATTCATCTGGACCTGGAGACTTGAACTCATTTATGTTAGCTAAATATTCCCTCACAATCTTTCTGTTTACAGATAACTTGGATTCCTCTATTCCTTTAAAAGGACAGTGAAGATCAGTTGATGTTACATTTTCTTTCTGAGAGAAAACAGATGCAAAATAGGAATTAAAAAGTTCGGCCTTCTCAACATCCTCTCTTACCATTTCTCCATTTTCAACCTGTAAAAATCCTATAGCATCTTTGACTTTTCTTTTACTTTTGACATACCCCCAAAATCCTTTTCTATTGCTTTTGACATCTCTTGCAAGCCTTAATTCATTGTCAGCTTTAGCTAACCTGATACGTGCCCTGCAGGATCTGCAGACTGCATTATAATCTTCTTTAGATATGCCTCCCTCTTTCCATTTAATAAACATTTCTTTCTTTCTTTTTAGCATGTGTTTAAGTTCTGTGTTCATCCATCCTGGTTTCCTTAAATGCTTCCCATTCTTCCTACTTTTTGGGATTGTTAACGACTGTGCTTTGAGAATCTCATTTTTAAAAATTTCCCATCCTTCCTGGACATTTTTGTCCTTAAGTGCATCCAGCCATTGGATCCCTCCTATTCTCTTTCTGAGTCTCTTAAAATTTGCCTTTCTAAAATCTAACCTTGAAGTTTGAGTCTTCACATGTCTTCCTCCTCTAGTTATCCAAAATTCTATAATAGCATGATCGCTGCCTCCTAGGGTCCCAGCCACCTTTACCTCCTCAACCATTTCCTCCCTGTTTATAAGGATTAGATCCAAAGTAGCAGATCCCCTTGTTTTCTCTCCTACCTTTTGGAAGATAAAGTTGTCAGCAAGAGAGGATAAGAATTTGCTTGACCTGTTAGTTTTACTTGAGAGAGATTCCCAACAAATGTCTGGATAGTTGAAATCTCCCATGACCACTACGTCATATTTTTTGGAGAACTTGGTCATTTGATACATAAAGAGTTCATCCATATCTTCAGCTTGTCCAGGTGGCCTGTAGTAAATGCCTACAATGGTGTCCTTTCCGTTGTTCTCTCCTTGTATTCTTACCCAAACAGTTTCCACAGAACTCCCAGTCTCTGAAGCTTCAATCTCTGTGCTGATATACGCTTTTCTAACATACAATGCAACACCTCCTCCTCGTTTATCAAGTCTGTTTCTTGCAAATAAGTTGTATCCTTTTAGCCTTTTATTCCAATCATGTGTATCGTCCCACCAAGTTTCAGTGATTCCAATGATGTCATATTCCTTTTCCTGCATTAGTAGTTCCAATTCTCCTTGTTTGTTGCCCATGCTTTGTGCATTTGTATAAAAACATTTTAGTTTGTGATTGGTTTCTCTTCCTCCCATATTTTTATTATTTAAATTGTTTTGTCTTTGCTCTTCTTTTCCACTTCCAGTAGCAGAAATCTCAATAGTATTTGTCAGCTGTATGGCTTTTTCTGGCCTTTTGCTTCCCTTCCCACATTGTTCTAGTTTAAAGCTCTTCTGATGAGTGTAGCAAGGCGACTTCCAAATACATGTTTTCCAGTCTTCGTAAGGTGCACCCCATCTCTAGCAAGTAGTCCATCGTATATGTAATTCATTCCGTGATCCAGAAATCCAAATCCTTGTTGACGGCACCATCGACGTAGCCAGTTGTTCACCTGTAGAATCTTATTCCACCTCATTGTTCCATGGACATCCACTGGGAGGATGGATGAGAAGACCACCTGCGCTCCCAATTCTTTCACTTTCTTGCCTAAGTCTTCATAGTCACTGCAGATGGTTTCCAGATCCTTTCTTGCGGTGTCATTTATCCCCACATGTATTAGCAGGAATGGGTAGTGATCTGTAGGTCTGAAGAGTCTTGATATCCTGTCAGACACATCTTTAATTTTTACTCCTGGAAGACAGCACATTTCTCTTGAGGTTATGTCTGGTCTGCAGATAGCGGCCTCTGTTCCTCTTAACAGGGAATCCCCCATGTCCACCACTCTCCGTTTTTTCTTCACAACATTCTTCTTTCTCCATCCAGGAGGATTCTGAGGGCTTACAAGGTTATTCATTGCTTGCAAAGCCTTATTTTGCTGTATTTCTTCATGGTTCTCCTGCGTGAGAGCCTGGTACTTGTTCCTGAGCAGTATGGGTGCTGACTGCCTCTCGATCCTCCTGCTTCTCTGCGTCACATGCTTCCATTCCTCTGTTTCGTCAGGTGCAGTTCGAATTTCTTCTCTTTCTGAATCATGAAGAGATAATTCTGCTCTATCTAAGAACTCTTCACCTTCCTTAATGATTTTCAAGGTAGTTAACCTCTCTTCTAGATTTCGCAACTTTTCCTCCAACAGGGACACAAGCTTGCATTTCTGGCATGTGAAGTTTGGCTTTTCCACTGGCAAGTCTGTGAACATGTAGCAGGATATGCAGCTCACCAAATGGCTCCTGGACTCTTCCATGTTCTTATTGTTAATGTTCTTAAAACAGTGAAAAAAACGTAAAAAAAAAGCTTCAAAATGCGCACGCCAGTAGGCGCGCGGTTTACCGATGTCCTCTTTCCAGCTCCAACAGCCAAAATCCACTGTTGTTTGAGCTCGCGGAGACTCTTCACTTACCCCAAAATGCAGTGGGAATATGCAAATTATCTCCTCAGGACTCCTCCCCTGGTTTACCGATGTCCTCTTTTCAGCTCCAACAGCCAAAATCCAGTGTTCTTTGAGCTCGCGGAGACTCTTCACTTACCCCAAATTGCAGTGGGAATATGCAAATTATCTCCTCAGGACTCCTCCCCTGGTTTACCGATGTCCTCTTTTCAGCTCCAACAGTGAAAATACAGTGTTCTTTGAGCTCGCGGAGACTCTTCACTTACCCCAAAATGCAGTGGGAATATGCAAATTATCTCCTCAGGACTCCACCCCTGGGCGACAAAGAGCGTTGTAGGCCGAGAAAGGGCGTTGTAGGGAGAGAAAGCGCGAGAAAGGGCGAGAAAGGGCGAGAAAGGGCGAGAAAGAGCGTTATAGGGTGAGAAAGGGCATTGTAGGGCGTTGTAGGGCGAGAAAGGGCATTGTAGGGCGAGATGGGGTTAAAAAGGGCGAGAAAGAGAGCTGCAGGGCGAGAAAGGGCGAGAAAGGGCGTTGTAGGTAGTTGTAAGGCGAGAAAGGGCGAGAAAGAACAAGAAAGAGCGTTGTAGGGCGAGAAAAGGTGTTGGAGGGCGAGAAAGAGGGTTGTATGGCGAGAAAGGGCAAGAAAAGGCGCTGTAGGGCGAGAAAAGGCGAGAAAGGGCATTGTAGGGCGTGAAAGGGCGTGAAAGGGCGTTGTAGGGCGAGAAAGGGTGAGATAGGGCGAGAAAGAGCGTTGTAGGGCGAGAAAGGGTGAGAAAGGGCGTTGTAGGGCGAGAAAGGGCGAGAAAGAGCGTGGTATGGCGAGAAAGGGCGTTGCAGGGCGAGAAAGGGCGTTGTAGGGCGAGAAAGGGTGAGAAAGGGCGAGAAAGAGAGTTGTAGGGCGAGAAAACGCGTTGTATGGCGAGAAAGGGAGAGAAAGGGCGAGAAAGGGCATTGTAGGGTGAGAAAGGGCGTTGTAGGGCGAGAAAGTGCGAGAAAGAGAGTTGTAGGGCGTAGTAGGGCGTTGTAGGGCGAGAAAGGGTGAGAAAGAACGAGAAAGAGCGTTGTAGGGCGAGAAAAGGCGTTGTAGGGCGAGAAAGAGGGTAGCAGGCAAAAAAGGGCAAGAAAGGGCGAGAAAGGGCGTTTTAGGGCGTGAAAGGGCCTTGTAGGGCGAGAAAGGGTGAGATAGGGTGACAAAGAGCGTTGTAGGGCGAGAAAGTGCGAGAAAGGGCGAGAAAGGGCGAGAAAGAGAGTTCTAGGGGGAGAAAGAACGAGAAAGAGCGTTGTAGGCGAGAAAAGGCGTTGTAGGGCGAGAAAGAACGTTGTAGTGCGAGAAAGGGCGTTGTAGGGCGAGAAAGGGTGAGAAAGGGCATTGTAGGGCGAGAAAGAGCGTTGTAGGGCGAGAAAGGGCGAGAAAGAACGAGAAAGAGCGTTGTAGGCAAGAAAAGGCGTTGTAGGGCGAAAAAGAGCGTTGTAGGGTGAGAAAGGGCGAGAAAGGGCTTTGTAGGGCGAGAAAGGGCGTTGAAGGGCGAGAAAGGGCGAGAAAGGGCGTTGTAGGGCGAGAAATGGCGTTGTAGGGCGAGAAAGGGCGAGAAAGAGAGTATTAGGGCGAGAAAGGGCGTTGTAGGGCGTCGTAGGGCGAGAAAGGGTGAGAAAGGGCGAGAAAGAGTAGTTGGGCGAGAAAGGGCGTTGTAGGGTGTTGTAGGGCGTTGTTGGGCGAGAAAGGGCGAGAAAGGGCGAGAAAGGGCGAGAAAAAGAGTTGTAGGGCGAGAAAGGGCGTTGTAGAGTGCGAAAAAGCGTTGTAGGGCGAGAAAGGGCGTTGTAGGGCGAGAAAGAGCATTGTAGGGCGAGAAAGGGCGAGAAAGGGCGAAAAAGATCATTGAAGGGCAAGAAAGGGGGTTGTAGGGCGAGAAAGGGTGAGAAAGGGCGTTGTATGGCGTTGTAGGGCGAGAAAGGGCATTGTAGGGCGAGAAAGGGTGAGAAAGAGCGTTGTAGGGCGAGAAAAGGCGTTGTAGGGCGAGAAATAGCGTTGCAAGGTGAGAAAAAGCGTTGTAGGGCGAGAAATGGCAAGAAAGGGCGTTGTAGGGTGAGAAAGAGCGTTGTAGGGCGAGAAAAGGCATTGTAGGGCGAGAAAGAGCGTTGTAGGGCGAGAAAGGGCGAGAAAGGGCGAGAAAGAAAGTTGTAGGGCGAGAAAGGGTGAGATAGGGCGAGAAAGAGCATTGTAGGGCGACAAAGGGCGTTGCAGGGCGAGAAAGGGCGTTGTAGGGTGAGAAAGGGCGTTGTAGGGCGAAAAAGGGCATTGTAGGGCGAGAAAGGGTGAGATAGGGCGACAAAGAGCGTTGTAGGGCGAGTAAGGGCGTTGTAGGGCGAGAAAGGGCGAGAAAGGGCGAGAAAGAGCGTTTTAGGGCGAGAAAAGACATTGTAGGGCAAGAAAGAGCGTTGTAGGGCGAGAAAGGGCAAGAAAGAGAGTTGTAGGGCGAGAAAGGGTGAGATAGGGCGACAAAGAGCGTTGTAGGGCGAGAAAGGGCGTTGTAGTGCGAGAAAGGGCAAGAAAGGACGAGAAAGGGCGAGAAAGAGCGTTGTATGGCGAGAAAGGGCGTTGTAGGGTGAGAAATGGTGAGAAATGGCGAGAAAGAGTTGTAGGGCGAGAAAGGACGTTGTAGGGCGAGAAAGAGCGTTGTAGGGCGAGAAAGGGCGAGAAAGAGTGATGTAGGGCGATAAAGGGCGTTGTAGGACGTTGCAGGGCGAGAAAGGGCGTTGTAAGGTGAGAAAAGGTGAGATAGGGCGACAAAGAGCGTTGTAGGGCAAGAAAGGGCGTTGTAGGGCGAGAAAGGGCGAGAAAGAGCGTGGTATGGCGAGAAAGGGCGTTGCAGGGCGAGAAAGGGCGTTGTAGGGCGAGAAAGGGTGAGAAAGGGCGAGAAAGAGAGTTGTAGGGCGAGAAAACGCGTTGTATGGCGAGAAAGGGAGAGAAAGGGCGAGAAAGGGCATTGTAGGGTGAGAAAGGGCGTTGTAGGGCGAGAAAGTGCGAGAAAGAGCGTTGTAGGGCGTAGTAGGGCGTTGTAAGGCGAGAAAGGGTGAGAAAGAACGAGAAAGAGCGTTGTAGAGCGAGAAAAGGCGTTGTAGGGCGAGAAAGAGGGTAGCAGGCAAAAAAGGGCGAGAAAGGGCGAGAAAGGGCGTTTTAGGGCGTGAAAGGGCCTTGTAGGGCGAGAAAGGGTGAGATAGGGTGACAAAGAGCGTTGTAGGGCGAGAAAGTGCGTGAAAGGGCGAGAAAGGGCGAGAAAGAGAGTTCTAGGGCGAGAAAGAACGAGAAAGAGCGTTATAGGCGAGAAAAGGCGTTGTAGGGCGAGAAAGAACGTTGTAGTGCGAGAAAGGGCGTTGTAGGGCGAGAAAGGGTGAGAAAGGGCATTGTAGGGCGAGAAAGAGCGTTGTAGGGCGAGAAAGGGCGAGAAAGAACGAGAAAGAGCGTTGTAGGCAAGAAAAGGCGTTGTAGGGCGAAAAAGAGCGTTGTAGGGTGAGAAACGGCGAGAAAGGGCTTTGTAGGGCGAGAAAGGGCGTTGAAGGGCGAGAAAGGGCGAGAAAGGGCGTTGTAGGGCGAGAAATGGCGTTGTAGGGCGAGAAAGGGCGAGAAAGAGAGTATTAGGGCGAGAAAGGGCGTTGTAGGGCGTCGTAGGGCGAGAAAGGGAGAGAAAGGGCGAGAAAGAGTAGTTGGGCGAGAAAGGGCGTTGTAGGGCGTTGTAGGGCGTTGTTGGGCGAGAAAGGGCGAGAAAGGGCGAGAAAGGGCGAGAAAAAGAGTTGTAGGGCGAGAAAGGGCGTTGTAGGGTGCGAAAAAGCGTTGTAGGGCGAGAAAGGGCGTTGTAGGGCGAGAAAGAGCATTGTAGGGCGAGAAAGGGCGAGAAAGGGCGAAAAAGATCATTGTAGGGCAAGAAAGGGGGTTGTAGGGCGAGAAAGGGTGAGAAAGGGCGTTGTATGGCGTTGTAGGGCGAGAAAGGGCATTGTAGGGCGAGAAAGGGTGAGAAAAAGCGTTGTAGGGTGAGAAAGGGCGTTGAAGGGCGAGAAAGGGCGTTGTAGGGCGAGAAATGGGGTGTAGGGCGAGAAAGGGCGAGAAATAGAGTAGTAGGGCGAGAAAGGGCGTTGTAGGGCGTTGTAGGGTGTTGTAGGGCGAGAAAGGGCGAAAAAGGGCGAGAAAGAGAGTTGTAGGGCGAGAAAGAGCGTTGTAGGGCGAGAAAAAGCGTTGTAGGGCGAGAAAGGGCGTTGTAGGGCGAGAAAGGGTGAGAAAGGGCGTTGTAGGGCGAGAAAGGGCATTGTAGGGCGACAAAGGGTGAGAAAGGGTGAGCAAGAGCGTTGTAGGGCGAGAAAGGGCGTTGTAGTGCGAGAAAGAGCGTTGCAGGGTGAGAAAAAGCGTTGTAGGGCGAGAAAGGGCGTTGTAGGGCGAGAAAGGGCGAGAAAGAGCATTGTAGGACGATAAAAGGCGTTGTAGGGCAAAAAAGAGCTTTGTAGGGTGAGAAAGGGCGAGAAAGGTTGTTGTAGGGCGAGAAAGGGCGTTGTAGGGCGAGAAAGGGTGAGAAAGGGCGACAAAGAGCGTTGTAGGGCGAGAGTAGGCGTTGTAGGGCGAGAAATAGCGTTGTAGGGCGAGAAATAGCGGGAAAGGGTGTTGTAGGGCGTTGTAGGGCGAGAAAGGGCGTTGTAGGGCGAAAAAGGGTGAGATAGGGCGAAAAAGAGCGTTGTAGGGCAAGAAAGGGCGTTGTAGGGCGAGAAAGGGCGAGAAAGAGAGTTGTAGGTCTATAAAGGGCGTTGTAGGGCGTTGTAGGGCGAGAAAGGGTGACAAAGGGCGAGAAAGAGATTTGTAGGGCGAGAAAGGGCGCTGTAGGGCGAGAAAGGGCGTTGTAGGGCAAGAAAGAGCGCTGTAGGGCGAGAAAAGGCGTTGAAGGGCACTGTAGGGCGTAGTAGGGTGTTGTAGGGTGAGAAAGGGCGTTGTATGGCGTTGTAGGGTGAGAAAAGGCGTGTAGGGCGAGAAAGTGCGAAAAAGTGCATTGTAGGGCGAGAAATGGCGTTGTAGGGCTAGAAAGTGCGAGAAAGAGAGTAGTAGGGCGAGAAAGGGCATTGTAGGGCGTTGTAGGGCGAGAAAGGGCGAGAAAGAGAGTAGTAGGGCGAGAAAGGGCGTTGTAGAGCATTGTAGGGGCGAGAAAGGGCGCTGTAGGGCGACAAAGGGTGAGAAAGGGTGAGCAAGAGCGTTGTAGGGCGAGAAAGGGCGTTGTAGTGCGAGAAAGAGCGTTGCAGGGTGAGAAAAAGCGTTGTAGGGCGAGAAAGGGCGTTGTAGGGCGAGAAAGGGCGTTGTAGGGCGAGAAACGGTGAGAAAGGGCGACAAAGAGCGTTGTAGGGCGAGAGTAGGCGTTGTAGGGCGAGAAATAGCGTTGTAGGGCGAGAAATAGCGGGAAAGGGTGTTGTAGGGCGTTGTAGGGCGAGAAAGGGCGTTGTAGGGCGAGAAAGGGTGAGATAGGGCGAAAAAGAGCGTTGTAGGGCAAGAAAGGGCGTTGTAGGGCGAGAAAGGGCGAGAAAGAGAGTTGTAGGTCTATAAAGGGCGTTGTAGGGCGTTGTAGGGCGAGAAAGGGTGAGAAAGGGTGAGAAAGAGATTTGTAGGGCGAGAAAGGGCGCTGTAGGGCGAGAAAGGGCGTTGTAGGGCAAGAAAGAGCGCTGTAGGGCGAGAAAAGGTGTTGAAGGGCACTGTAGGGCGTAGTAGGGTGTTGTAGGGTGAGAAAGGGCGTTGTATGGCTTTGTAGGGTGAGAAAAGGCGTGTAGGGCGAGAAAGTGCAAAAAAGTGCATTGTAGGGCGAGAAATGGCGTTGTAGGGCTAGAAAGGGCGAGAAAGAGGGTAGTAGGGCGAGAAAGGGCATTGTAGGGCGTTGTAGGGCGAGAAAGGGCGAGAAAGAGAGTAGTAGGGCGAGAAAGGGCGTTGTAGAGCATTGTAGGGGCGAGAAAGGGCGCTGTAGGGCGAGAAAGGGTGAGAAAGGGCGAGAAAGAGAGTAGTAGGGCGAGAAAGGGCATTGTAGGGCATTGTAGGGCGAGAAAGGGTGAGAAAGGGCGAGAAAGAGAATAGTAGGGCGAGAAAGGGCGTTGTAGAGCGTTGTAGGGCGAGAAAAGGCGTTGTAGGGCGAGAAAGGGTGAGAAAGGGCGAGAAAGAGAGTTGTAGGGTGAGAAAGGGCGTTGTAGGGTGAGAAAGGGCGTTGTACGGCGAGAAAGAGCGTTGTAGGGCGAGAAAGGGTGAGAAAGAGCGTTGTAGGGTGTTGTAGGGCGAGAAAGGGCGTTGTAGGGCGAGAAAGGGTGAGAAAGGGCGAGAAAGAGCGTTGTAGGGCGAGAAAGGGCGTTGTAGGGCGAGAAAGGGTGAGAAAGTGCGAGAAAGAGCGTTGTAGGGCGAGAAAGGGCGTTGTAGGTCAAGAAAGAGCGTTGTAGGGTTAGAAAAAGTGTTATAAGGTGAGAAAGAGCTTGTAGGGCGCTGTAGGGTGTTGTAAGGCGAGAAAGGGAGAGAAAGAACGAGAAAGAGCGTTGTAGGGCGAGAAAAGGCGTTGTAGGGCGAGAAAGAGGGTTGTAGGGCGAGAAAGGGCGAGAAAAAGGGTTGTAGGGCGAGAAAGGGCGAGAAATGGCAAGAAAGGGCATTGTAGGGCGAGAAAGGGCGAGAAAGAGCATTGTAGGACGAGAAAAGGCGTTGTAGGGCGAGAAAGAGTGTTGTAGGGCATAGTAGGGCATTGTAAGGCGAGAAAGGGTGAGAAAGAACGAGAAAGAGCGTTGTAGGGCGAGAAAAGGCGTTGTAGGGCGAGAAAGAGGGTTGCAGACGAAAAAGGGCGAGAAAGGGCGAGAAAGGGCGTTTAAGGGCCTGAAAGGGCCTTGTAGGGCGAGAAAGGGTGAGATAGGGCGAAAAAGAGCGTTGTAGGGCGAGAAAGTGCGAGAAAGGGCGAGAAATAGCGTTGTAGGGCGAGAAAGGGCGTTGTAGGGCGAGAAATGGTGAGAAAGGGCGAGAAAGAGAGTTGTAGGGCGAGAAAGGGAGTTGTATTCTGAGAAAAAGCGTTGTAAGGCAAGAAAGGGCGTTCTAGGGAGAGAAAGAGCGTTGTAGCGCGAGAAAGTGCGAGAAAGAGCGTTGTAGGGCGAGAAAGGGCGTTGTAGGGCGAGAAAGAACGAGAAAGAGCGTTGTAGGCGAGAAAAGGCGTTGCAGGGCGAGAAAGGGCATTGAAGGGCGAGAAAGAGCGTTGTAGGGCGAGAAAGGGCGAGAAAGAACGAGAAAGCGCGTTGTAGGCAAGAAAAGGCGTTGTAGGGCGAGAAAGGGCGTTGTAGGGCGAGAAAGGGCATTGTAGGGCGATAAAGAGCGTTGTAGGGTGAGAAAGGGCGAGAAAGAGCGTTATAGGACGAGAAAAGGCGTTGTAGGGCGAGAAAGAGCGTTGTAGGGCGAAAAAGGGCATTGTAGGGCAAGAAAGGGCGAGAAAGGGCGTTGTAGGGCGAGAACGGGTGTTGTAGGGCGAGAAAGGGTGAGATAGGGCGACAAATAGCGTTGTAGGGTGAGAAAGGGCGTTGCAGGGTGAGAAATGGCGAGAAAGAGCTTTGTAGGGCGAGAAAAGGCCTTGTAGGGCGAGAAACGGTGAGATAGGGCGACAAAGAGCGTTGTAGGGCAAGAAAGGGTGTTGTAGGGCGAGAAAGGGCGAGAAAGAGAGTTGTAGGGCGATAAAGGGCGTTATAGGGCGTTGTAGGGCGAGAAAGGGCGTTGTAAGGCGAGAAAGGGATAGAAAGGGCGAGAAAGAGTGTTAGGGCGAGAAAGGGCTTTGTAGGGCGAGAAAGGGCGTTGTAGGGCGAGAAAGAGCGTTGTAGGGCGAGAAAGGGCTTTGTAGGGCGAGAAAGAGCGTTGTTTGGCGAGAAAGGGTGAAAAAAGGGTGAGAAATATCATTGTAGGGCAAGAAAGGGCATTGTATGGTGAGAAAGAGCGCTGTAGGGCAAGAAAAGGCGTTGAAGGGCGTTGTAGGGCGTTGTAGGGTGTTGTAGGGTGAGAAAGGGCATTGTAGGGAGAGAAAGTGCGAGAAAGGGCGTTGTAGGGCGAGAAAGGGCGTTGAAGGGCGAGAAAGGGCCTTGTAGGGTGAGAAAGGGCGAGAAAGAGCGTTATAGGACGAGAAAAGACGTTGTAAGGCGAGAAAGAGCGTTGTAGGGTGAGAAAGGGCATTGTAGGGCAAGAAAGGGCGAGAAAGGGCGTTGTAGGGCGAGAAAGGGCGTTGTAGGGCGAGAAAGGGTGAGATAGGGCGACAAATAGCGTTGTAGGGTGAGAAAGGGCGTTGCAGGGCGAGAAAGGGCGAGAAAGAGCGTTGTAGGGCGAGAAAAGGCCTTGTAGGACGAGAAAGGGCGAGAAAGGGCGTTGTAGGGCAAGAAAGGGTGTTGTAGGGCGAGAAAGGGCGAGAAAGAGAGCTGTAGGGCGAGAAAGGGCGTTGTAGGGCGAGAAAGGGCGTTTTTGGGCGAGAAAGAGCGTTGTAAGGCGAGAAAGGGCTTTGTAGGGCAAGAAAGAGCGTTGTTTGGCGAGAAAGGGCGAAAAAAGGGCGAGAAATATCATTGTAGGGCGAGAAAGGGCATTGTATGGCGAGAAAGAGCGCTGTCGGGCGAGAAAAGGCGTTGAAGGGCGTTGTAGGGTGTTGTAGGGTGAGAAAGGGCGTTGTATGGCGTTGTACGGTGAGAAAGGGCGTTGTAGGGAGAGAAAGTGCGAGAAAGGGCGTTGTAGGGCGAGAAAGGGTGTTGAAGGGCGAGAAAGGGCGAGAAAGGGTATTGTAGGGTGAGAAAGGACGAGAAAGAGCGTTATAGGACGAGAAAAGGCGTTGTAGGGCGAGAAAGAGCGTTGCAGGGTGAGAAAGGGCATTGTAGTGCAAGAAAGGGCGAGAAAGGGCGTTGTAGGGCGAGAAAGGGCGTTGTAGGGCGAGAAAGGGTGAGATAGGGCGACAAATAGCGTTGTAGGGTGAGAAAGGGCGTTGCAGGGCGAGAAAGGGCGTTGTAGGGCGAGAAAGGGCGTTGTAGGCCATTGTAGGGCGAGAAAGGGCGTTGTAAGGCGAGAAAGGGTGAGAAAGGGCGAGAAAGAGAGTTGTAGGGTGAGAAAGGGCGTTGTAGGGTGCGAAAAAGCGTTGTAGGGCGAGAAAGGGGGTTGTAGTGCAAGAAAGAGCGTTGTAGGGCGAGAAAGGGCGAGAAAGATCGTTGTAGGGCGAGAAAGGGCGTTGTAGGGCGAGAAAGGGTGAGAAAGGGCGAGAAAGAGAGTTGTAGGGCGAGAAAGAGTGTTCTACGGTGAGAAAGGGAGTTGTAGGGCGAGAAAGGGCGAGAAAGAGCGTTGTAGGGTGACAAAGGGAGTTGTAGGGCGAGAAAGGGCGTTGTAGGGTGAGAAAGGGCGTTGTAGGGCGAGAAAGGGCGTTGTAGGTCGAGAAAGGGTGAGATAGGGCGACAAAGAGCATTGTAGAGCGAGAAAGGGCGTTGTCGGGCGAGAAAGGGCGAGAAAGAGCATTGTAGGGCGAGAAAGAGCGTTGTAGGGTGAGAAAGGGCGTTGTAAGGCGAGAAAGGGCGAGAAAGGGCAAGAAAGAGAGTAGTAGGGAGAGAAAGGGTGAGATAGGGCGTTGTAGGGCGACAAAGGGCGTTGTAGGGCGACAAAGGGCGTTGTAGGGCGAGAAAGGGTGAGATAGGGCGACAAAGAGCGCTGTAGGGCGAGAAAGGGCGTTGTAGGGTGAGAAAGAGAGAGAAAGGGTGCGAAAAAACTTTGTAGGGCGAGAAAGGGCGTTGTAGGGCTAGAAAGGGTGAGAAAGGGCGAGAAAGAGCGTTGTAGGGCGAGAAAGGGCGTTGTAGGGCGAGAAAGAACGAGAAAGAGCGTTGTAGGGCGAGAAAAGGCGTTGTAGGGTGAGAAAGAGGGTTGTAGGGCAAAAAAAGGGCGAGAAAAGGGGTTGTAGTTCGAGAAAGGGCGAGAAAGGGCATTGTAGGGCGTAAAAGGGCGTTGTAGGGCGCAAAAGCGTGAGATAGGGCGACAAAGAGCGTTGTAGGGCGAGAAAGGGTGAGAAAGGGCGTTGTAGGGCGAGAAAGAGCGAGAAAGAGCGTTGTAGGGCGAGAAAGTGCGTTGTAGGGCAAGAAATGGCATTGTAGGTCGAGAAAGGGTGAGAAAGGGTGAGAAAGAGAGTTGTAGGGCGAGAAAGGGCGTTGTAGGGAGAGAAAACGCGTTGTATGGCGAGAAAGGGCGTTGTAGGACGAGAAAGGGCGTTGTAGGGCGAGAAAGTGCGAGAAAGAGCGTTGTAGGGCGTAGTAGGGCATTGTAAGGCGAGAAAGGGTGAGAAAGAACGAGAAAGAGCGTTGTAGGGCGAGAAAAGGCGTTGTAGGGCGAGAAAGAGGGTTGCAGATGAAAAAGGGCGAGAAAGGGCGTTCTAGGGAGAGAAAGAGTGTTGTAGGGCGAGAAAGGGCGACAAAGAGCGTTGTAGGGCGAGAAAGGACATTGTAGGGCGAGAAAGAGAGAGAAAGAGTGCGAAAGAGCGTTGTAGGGCGAGAAAAGGCGTTGTAGGTCATTGTAGGGCAAGAAAGAGCGTTGTAGGGCGAGAAAGGGCGAGAAAGGGCGAGAAAGAACGAGAAAGAGAGTTGTATGCAAGAAAAGGCGTTGTAGGGCGATAAAGAGCGTTGTAGGGTGAGAAAGGGCATTGTAGGGCGAGAAAGGGCGAGAAAGGGCATTGTAGGGCGAGAAAGAGCGTTGTAGGGTAAGAAAGGGCGAGAAAGAGCGTTGTAGGGAGAGGAAAGGCGTTGTAGGGCGATAAAGAGCGTTGTAGGGCGAGAAAGGGCATTGTAGGGCAAGAAAGGGCGAAAAAGGGCGTTGTAGGGCGAGAAAGGTCGTTGTAGGGCGAGAAAGGGTGAGATAAGCGACAAAGAGCGTTGTATGGTGAGAAAGGGCGTTGCAGGGCGAGAAAGGGCGAGAAAGAGCGTTGTAGGGCGAGAAAAGGCGTTGTAGGGCGAGAAAGGGTGAGATAGGGCGACAAAGAGCGTTGTAGGGCAAGAAAGGGCGTTGTAGGGCGAGAAAGGGCGTTGTAAGGCGAGAAAGGGTGAGAGAGGGCGAGAAAGTGTTGTAGGGCGAGAAAGGGCGTTGTAGGGAGAGAAATGGCGTTGTAGGCCGAGAAAGAGCGTTTTAGGGCGAGAAAGGGCGTTGTAGGGTGAGAAAGAGCGTTGTTTGGCGAGAAAGGGCGAAAAAAGGGCGAGAAAGATCGTTGTAGGGCGAGAAAGGGCGAAAAAGGGCGAGAAAGGGCGAGAAAGGGCGTTGTATGGCGAGAAAGGGCGAGAAAGGGCGTTGTAGGGCGAGAAAGGGCATTGCAGGGCGAGAAAGGGTGTTGTCGGGCGAGAAAGGGCGAGAAAGGGCGTTGTAGGGCGAGAAAGGGTGTTGTACGGTGAGAAAGGGCGAGAAAGGGCGATGTAGGGTGAGAAAGGGCGAAAAAGGGCGTTGTAGGGCGTTGTAGGGAGAGAAAGGGCATTTTAGGGCGTTGTAGGGCGTTGTACAGCGAGAAAGGGCGTTGCAGGGCGAGAAAGGGCGTTGTAGGGCGTTGTAGGGCGTTGTAGGGCGTTTTAGGTCAAGAAATTGCGAGAAAGGACGAGAAAGGACGTTGTAGGTTGTTGTAGGGTGTTGTAGGGCGAGAAAGAGCGTTGTAGGTCGAGAAAGAACGAGAAAGGGCGTTTTAGGGCGAGAAAGGGCGAAAAAGGGTGTTGTAGGGCGAGAAAGGGCGAGAAAGGGGGATGTAGGGCGAGATAGGGCGAGAAAGGGTTAGAAAGGGCGTTGTAGGGCGAGAAAGGGTGTTGTAGGGCGAGAAAGGGCGAAAAAGGGCGAGAAAGGGCGAGAAAGGGAGTTGTATGGCGAGAAAGGGCGAAAAAGGGTGAGAAAAGTCGTTGTAGGGCGAGAAAGGGCATTGTAGTGTGAGAAAGGGTGTTGTCAGGCGAGAAAAGGCGTTGTATGGCGAGAAAGGGTGTTGTAGGGTGAGAAAGGGCGAGAAAGGGCGATGAAGGGTGAGAAAGGGCGAAAAAGGGCGTTGTAGTGCATTGTAGGGCATTGTAGGGCGAGAAAGGGCATTGTAGGGCGTTGTAGGGCGTTGTATGGCGAGAAAAGGCATTGTAGGGCGAGAAAGGGCGTTGTAGGGCGTTGTAGGGCGTTTTAGGTCGAGAAAGGGCGAGAAAGGGCGCTGTAGGGTGAGAAAGGGCGAGAAAGGGCGTTGTAGGGCGTTGTAGGGCGTTGTAGGGCGAGAAAGGGCAAGAAAGGGCGTTGTAGGGTGAGAAAGGGCGAGAAAGGGCGTTGTAGAGCGAGAAAGGGCAAGAAAAGGCACTGTAGGGCGAGAAAGGGTGACAAATGGCGAGAAAGGGCGTTGTAGGGCGAGAAAGGGCGAAAAAGGGCGAGAAAGGGCGTTGTAGGGCGAGAAAGGGCATTGCAGGGTGAGAAAGGGTGTTGTCGGGCGAGAAAGGGCGAGAAAGGGCGTTGTAGGGCGAGAAAGGGCAAGAAAGGGCGAGAAAGTGCGTTGTAGGGCAAGAAAGGGCGAGAAAGGGTGTTGTAGGGCGACAAGGGGCTTTGTAGGGCGTTGTAGGGCGAGAAAGGGCGAGGAAGGGCGTTGTAGGGCAAGAAAGGGCTAGAAAGGGCGAGAAAGGGTGAGAAATGGTGAGAAATGGCGTTGTAGGGCCTTGTAGGGGGAGAAATGGCGAGAAAGGGCATTGTAGGGTGAGAGAGGTTGAGAAAGGGCGTTGTAGGGTGAGAAAGGGCGAAAAAGGGCGTTGTATGGCGAGAAAGGGCGAAAAAGGGCGAGGAAGGGCGAGAAAGAGCGTTGTATGGCGAGAAAGGGCGAAAAAGGGCGAAAAAGGGCATTGTAGGGCGAGAAAGGGCATTGCAGGGCGAGAAAGGGTGTTGTCGGGCGAGAAAGGGCGAGAAAGGGCGTTGTAGGGCGAGAAAGGGTGTTGTACGGTGAGAAAGGGCGAGAAAGGGCGATGTAGGTTGAGAAAGGGCGAAAAAGGGCGTTGTAGGGCGTTGTACAGCGAGAAAGGGCGTTGCAGGGCGAGAAAGGGCGTTGTAGGGCGTTGTAGGGCGTTTTAGGTCGCGAAATTGCGAGAAAGGACGAGAAAGGATGTTTTAGGTTGTTGTAGGGTGCTGTAGGGCGAGAAAGAGCGTTGTAGGTCGAGAAAGAACGAGAAAGGGCGTTGTAGGGCGAGAAAGGGCGTTGTAGGGCGAGAAAGGGCGAGAAAGGGCGTTGTGTTGCATTGTAGGGCGAGAAAGGGCGATAAAGGGCGTTGTAGGGCGAGAAAGGGTGTTGTAGGGCATTGTAGGGCGAGAAAGGGTGTAGTAGGGTGAGAAAGGGTGAGAAAGGACTTTTTAGAGCGTTGTAAGGTGAGAAAGGGCGTTGTAGGGTGAGGAAGGGCGAGAAAGAGCGTTGTAGTGCGAGAAAGGGAGTTGTAGGGCATTGGAGGGTGAGAAAGTGCGAGAAAGGGCGTTGTAGGGCGAGAAAGGGCAAGAAAGGGCGAGAAAGGGCGTTGTAGGGCAAGAAAGGGCGAGAAAGGGCGTTGTAGGGCGACAAGGGGCTTTGTAGGGCGTTGTAGGGCGAAAAAGGACGAGAAAGGGCGTTGTAGGGCAAGAAAGGGCTAGAAAGGGCGAGAAAGGGTGAGAAATATCGAGAAAGGGCGTTGTAGGGCCTTGTAGGGCGAGAAATGGCGAGAAAGGGCATTGAAGGGTGAGAGAGGTCGGGAAAGGGCGTTGTAGGGTGAGAAAGGGCGAAAAAGGGCGTTGTATGGCGAGAAAGGTCATTGTAGGGTGAGGAAGGGCGAGAAAGAGCGTTGTAGTGCGAGAAAGGGAGTTGTAGGGCGTTGGAGGGTGAGAAAGTGCGAGAAAGGGCGTTGTAGGGCGAGAAAGGGCAAGAAAGGGCGTTGTAGGGCAAGAAAGGGCGAGAAAGGGCGTTGTAGGGCGACAAGGGGCTTTGTAGGGCGTTGTAGGGTGAGAAAAGGGCGAGAAAGGGCGTTGTAGGGCAAGAAAGGGCTAGAAAGGGCTAGAAAGGGCGAGATAGGGTGAGAAATGGCGAGAAAGGGCGTTGTAGGGACTTGTAGGGTGAGAAAGGGCGAGAAAGGGCGTTGTAGGCTGAGAAAGGGCAAGAAAGGGTGAGATAGAGCGTTGTAGGGCGAGAAAGGGCGTTGTAGGGCCAGAAAGGGCCTTGTAGGGCGAGAAAGGGCGAGAAAGGACGAGAAAGGGCTTTGTAGGGCGTTTTATGGTGAGAAAGGGCGAGAAATGGTGAGAAAGGGCGTTGTAGGGCGAGAAACGGCGAGAAAGGGGGTTGTAGGGTGAGAAAGGGTGAGAAAGGGCATTGTAGGGTGTTGTAGGGCGAGAAAGGGCGTTGTAGGGCGAGAAAGGGCATTGTGTTGCGTTGAAGCGCAAGAAAGGGCGTTGTAGGGCGAGAATGGGCGTTGTAGGGCGAGACCTGGCGAGAAAGGGCGTTGTAGGTCGAGAAATGGTGTTGTAGGGCGTTGTAGGGCGTTGTAAGGCGAGAAAGGGTGAGAAAGGGCGTTGTAGGGCGAGAAATGGCGTTGTAGGGCGGGAGGGGTCGAGAAAGGGCGTTGTAGGGTGAGAAAGGGCGAAAAAGGGCGTTGTATGGCGAGAAAGGGCGAAAAAGGGCGAGAATTGGCGAGAAAGGGCGTTGTATGGCGAGAGAGGGCGAAAAAGGGCGAGAAAAGGCGTTGTAGGGCGAGAAAGGGTGTTGTACGGTGAGAAAGGGCGAGAAAGGGCGATTTAGGGTGAGAAAGGGCGAAAAAGGGCGTTGTAGGGCGTTGTAGGGAGAGAATGGGCATTTTAGGGCATTGTAGGGCGTTGTACAGCGAGAAAGGGAGTTGCAGGGCGAGAAAGGGCGTTGTAGGGCGTTGTAGGGCGTTGTAGGGCGTTTTAGGTCGAGAAATTGCGAGAAAGGACGAGAAACGACGTTGTAGGTTGTTGTAGGGTGTTGTAGGGCGAGAAAGAGCGTTGTAGGTCGAGAAAGAACGAGAAAGGGCGTTGTAGGGCGAGAAAGGGCGAAAAAGGGTGTTGTAGGGCGAGAAAGGGCGAGAAAGGGGGATGTAGGGCGAGATAGGGCGAGAAAGGGTTAGAAAGGGCGTTGTAGGGCGAGAAAGGGTGTTGTACGGCGAGAAAGGGTGAGAAGGGGCGTTGTAGGGTGAGAAAGGGCGAAAAAGGGCGTTGTATGGCGAGAAAGGGCGAAAAAGGGCGAGAAAGGGCGAGAAAGGGAGTTGTATGGCGAGAAAGGGCGAAAAAGGGTGAGAAAAGTCGTTGTAGGGCGAGAAAGGGCATTGTAGTGTGAGAAAGGGTGTTGTCAGGCGAGAAAGGGCGAGAAAGGGCGTTGTATGGCGAGAAAGGGTGTTGTAGGATGAGAAAGGTCGAGAAAGGGCGATGAAGGGTGAGAAAGGGCGAAAAAGGGCGTTGTAGTGCATTGTAGGGAGTTGTATGGCGAGAAAAGGCATTGTAGGGCGAGAAAGGGCGTTGTAGGGCGTTGTAGGGCGTTTTAGGTCGAGAAAGGGCGAGAAAGAGCGCTGTAGGGTGAGAAAGGGCGAGAAAGGGCGTTGTAGGGCGAGAAAGGGCGAGAAAGGGCAAGAAAGGGCGTTGTAGGGTGAGAAAGGGCGAGAAAGGGCATTGTAGAGCGAGAAAGGGCGAGAAAGAGCAAGAAAGGGCGCTGTAGGGCGAGAAAGGGTGACAAATGGCGAGAAAGGGCGTTGTAGGGCGAGAAAGGGCGAAAAAGGGCGAGAAAGGGCGTTGTAGGGCGAGAAAGGGCATTGCAGGGCGAGAAAGGGTGTTGTCGGGCGAGAAAGGGCGAGAAAGGGCGTTGTAGGGCAAGAAAGGGCAAGAAAGGGCGAGAAAGTGCGTTGTAGGGCAAGAAAGGACGAGAAAGGGTGTTGTAGGGCGAAAAGGGGCTTTGTAGGTCGTTGTAGGGCGAGAAAGGGCGAGGAAGGGCGTTGTAGGGCAAGAAAGGGCTAGAAAGGGCGAGAAAGGGTGAGAAATGGCGAGAAATGGCGTTGTAGGGCCTTGTAGGGCGAGAAATGGCGAGAAAGGGCGTTGTAGGGTGAGAGAGGTTGAGAAAGGGCGTTGTAGGTTGAGAAAGGGCGAGAAAGGGGGATGTAGGGCGAGATAGGGCGAGAAAGGGTTAGAAAGGGCGTTGTAGGGCGAGAAAGGGTGTTGTAGGGCGAGAAAGGGCGTTGTAGGTCGAGAAAGAACGAGAAAGGGCGTTGTAGGGCGAGAGAGGGCGAAAAAGGGTGTTGTAGGGCGAGAAAGGGCGAGAAAGGGGGATGTAGGGCGAGATAGGGCGAGAAAGGGTTAGAAAGGGCGTTGTATTGCGAGAAAGGGTGTTGTAGGGCGAGAAAGGGTGAGAAGGGGCGTTGTAGGGTGAGAAAGGGCGAAAAAGGGCGTTGTATGGCGAGAAAGGGCGAAAAGGGCGAGAAAGGGCGAGAAAGGGAGTTGTATGGCGAGAAAGGGCGAAAAAGGGTGAGAAAAGTCGTTGTAGGGCGAGAAAGGGCATTGTAGTGTGAGAAAGGGTGTTGTCAGGCGAGAAAGGGCGAGAAAGGGCGTTGTATGGTGAGAAAGGGTGTTGTAGGGTGAGAAAGGGCGAGAAAGGGCGATGAAGGGTGAGAAAGGGCGAAAAAGGGCGTAGTAGTGCATTGTAGGGCGTTGTAGGGTGAGAAAGGGCATTGTAGGGCGTTGTAGGGAGTTGTATGGCGAGAAAAGGCATTGTAGGGCGAGAAAGGGCGTTGTAGGGCGTTGTAGGGCGTTTTAGGTCGAGAAAGGGCGAGAAAGGGCACTGTAGGGTGAGAAAGGGCGAGAAAGGGCGTTGTAGGGCGTTGTAGGGCGTTGTAGGGCGAGAAAGGGCAAGAAAGGGCGTTGTAGGGTGAGAAAGGGCGAGAAAGGGCGTTGTAGAGCGAGAAAGGGCGAGAAAGAGCAAGAAAGGGCGCTGTAGGGCAAGAAAGGGTGACAAATGGCGAGAAAGGGCGTTGTAGGGCGAGAAAGGGCAAAAAAGGGCGAGAAAGGGCGTTGTAGGGCGAGAAAGGGCATTGCAGGGCGAGAAAGGGTGTTGTCGGGCGAGAAAGGGCGAGAAAGGGCGTTGTAGGGCGAGAAAGGGCAAGAAAGGGCGAGAAAGTGCGTTGTAGGGCAAGAAAGGGCGAGAAAGGGTGTTGTAGGGCGACAAGGGGCTTTGTAGGGCGTTGTAGGGCGAGAAAGGGCGAGGAAGGGCGTTGTAGGGCAAGAAAGGGCTAGAAAGGGCGAGAAAGGGTGAGAAATGGCGAGAAATGGCGTTGTAGGGTGAGAGAGGTTGAGAAAGGGCGTTGTAGGGTGAGAGAGGTTGAGAAAGGGCGTTGTAGGGTGAGAAAGGGCGAAAAAGGGCGTTGTATGGCGAGAAAGGGCGAAAAAGGGCGAGAAAGGGCGAGAAAGAGCGTTGTATGGCGAGAAAGGGCGGAAAAGGGCGAAAAAGGGCATTGTAGGGCGAGAAAGGGCATTGCAGGGCGAGAAAGGGTGTTGTCGGGCGAGAAAGGGCGAGAAAGGGCGTTGTAGGGCGAGAAAGGGTGTTGTACGGTGAGAAAGGGCGAGAAAGGGCGATGTAGGTTGAGAAAGGGCGAAAAAGGGCGTTGTAGGGCGTTGTAGGGCGAGAAAGGGCATTTTAGGGCGTTGTAGGGCGTTGTACAGCGAGAAAGGGCGTTGCAGGGTGAGAAAGGGCGTTGTAGGGCGTTGTAGGGCGTTTTAGGTCGAGAAATTGCGAGAAAGGACGAGAAAGGACGTTGTAGGTTGTTGTAGGGTGTTGTAGGGCGAGAAAGAGCGTTGTAGGTCGAGAAAGAACGAGAAAGGGCGTTGTAGGGCGAGAAAGGGCGAAAAAGGGTGTTGTAGGGCGAGAAAGGGCGAGAAAGGGGGATGTAGGGCGAGAAAGGGTTAGAAAGGGCGTTGTAGGGCGAGAAAGGGTGTTGTAGGGCGAGAAAGGGTGAGAAGGGGCGTTGTAGGGTGAGAAAGGGCGAAAAAGGGCGTTGTTTGGCGAGAAAGGGCGAAAAAGGGCGAGAAAGGGCGAGAAAGGGAGTTGTATGGCGAGAAAGGGCGAAAAAGGGTGAGAAAAGTCGTTGTAGGGCGAGAAAGGGCATTGTAGTGTGAGAAAGGGTGTTGTCAGGCGAGAAAGGGCGAGAAAGGGCGTTGTATGGCGAGAAAGGGTGTTGTAGGGTGAGAAAGGGCGAGAAAGGGCGATGAAGGGTGAGAAAGGGCGAAAAAGGGCGTTGTAGTGCATTGTAGGGCGTTGTAGGGCGAGAAAGGGCATTGTAGGGCGTTGTAGGGAGTTGTATGGCGAGAAAAGGCATTGTAGGGCGAGAAAGGGCGTTGTAGGGCGTTGTAGGGCGTTTTAGGTCGAGAAAGGGCGAGAAAGGGCGCTGTAGGGTGAGAAAGGGCGAGAAAGGGCGTTGTAGGGCGTTGTAGGGCGTTGTAGGGCGAGAAAGGGCATTGTAGGGCGTTGTAGGGAGTTGTATGGTGAGAAAAGGCATTGTAGGGCGAGAAAGGGCGAGAAAGAGCAAGAAAGGGCGCTGTAGGGCGAGAAAGGGCGAAAAAGGGCGAGAAAGGGTGTTGTAGGGCGTTGTAGGGCGTTGTAGGGCGAGAAAGGGCAAGAAAGGGCGTTGTAGGGTGAGAAAGGGCGAGAAAGGGCGTTGTAGAGCGAGAAAGGGCGAGAAAGAGCAAGAAAGGGCGCTGTAGGGCAAGAAAGGGTGACAAATGGCGAGAAAGGGCGTTGTAGGGCGAGAAAGGGCAAAAAAGGGCGAGAAAGGGCGTTGTAGGGCGAGAAAGGGCATTGCAGGGCGAGAAAGGGTGTTGTCGGGCGAGAAAGGGCGAGAAAGGGCGTTGTAGGGCGAGAAAGGGCAAGAAAGGGCGAGAAAGTGCGTTGTAGGGCAAGAAAGGGCGAGAAAGGGTGTTGTAGGGCGACAAGGGGCTTTGTAGGGCGTTGTAGGGCGAGAAAGGGCGAGGAAGGGCGTTGTAGGGCAAGAAAGGGCTAGAAAGGGCGAGAAAGGGTGAGAAATGGCGAGAAATGGCGTTGTAGGGTGAGAGAGGTTGAGAAAGGGCGTTGTAGGGTGAGAGAGGTTGAGAAAGGGCGTTGTAGGGTGAGAAAGGGCGAAAAAGGGCGTTGTATGGCGAGAAAGGGCGAAAAAGGGCGAGAAAGGGCGAGAAAGAGCGTTGTATGGCGAGAAAGGGCGGAAAAGGGCGAAAAAGGGCATTGTAGGGCGAGAAAGGGCATTGCAGGGCGAGAAAGGGTGTTGTCGGGCGAGAAAGGGCGAGAAAGGGCGTTGTAGGGCGAGAAAGGGTGTTGTACGGTGAGAAAGGGCGAGAAAGGGCGATGTAGGTTGAGAAAGGGCGAAAAAGGGCGTTGTAGGGCGTTGTAGGGCGAGAAAGGGCATTTTAGGGCGTTGTAGGGCGTTGTACAGCGAGAAAGGGCGTTGCAGGGTGAGAAAGGGCGTTGCAGGGCGTTGTAGGGCGTTTTAGGTCGAGAAATTGCGAGAAAGGACGAGAAAGGACGTTGTAGGTTGTTGTAGGGTGTTGTAGGGCGAGAAAGAGCGTTGTAGGTCGAGAAAGAACGAGAAAGGGCGTTGTAGGGCGAGAAAGGGCGAAAAAGGGTGTTGTAGGGCGAGAAAGGGCGAGAAAGGGGGATGTAGGGCGAGAAAGGGTTAGAAAGGGCGTTGTAGGGCGAGAAAGGGTGTTGTAGGGCGAGAAAGGGTGAGAAGGGGCGTTGTAGGGTGAGAAAGGGCGAAAAAGGGCGTTGTTTGGCGAGAAAGGGCGAAAAAGGGCGAGAAAGGGCGAGAAAGGGAGTTGTATGGCGAGAAAGGGCGAAAAAGGGTGAGAAAAGTCGTTGTAGGGCGAGAAAGGGCATTGTAGTGTGAGAAAGGGTGTTGTCAGGCGAGAAAGGGCGAGAAAGGGCGTTGTATGGCGAGAAAGGGTGTTGTAGGGTGAGAAAGGGCGAGAAAGGGCGATGAAGGGTGAGAAAGGGCGAAAAAGGGCGTTGTAGTGCATTGTAGGGCGTTGTAGGGCGAGAAAGGGCATTGTAGGGCGTTGTAGGGAGTTGTATGGCGAGAAAAGGCATTGTAGGGCGAGAAAGGGCGTTGTAGGGCGTTGTAGGGCGTTTTAGGTCGAGAAAGGGCGAGAAAGGGCGCTGTAGGGTGAGAAAGGGCGAGAAAGGGCGTTGTAGGGCGTTGTAGGGCGTTGTAGGGCGAGAAAGGGCATTGTAGGGCGTTGTAGGGAGTTGTATGGTGAGAAAAGGCATTGTAGGTCGAGAAAGGGCGAGAAAGAGCAAGAAAGGGCGCTGTAGGGCGAGAAAGGGCGAAAAAGGGCGAGAAAGGGCGTTGTAGGGCGAGAAAGGGCATTGCAGGGCGAGAAAGGGTGTTGTCGGGCGAGAAAGGGCGAGAAAGGGCGTTGTAGGGCGAGAAAGGGCAAGAAAGGGCGAGAAAGTGCGTTGTAGGGCAAGAAAGGGCGAGAAAGGGTGTTGTAGGGCGACAAAGGGCTTTGTAGGGCGTTGTAGGGCGAGAAAGGGCGAGGAAGGGCGTTGTAGGGTGAGAGAGGTTGAGAAAGGACGTTGTAGGGTGAGAAAGGGCGAAAAAGGGCGTTGTATTTCGAGAAAGGGCGAAAAAGGGCGAGAAAGGGCGAGAAAGAGCGTTGTATGGCGAGAAAGGGCGCAAAAGGGCGAAAAAGGGCATTGTAGGGCGAGAAAGGGCATTGCAGGGCGAGAAAGGGTGTTGTCGGGCGAGAAAGGGCGAGAAAGGGCGTTGTAGGGCGAGAAAGGGTGTTGTACGGTGAGAAAGGGCGAGAAAGGGCGATGTAGGTTGAGAAAGGGCGAAAAAGGGCGTTGTAGGGCGTTGTAGGGCGAGAAAGGGCATTTTAGGGCGTTGTAGGGCGTTGTACAGCGAGAAAGGGCGTTGCAGGGCGAGAAAGGGAGTTGTAGGGCGTTGTAGGGCGTTTTAGGTCGAGAAATAGCGAGAAAGGACGAGAAAGGACGTTGTAGGTTGTTGTAGGGTGTTGTAGGGCGAGAAAGAGCATTGTAGGTAGAGAAAGAACGAGAAAGGGCGTTGTGGGGCGAGAAAGGCCGAAAAAGGGTGTTGTAGGGCGAGAAAGGGGGTTGTAGGGCGAGATAGGGAGAGAAAGGGTTAGAAAGGGCTTTGTAGGGCGAGAAAGGGTGAGAAGGGGCGTTGTAGGGTGAGAAAGAGCGAAAAAGCGTGAGAAAGGGCGAGAAAGGGAGTTGTATGGCGAGAAAGGGCGAAAAAGGGTGAGAAAAGTCGTTGTAGGGCGAGAAAGGGTGTGTCAGGCGAGAAAGGGCGTTGTATGGCGAGAAATGGTGTTGTAGGGTGAGAAAGGGCGAGAAAGGGCGATGAAGGGTGAGAAAGGGCGAAAAAGGGCGTTGTAGTGCATTGTAGGGCGTTGTAGGGCGAGAAAGGGTATTGTAGTGCGTTGTACAGCGAGAAAGGGCATTGTAGGGCGAGAAAGGGCGTTGTAGGGCGTTGTAGGGCGTTTTAGGTCGAGAAAGGGTGAGAAAGGGCGCTCTAGGGTGAGAGAGGGCGAGAAAGGGCGTTGTAGGGCGAGAAAGGGCGAAAAGGGCGAGAAAGGGCGAGAAAGGGAGTTGTATGGCGAGAAAGGGCGAAAAAGGGTGAGAAAAGTCGTTGTAGGGCGAGAAAGGGCATTGTAGTGTGAGAAAGGGTGTTGTCAGGCGAGAAAGGGCGAGAAAGGGCGTTGTATGGCGAGAAAGGGTGTTGTAGGGTGAGAAAGGGCGAGAAAGGGCGATGAAGGGTGAGAAAGGGCGAAAAAGGGCGTTGTAGTGCATTGTAGGGCGTTGTAGGGCGAGAAAGGGCATTGTAGGGCGTTGTAGGGAGTTGTATGGCGAGAAAGGGTATTGTAGTGCGTTGTACAGCGAGAAAGGGCATTGTAGGGCGAGAAAGGGCGTTGTAGGGCGTTGTAGGGCGTTTTAGGTCGAGAAAGGGTGAGAAAGGGCGCTCTAGGGTGAGAGAGGGCGAGAAAGGGCGTTGTAGGGCGAGAAAGAGCGAAAAGGGCGAGAAAGGGCGAGAAAGGGAGTTGTATGGCGAGAAAGGGCGAAAAAGGGTGAGAAAAGTCGTTGTAGGGCGAGAAAGGGCATTGTAGTGTGAGAAAGGGTGTTGTCAGGCGAGAAAGGGCGAGAAAGGGCGTTGTATGGCGAGAAAGGGTGTTGTAGGGTGAGAAAGGGCGAGAAAGGGCGATGAAGGGTGAGAAAGGGCGAAAAAGGGCGTTGTAGTGCATTGTAGGGCGTTGTAGGGCGAGAAAGGGCATTGTAGGGCGTTGTAGGGAGTTGTATGGCGAGAAAAGGCATTGTAGGGCGAGAAAGGGCGTTGTAGGGCGTTGTAGGGCGTTTTAGGTCGAGAAAGGGCGAGAAAGGGCGCTGTAGGGTGAGAAAGGGCGAGAAAGGGCGTTGTAGGGCGTTGTAGGGCGAGAAAGGGCATTGTAGGGCGTTGTAGGGCGTTTTAGGTCGAGAAAGGGCGAGAAAGGGCGCTGTAGGGTGAGAAAGGGCGAGAAAGGGCGTTGTAGGGCGAGAAAGGGCATTGTAGGGCGTTGTAGGGAGTTGTATGGTGAGAAAAGGCATTGTAGGGCGAGAAAGGGCGAGAAAGAGCAAGAAAGGGCGCTGTAGGGCGAGAAAGGGCGAAAAAGGGCGAGAAAGGGCGTTGTAGGGCGAGAAACGGCATTGCAGGGCGAGAAAGGGTGTTGTCGGGCGAGAAAGGGCGAGAAAGGGCGTTGTAGGGCGAGAAAGGGCAAGAAAGGGCGAGAAAGTGCGTTGTAGGGCAAGAAAGGGCGAGAAAGGGTGTTGTAGGGCGACAAAGGGCTTTGTAGGGCGTTGTAGGGCGAGAAAGGGCGAGGAAGGGCGTTGTAGGGTGAGAGAGGTTGAGAAAGGGCGTTGTAGGGTGAGAAAGGGCGAAAAAGGGCGTTGTATTTCGAGAAAGGGCGAAAAAGGGCGAGAAAGGGCGAGAAAGAGCGTTGTATGGCGAGAAAGGGCGCAAAAGGGCGAAAAAGGGCATTTTAGGGCGAGAAAGGGCATTGCAGGGCGAGAAAGGGTGTTGTCGGGCGAGAAAGGGCGAGAAAGGGCGTTGTAGGGCGAGAAAGGGTGTTGTACGGTGAGAAAGGGCGAGAAAGGGCGATGTAGGTTGAGAAAGGGCGAAAAAGGGCGTTGTAGGGCGTTGTAGGGCGAGAAAGGGCATTTTAGGGCGTTGTAGGGCGTTGTACAGCGAGAAAGGGCGTTGCAGGGCGAGAAAGGTAATTGTAGGGCGTTGTAGGGCGTTTTAGGTCGAGAAATAGCGAGAAAGGACGAGAAAGGACGTTGTAGGTTGTTGTAGGGTGTTGTAGGGCGAGAAAGAGCATTGTAGGTAGAGAAAGAACGAGAAAGGGCGTTGTGGGGCGAGAAAGGCCGAAAAAGGGTGTTGTAGGGAGAGAAAAGGCGAGAAAGGGGGTTGTAGGGCGAGATAGGGAGAGAAAGGGTTAGAAAGGGCTTTGTAGGGCGAGAAAGGGTGAGAAGGGGCGTTGTAGGGTGAGAAAGAGCGAAAAAGGGTGAGAAAGGGCGAGAAAGGGAGTTGTATGGCGAGAAAGGGCGAAAAAGGGTGAGAAAAGTCGTTATAGGGCGAGAAAGGGCATTGTAGTGCGAGAAAGGGTGTGTCAGGCGAGAAAGGGCGTTGTATGGCGAGAAATGGTGTTGTAGGGTGAGAAAGGGCGAGAAAGGGCGATGAAGGGTGAGAAAGGGCGAAAAAGGGCGTTGTAGTGCATTGTAGGGCGTTGTAGGGCGAGAAAGGGTATTGTAGTGCGTTGTACAGCGAGAAAGGGCATTGTAGGGCGAGAAAGGGCGTTGTAGGGCGTTGTAGGGCGTTTTAGGTCGAGAAAGGGTGAGAAAGGGCGCTCTAGGGTGAGAGAGGGCGAGAAAGGGCGTTGTAGGGCGAGAAAGGGCGAAAAGGGCGAGAAAGGGCGAGAAAGGGAGTTGTATGGCGAGAAAGGGCGAAAAAGGGTGAGAAAAGTCATTGTAGGGCGAGAAAGGGCATTGTAGTGTGAGAAAGGGTGTTGTCAGGCGAGAAAGGGCGAGAAAGGGCGTTGTATGGCGAGAAAGGGTGTTGTAGGGTGAGAAACGGCGAGAAAGGGCGATGAAGGGTGAGAAAGGGAGAAAAAGGGCGTAGTAGTGCATTGTAGGGCGTTGTAGGGTGAGAAAGAGCATTGTAGGGCGTTGTAGGGAGTTGTATGGCGAGAAAAGGCATTGTAGGGCGAGAAAGGGCGTTGTAGGGCGTTGTAGGGCGTTTTAGGTCGAGAAAGGGCGCTGTAGGGTGAGAAAGGGCGAGAAAGGGCGTTGTAGGGCGTTGTAGGGCGTTGTAGGGCGAGAAAGGGCGTTGTAGGGTGAGAAAGGGCGAGAAAGGGAGTTGTAAAGCGAGAAAGGGCGAGAAAGAGCAAGAAAGGGCGCTGTAGGGCAAGAAAGGGTGACAAATGGCGAGAAAGGGCGTTGTAGGGCGAGAAAGGGCAAAAAAGGGCGAGAAAGGGCGTTGTAGGGCGAGAAAGGGCATTGCAGGGCGAGAAAGGGTGTTGTCGGGCGAGAAAGGGCGAGAAAGGGCGTTGTAGGGCGAGAAAGGGCAAGAAAGGGCGAGAAAGTGCGTTGTAGGGCAAGAAAGGGCGAGAAAGGGTGTTGTAGGGCGACAAGGGGCTTTGTAGGGCATTGTAGGGCGAGAAAGGGCGAGGAAGGGCGTTGTAGGGCAAGAAAGGGCTAGAAAGGGCGAGAAAGGGTGAGAAATGGCGAGAAATGGCGTTGTAGGGTGAGAGAGGTTGAGAAAGGGCGTTGTAGGGTGAGAAAGGGTGAAAAAGGGCGTTGTATGGCGAGAAAGGGCGAAAAAGGGCGAGAAAGGGCGAGAAAGAGCGTTGTATGGCGAGAAAGGGCGGAAAAGGGCGAAAAAGGGCATTGTAGGGCGAGAAAGGGCATTGCAGGGCGAGAAAGGGTGTTGTCGGGCGAGAAAGGGCGAGAAAGGGCGTTGTAGGGCGAGAAAGGGCGATGTAGGTTGAGAAAGGGCGAAAAAGGGCGTTGTAGGGCGTTGTAGGGCGAGAAAGGGCATTTTAGGGCGTTGTAGGGCGTTGCACAGCGAGAAAGGGCGTTGCATGGCGAGAAAGGGCGTTGTAGGGCGTTGTAGGGCGTTTTAGGTCGAGAAATTGCGAGAAAGGACGAGAAAGGGCGTAGTAGTGCATTGTAGGGCGTTGTAGGGTGAGAAAGAGCATTGTAGGGCGTTGTAGGGAGTTGTATGGCGAGAAAAGGAATTGTAGGGCGAGAAAGGGCGTTGTAGGGCGTTGTAGGGCGTTTTAGGTCGAGAAAGGGCGCTGTAGGGTGAGAAAGGGCGAGAAAGGGCGTTGTAGGGCGTTGTAGGGCATTGTAGGGCGAGAAAGGGCGTTGTAGGGTGTGAAAGGGCGAGAAACGGAGTTGTAGAGCGAGAAAGGGCGAGAAAGAGCAAGAAAGGGCGCTGTAGGGCAAGAAAGGGTGACAAATGGCGAGAAAGGGCGTTGTAGGGCGAGAAAGGGCAAAAAAGGGCGAGAAAGGGCGTTGTAGGGCGAGAAAGGGCATTGCAGGGCGAGAAAGGGTGTTGTCGGGCGAGAAAGGGCGAGAAAGGGCGTTGTAGGGCGAGAAAGGGCAAGAAAGGGCGAGAAAGTGCGTTGTAGGGCAAGAAAGGGCGAGAAAGGGTGTTGTAGGGCGACAAGGGGCTTTGTAGGGCGTTGTAGGGCGAGAAAGGGCGAGGAAGGGCGTTGTAGGGCAAGAAAGGGCTAGAAAGGGCGAGAAAGGGTGAGAAATGGCGAGAAATGGCGTTGTAGGGTGAGAGAGGTTGAGAAAGGGCGTTGTAGGGTGAGAAAGGGTGAAAAAGGGCGTTGTATGGCGAGAAAGGGCGAAAAAGGGCGAGAAAGGGCGAGAAAGAGCGTTGTATGGCGAGAAAGGGCGGAAAAGGGCGAAAAAGGGCATTGTAGGGCGAGAAAGGGCATTGCAGGGCGAGAAAGGGTGTTGTCGGGCGTTGTAGGGCGAGAAAGGGCGATGTAGGTTGAGAAAGGGCGAAAAAGGGCGTTGTAGGGCGTTGTAGGGCGAGAAAGGGCATTTTAGGGCGTTGTAGGGCGTTGCACAGCGAGAAAGGGCGTTGCAGGGCGAGAAAGGGCGTTGTAGGGCGTTGTAGGGCGTTTTAGGTCGATAAATTGCGATAAAGGACGAGAAAGGACGTTGTAGGTTGTTGCAGGGTGTTGTAGGGCGAGAAAGAGCGTTGTAGGTCGAGAAAGAACGAGAAAGGGCGTTGTAGGGCGAGAAAGGGCGAAAAAGGGTGTTGTAGGGCGAGAAAGGGCGAGGTAGGGCGAGATAGGGCGAGAAAGGGTTAGAAAGGGCGTTGTAGGGCGAGAAAGGGTGTTGTAGGGCGAGAAAGGGTGAGAAGGGGCGTTGTAGGGTGAGAAAGGGCGAAAAAGGGCGTTGTATGGCGAGAAAGGGCGAAAAAGGGCGAGAAAGGGCGAGAAAGGAAGTTGTATGGCGAGAAAGGGCGAAAAAGGGTGAGAAAAGTCGTTGTAGGGCGAGAAAGGGCATTGTAGTGTGAGAAAGGGTGTTGTCAGGCGAGAAAGGGCGAGAAAGGGCGTTGTATGGCGAGAAAGGGTGTTGTAGGGTGAGAAAGGGCGAGAAAGGGCGATGAAGGGTGAGAAAGGGCGAAAAAGGGCGTTGTAGTGCATTGTAGGGCGTTGTAGGGCGAGAAAGGGCATTGTAGGGCGTTGTAGGGAGTTGTATGGCGAGAAAAGGCATTGTAGGGCGAGAAAGGGCGTTGTAGGGCGTTGTAGGGCGTTTTAGGTCGAGAAAGGGCGAGAAAGGGCGCTGTAGGGTGAGAAAGGGCGAGAAAGGGCGTTGTAGGGCGTTGTAGGGCGTTGTAGGGCGAGAAAGGGCATTGTAGGGCATTGTAGGGAGTTGTATGGTGAGAAAAGGCATTGTAGGGCGAGAAAGGGCGAGAAAGAGCAAGAAAGGGCGCTGTAGGGCGAGAAAGGGCGAAAAAGGGCGAGAAAGGGCGTTGTAGGGCGAGAAAGGGCATTGCAGGGCGAGAAAGGGTGTTGTCGGGCGAGAAAGGGCGAGAAAGGGCGTTGTAGGGCGAGAAAGGGCAAGAAAGGGCGAGAAAGTGCGTTGTAGGGCAAGAAAGGGCGAGAAAGGGTGTTGTAGGGCGACAAGGGGCTTTGTAGGGCATTGTAGGGCGAGAAAGGGCGAGGAAGGGCGTTGTAGGGCAAGAAAGGGCTAGAAAGGGCGAGAAAGGGTGAGAAATGGCGAGAAATGGCGTTGTAGGGTGAGAGAGGTTGAGAAAGGGCGTTGTAGGGTGAGAAAGGGTGAAAAAGGGCGTTGTATGGCGAGAAAGGGCGAAAAAGGGCGAGAAAGGGCGAGAAAGAGCGTTGTATGGCGAGAAAGGGCGGAAAAGGGCGAAAAAGGGCATTGTAGGGCGAGAAAGGGCATTGCAGGGCGAGAAAGGGTGTTGTCGGGCGAGAAAGGGCGAGAAAGGGCGTTGTAGGGCGAGAAAGGGCGATGTAGGTTGAGAAAGGGCGAAAAAGGGCGTTGTAGGGCGTTGTAGGGCGAGAAAGGGCATTTTAGGGCGTTGTAGGGCGTTGCACAGCGAGAAAGGGCGTTGCATGGCGAGAAAGGGCGTTGTAGGGCGTTGTAGGGCGTTTTAGGTCGAGAAATTGCGAGAAAGGACGAGAAAGGGCGTAGTAGTGCATTGTAGGGCGTTGTAGGGTGAGAAAGAGCATTGTAGGGCGTTGTAGGGAGTTGTATGGCGAGAAAAGGAATTGTAGGGCGAGAAAGGGCGTTGTAGGGCGTTGTAGGGCGTTTTAGGTCGAGAAAGGGCGCTGTAGGGTGAGAAAGGGCGAGAAAGGGCGTTGTAGGGCGTTGTAGGGCATTGTAGGGCGAGAAAGGGCGTTGTAGGGTGTGAAAGGGCGAGAAACGGAGTTGTAGAGCGAGAAAGGGCGAGAAAGAGCAAGAAAGGGCGCTGTAGGGCAAGAAAGGGTGACAAATGGCGAGAAAGGGCGTTGTAGGGCGAGAAAGGGCAAAAAAGGGCGAGAAAGGGCGTTGTAGGGCGAGAAAGGGCATTGCAGGGCGAGAAAGGGTGTTGTCGGGCGAGAAAGGGCGAGAAAGGGCGTTGTAGGGCGAGAAAGGGCAAGAAAGGGCGAGAAAGTGCGTTGTAGGGCAAGAAAGGGCGAGAAAGGGTGTTGTAGGGCGACAAGGGGCTTTGTAGGGCGTTGTAGGGCGAGAAAGGGCGAGGAAGGGCGTTGTAGGGCAAGAAAGGGCTAGAAAGGGCGAGAAAGGGTGAGAAATGGCGAGAAATGGCGTTGTAGGGTGAGAGAGGTTGAGAAAGGGCGTTGTAGGGTGAGAAAGGGTGAAAAAGGGCGTTGTATGGCGAGAAAGGGCGAAAAAGGGCGAGAAAGGGCGAGAAAGAGCGTTGTATGGCGAGAAAGGGCGGAAAAGGGCGAAAAAGGGCATTGTAGGGCGAGAAAGGGCATTGCAGGGCGAGAAAGGGTGTTGTCGGGCGTTGTAGGGCGAGAAAGGGCGATGTAGGTTGAGAAAGGGCGAAAAAGGGCGTTGTAGGGCGTTGTAGGGCGAGAAAGGGCATTTTAGGGCGTTGTAGGGCGTTGCACAGCGAGAAAGGGCGTTGCAGGGCGAGAAAGGGCGTTGTAGGGCGTTGTAGGGCGTTTTAGGTCGATAAATTGCGATAAAGGACGAGAAAGGACGTTGTAGGTTGTTGCAGGGTGTTGTAGGGCGAGAAAGAGCGTTGTAGGTCGAGAAAGAACGAGAAAGGGCGTTGTAGGGCAAGAAAGGGCGAAAAAGGGTGTTGTAGGGCGAGAAAGGGCGAGGTAGGGCGAGATAGGGCGAGAAAGGGTTAGAAAGGGCGTTGTAGGGCGAGAAAGGGTGTTGTAGGGCGAGAAAGGGTGAGAAGGGGCGTTGTAGGGTGAGAAAGGGCGAAAAAGGGCGTTGTATGGCGAGAAAGGGCGAAAAAGGGCGAGAAAGGGCGAGAAAGGAAGTTGTATGGCGAGAAAGGGCGAAAAAGGGTGAGAAAAGTCGTTGTAGGGCGAGAAAGGGCATTGTAGTGTGAGAAAGGGTGTTGTCAGGCGAGAAAGGGCGAGAAAGGGCGTTGTATGGCGAGAAAGGGTGTTGTAGGGTGAGAAAGGGCGAGAAAGGGCGATGAAGGGTGAGAAAGGGCGAAAAAGGGCGTTGTAGTGCATTGTAGGGCGTTGTAGGGCGAGAAAGGGCATTGTAGGGCGTTGTAGGGAGTTGTATGGCGAGAAAAGGCATTGTAGGGCGAGAAAGGGCGTTGTAGGGCGTTGTAGGGCGTTTTAGGTCGAGAAAGGGCGAGAAAGGGCGCTGTAGGGTGAGAAAGGGCGAGAAAGGGCGTTGTAGGGCGTTGTAGGGCGTTGTAGGGCGAGAAAGGGCATTGTAGGGCATTGTAGGGAGTTGTATGGTGAGAAAAGGCATTGTAGGGCGAGAAAGGGCGAGAAAGAGCAAGAAAGGGCGCTGTAGGGCGAGAAAGGGCGAAAAAGGGCGAGAAAGGGCGTTGTAGGGCGAGAAAGGGCATTGCAGGGCGAGAAAGGGTGTTGTCGGGCGAGAAAGGGCGAGAAAGGGCGTTGTAGGGCGAGAAAGGGCAAGAAAGGGCGAGAAAGGGTGTTGTAGGGCGACAAAGGGCCTTGTAGGGCGTTGTAGGGCGAGAAAGGGCGAGGAAGGGCGTTGTAGGGTGAGAGAGGTTGAGAAAGGGCGTTGTAGGGTGAGAAAGGGCGAAAAAGGGCGTTGTATTTCGAGAAAGGGTGAAAAAGGGCGAGAAAGGGCGAGAAAGAGCGTTGTATGGCGAGAAAGGGCGCAAAAGGGCGAAAAAGGGCATTGTAGTGCGAGAAAGGGCATTGCAGGGCGAGAAAGGGTGTTGTCGGGCGAGAAAGGGCGAGAAAGGGCGTTGTAGGGCGCGAAAGGGTGTTGTACGGTGAGAAAGGGCGAGAAAGGGCGATGTAGGTTGAGAAAGGGCGAAAAAGGGCGTTGTAGGGCGTTGTAGGGCGAGAAAGGGCATTTTAGGGCGTTGTAGGGCGATGTACAGCGAGAAAGGGCGTTGCAGGGCGAGAAAGGGAGTTGTAGGGCGTTGTAGGGCGTTTTAGGTCGAGAAATAGCGAGAAAGGACGAGAAAGGACGTTGTAGGTTGTTGTAGGGTGTTGTAGGGCGAGAAAGAGCATTGTAGGTCGAGAAAGAACGAGAAAGGGCGTTGTGGGGCGAGAAAGGCCGAAAAAGGGTGTTGTAGGGCGAGAAAGGGCGAGAAAGGGGGTTGTAGGGCGAGATAGGGAGAGAAAGGGTTAGAAAGGGCGTTGTAGGGCGAGAAAGGGTGAGAAGGGGCGTTGTAGGGTGAGAAAGAGCGAAAAAGGGTGAGAAAGGGCGAGAAAGGGAGTTGTATGGCGAGAAAGGGCGAAAAAGGGTGAGAAAAGTCGTTGTAGGGCGAGAAAGGGCATTGTAGTGCGAGAAAGGGTGTGTCAGGCGAGAAAGGGCGTTGTATGGCGAGAAATGGTGTTGTAGGGTGAGAAAGGGCGAGAAAGGTCGATGAAGGGTGAGAAAGGGCGAAAAAGGGCGTTGTAGTGCATTGTAGGGCGTTGTAGGGCGTGAAAGGGCATTGTAGTGCGTTGTACAGCGAGAAAGGGCATTGTAGGGCGAGAAAGGGCGTTGTAGGGCGTTGTAGGGCGTTTTAGGTCGAGAAAGGGTGAGAAAGGGCGCTCTAGGGTGAGAGAGGGCGAGAAAGGGCGTTGTAGGGCGAGAAAGGGCGTTGTAGGGCGTTGTAGGGCGTTGTAGGGCGAGAAAGGGCAAGAAAGGGCGTTGTAGGGTGAGAAAGGGCGAGAAAGGGTGTTGTAGAGCGAGAAAGGGCGAGAAAGGGCAAGAAAGGGAGCTGTAGGACGAGAAAGGGTGACAAATGGCGAGAAAGGGCGTTGTAGGGCGAGAAATGGTGAGAAAGGGCGTTGTAGGGCGTTATAGGGCGTTGTAGGGCGAGAAAGGGTGAGAAAGGGCGTTGTAGGGCGTTGTATGGTAAAAAAGGGCGTAGTAGGGCAAGAAAGGGTGGTGTAGGGCGAGAAGGGGTGAGAAAGGGTGCTGTAGAGCGAGAAAGGAAGAGAAAGGGAGGGAAAGGGCGAGAAAGTGCGGTGTAGGGCGAGAAACGGCGAGAAAAAGCGCTGTAGGGCGAGAAAAGGTGAGAAAGGGCGTTGTAGGGTGAGAAAGGGCGTTGTAGGGTGAGAAAAGGCATTGTAGGGCGTTGTAGGGAGAGAAAGGGCGTTTTAGGAAGTTGTAGGGCGAGAAAGGGCGTTGTAGGGAGAGAATGGGCGAGAAAGGGCGAAAAAGGGCGTTGTGTTGCGTTGTAGGGCGAGAAAGGGCGAGAAAGGGCGTTGTAGGGCGAGAAAGGGTGTTGTAGGGCATTGTAGGGCGAGAAAGGGCGTAGTAGGGCGAGAAAGGGCGTTGTAGGCTGAGAAAGGGCAAGAAAGGGTGAGAAAGAGCGTTGTAGGGCGAGAAAGGGCGTTGTAGGGCCAGAAAGGGCCTTGTAGGGCGAGATAGGGCGAGAAAGGACGAGAAAGGGCTTTGTAGGGCGTTTTAGGGTAAGAAAGGGCGAGAAATGGTGAGAAAGGGCGTTGTAGGGCGAGAAACGGCGAGAAATGGGGTTGTAGGGTGAGAAAGGGTGAGAAAGGGCGTTGTAGGGTGTTGTAGGGCGAGAAAGGACAATGTAGGGCGAGAAAGGGCGTTGTGTTGCGTTGAAGCGCAAGAAAGGGCGTTGTAGGGCGAGAATGGGCGTTGTAGGGCGAGACCTGGCGAGAAAGGGCGTTGTAGGGCGAGAAATGGTGTTGTAGGGCGTTGTAGGGCGAGAAAGGGTGAGAAAGGGCGTTGTAGGGCGAGAAATGGCGTTGTAGGGCGGGAGGGGTCGAGAAAGGGCGTTGTAGGGTGAGAAAGGGCGAAAAAGGGCGTTGTATGGCGAGAAAGGGCGAAAAAGGGCGAGAATTGGTGAGAAAGGGCGTTGTATGGCGAGAAAGGGCGAAAAAGGGCGAGAAAAGGCGTTGTAGGGCGAGAAAGGGCGTTGTAGGGTGTTATAGGGCGTTGTAGGGCGAGAAAGGGAGTTGTAGGGTGAGGAAGGGCGAGAAATGGTGAGAAAGGGCGATGGAGGGCGAGAAAGGGCGAGAAACGGCGAGAAACGGGGTTGTAGTGTGAGAAAGGGTGAGAAAGGGCGTTGTAGGAAGTTGTAGGGCGAGAAAGGGCGTTGTAGCGTGAGAATGGGCGAGAAAGGGCGAGAAAGGGCGTTGTGTTGCGTTGTAGGGCGAGAAAGGGCGATAAAGGGCGTTGTAGGGCGAGAAAGGGTGTTGTAGGGCTTTGTAGGGCGAGAAAGGGCGTAGTAGGGTGAGAAAGGGTGAGAAAGGACTTTTTAGGGCGTTGTAAGGTGAGAAAGGGCGTTGTAGGGTGAGGAAGGGCGAGAGAGAGCGTTGTAGTGCGAGAAAGGGAGTTGTAGGGTGTTGGAGGGTGAGAAAGTACGAGAAAGGGCGTTGTAGGGCGAGAAAGGGCAAGAAAGGGCGAGAAAGGGCGTTGTAGGCAAGAAAGGGCGAGAAAGGGCGTTGTAGGGCGACAAGGGGCTTTGTAGGGCGTTGTAGGGCGAGAAAGGGCGTTGTAGGGCAAGAAAGGGCTAGAAAGGGCGAGAAAGGGTGAGAAATGGCGAGAAAGGGCGTTGTTGGGCCTTGTAGGGCGAGAATTGGCGAGAAATGGCGTTGAAGGGTGAGAGAGGTCAAGAAAGGGCGTTGCAGGGTGAGAAAGGGCGAAAAAGGGCGTTGTATGGCGAGAAAGGGCATTGTAGGGTGAGGAAGGGCGAGAAAGAGCGTTGTAGTGCGAGAAAGGGAGTTGTAGGGCGTTGGAGGGTGAGAAAGTGAGAGAAAGGGCGTTGTAGGGCGAGAAAGGGCAAGAAAGGGCGAGAAAGGGCGTTGTAGGGCAAGAAAGCGCGAGAAAGGGCGTTGTAGGGCGACAAGGGGCTTTGTAGGGCGTTGTAGGGTGAGAAATGGCGAGAAAGGGCGTTGTAGGGCCTTTAGGGAGAGAAATGGCGAGAAAGGGCGTTGTAGGGTGAGAAAGGGCGAGAAAGGGCGTTGTAGGCTGAGAAAGGGCAAGAAAGGGTGAGAAAGAGCGTTGTAGGGCGAGAAAGGGCGTTGTAGGGCCAGAAAAGGCCTTGTAGGGCGAGAAAGGGCGACAAAGGACGAGAAAGGGCTTTGTAGGGCGTTTTAGGGTGAGAAAGGGCGAGAAATGGTGAGAAAGGGCGTTGTAGGGCCTTGTAGGGCGATAATTGGCGAGAAAGGGCGTTGAAGGGTGAGAGAGGTCAAGAAAGGGCGTTGCAGGGTGAGAAAGGGCGAAAAAGGGCGTTGTATGGCGAGAAAGGGCGTTGTAGGGTGAGGAAGGGCGAGAAAGAGCGTTGTAGTGCGAGAAAGGGAGTTGTAGGGCGTTGGAGGGTGAGAAAGTGCGAGAAAGGGCGTTGTAGGGCGAGAAAGGGCAAGAAAGGGCGAGAAAGGGTGTTGTAGGGCGACAAGGGGCTTTGTAGGGCGTTGTAGGGTGAGAAATGGCGAGAAAGGGCGTTGTAGGGCCATTAGGGAGAGAAATGGCGAGAAAGGGCGTTGTAGGGTGAGAAAGGGCGATAAAGGGCGTTGTAGGCTGAGAAAGGGCAAGAAAGGGTGAGAAAGAGCGTTGTAGGGCGATAAAGGGCGTTGTCTGGCAAGAAAGAGCCTTGTAGGGCGAGAAAGGGCGAAAAAGGGCGTTGTATGGCGAGAAAGGGCGAAAAAGGGCGAGAATTGGCGAGAAAGGGCGTTGTATGGCGAGAAAGGGCGAAAAAGGGCGAGAAAAGACGTTGTAGGGCGAGAAAGGGCATTGTAGGGTGTTATAGGGCGTTGTAGGGCGAGAAAGGGAGTTGTAGGGTGAGGAAGGGCGAGAAATGGTGAGAAAGGGCGATGGAGGGCGAGAAAGGGCGAGAAACGGTGAGAAACGGGGTTGTAGGGTGAGAAAGGGTGAGAAAGGGCGTTGTAGGAAGTTGTAGGGCGAGAAAGGACGTTGTAGGGTGAGAATGGGCGAGAAAGTGCGAGAAAGGGAGTTGTAGGGTGAGGAAGGCGAGAAAGAGCGTTGTAGTGCGAGAAAGGGAGTTGTAGGGCGTTGGAGGGTGAGAAAGGGCGAGAAATGGTGAGAAAGGGCGTTGTAGGGCGAGAAACGGCGAGAAAGGGGGTTGTAGGGTGAGAAAGGGTGAGAAAGGGCGTTGTAGGGCGAGAAATGGCGTTATAGGGCGAGAGAGGTCGAGAAAGGGCTTTGTAGGGTGAGAAAGGGCGAGAAAGGGCGAGAAAGGGCGTTGTAGGGCGAGAAAGGGTGAGAAATGGCGTTGTAGGGTGAGAAAGGGCGAGAAAGGGCGAGAAAGAGTGTTGTAGGGTGAGAAAGGGCATTGTAGGGCGTTGTAGGGCCAGAAAGGGCCGTGTAGGGCGAGAAAGGGCGAGAAAGGACGAGAAAGGGCTTTGTAGGGCGTTTTAGGGTGAGAAAGGGCGAGAAATGGTGAGAAAGGGCGTTGTAGGGCGAGAAACGGCGAGAAAGGGGGTTGTAGGGTGAGAAAGGGTGAGAAAGGGCGTTGTAGGGTGTTGTAGGGCGAGAAAGGGCGTAGTAGGGCGAGACCTGGCGAGAAAGGGCGTTGTAGGGCGAGAAATGGTGTTGTAGGGCGTTGTAGGGCGTTGTAGGGCGAGAAAGGGTGAGAAAGGGCGTTGTAGGGCGAGAAAGGGCGTTGTAGGGTGAGAAAGGGCGAAAAAGGGCGTTGTATGGCGAGAAAGGGCGAAAAAGGGCGAGAATTGGCGAGAAAGGGCGTTGTATGGCGAGAAAGGGCGAAAAAGGGCGAGAAAAGGCGTTGTAGGGCGAGAAAGGGCGTTGTAGGGTGTTATAGGGCGTTGTAGGGCGAGAAAGGGAGTTGTAGGGTGAGGAAGGGCGAGAAATGGTGAGAAAGGGCGATGGAGGGCGAGAAAGGGCGAGAAACGGTGAGAAACGGGGTTGTAGGGTGAGAAAGGGTGAGAAAGGGCGTTGTAGGAAGTTGTAGGGCGAGAAAGGACGTTGTAGGGTGAGAATGGGCGAGAAAGGGCGAGAAAGGGCGTTGTAGGGTGAGGAAGGCGAGAAAGAGCGTTGTAGTGCGAGAAAGGGAGTTGTAGGGCGTTGGAGGGTGAGAAAGTGCGAGAAAGGGCGTTGTAGGGCAAGAAAGGGCGACAAGGGGCTTTGTAGGGCGACAAGGGGCTTTGTAGGGCGTTGTAGGGCGAGAAAGGGCGTTGTAGGGCAAGAAAGGGCTAGAAAGGGCGAGAAAGGGTGAGAAATGGCGAGAAAGGGCGTTGTAGGGCCTTGTAGGGCGAGAATTGGCGAGAAAGGGAGTTGAAGGGTGAGAGAGGTCAAGAAAGGGCATTGCAGGGTGAGAAAGTGCGAAAAAGGGCGTTGTATGGCGAGAAAGGGCGTTGTAGGGTGAGGAAGGGCGAGAAAGAGCGTTGTAGTGCGAGAAAGGGAGTTGTAGGGCGTTGGAGGGTGAGAAAGTGCGAGAAAGGGCGTTGTGTTGCGTTGTACTGCGACAAAGGGCGTTGTAGGGCGAGAAAGGGCGTTGTAGGGCGTTATAGGGCGTTGTAGGGCGAGAAAGGGCGTTGTAAGGCGTTGTAGGGCGAGAAAGGGCGTTGTAAGGCGTTGTAGGGCGAGAAAGGGAGTTGTAGGGTGAGAAGTGGTGTTGTAGGGCGAGAAAGGGTGAGAAAGGGCGAGAAAGAGCGTTGTTGGGTGAGAAAGGGCATTGTAGGGCGAGAAAGGGCGAGAAAGGGCGTTGTAGGGCGAGAAAGGGAGAGAAAGGGCAAGAAAGGGCATTGTAGGGCGAGAAAGGGTGAGATATGGCGAGAAAGGACGTTGTAGGGCGAGAAATGGTGAGAAAGTTCGTTGTAGGGCGTTGTAGGGCGAGAAAGGGTGAGAAAGGGCGTTGTAGGGCGAGAAATGGCGTAGGGCGAGAGAGGTCGAGAAAGGGCTTTGCAGGGTGAGAAAGGGCGAAAAAGGGCGAGAAAGGGCGAGAAAGGGCGTTGTAGGGCGAGAAAGGGTGAGAAAGTGCGAGAAAGAGTGTTGTAGGGCGTTTTAGGGTGAGAAAGGGCGAGAAATGGTGAGAAAGGGCGTTGTAGGGCGAGAAACGCCGAGAAAGGGGGTTGTAGGGTGAGAAAGGGTGAGAAAGGGCGTTGTAGGGTGTTGTAGGGCGAGAAAGGGCGTTGTAGGGCGAGAAAGGGCGTTGTGTTGCGTTGAAGCGCAAGAAAGGGCGTTGTAGGGCGAGAATGGGCGTTGTAGGGCGAGACCTGGCGAGAAAGGGCGTTGTAGGGCGAGAAATGGTGTTGTAGGGCGTTGTAGGGCGTTGTAGGGCGAGAAAGGGTGAGAAAGGGCGTTGTAGGGCGAGAAATGGCGTTGTAGGGCGGGAGGGGTCGAGAAAGGGCATTGTAGGTTGAGAAAGGGCGGAAAAGGGCGTTGTATGGCGAGAAAGGGCGAAAAAGGGCGAGAATTGGCGAGAAAGGGCGTTGTATGGCGAGAAAGGGCGAAAAAGGGCGAGAAAGGGCGTTGTAGGGTGTTATAGGGCGTTGTAGGGCGAGAAAGGGTGAGGAAGGCCGAGAAATGGTGAGAAAGGGCGATGGAGGGCGAGAAAGGGCGAGAAACGGGGTTGTAGGGTGAGAAAGGGTGAGAAAGGGCGTTGTAGGAAGTTGTAGGGCGAGAAAGGGCGTTGTAGGGTGAGAATGGGCGAGAAAGGGCGAGAAAGGGCGAGAAAGGGCGTTGTGTTGCGTTGTAGGGCGAGAAAGGGCGATAAAGGGCGTTGTAGGGCGAGAAAGGGTGTTGTAGGGCTTTGTAGGGCGAGAAAGGGCGTAGTAGGGTGAGAAAGGGTGAGAAAGGACTTTTTAGGGCGTTGTAAGGTGAGAAAGGGTGTTGTAGGGTGAGGAAGGGCGAGAGAGAGCGTTGTAGTGCGAGAAAGGGAGTTGTAGGGTGTTGGAGGTTGAGAAAGTGCGAGAAAGGGCGTTGTAGGGCGAGAAAGGGCAAGAAAGGGCGAGAAAGGATGTTGTAGGGCGACAAGGGGCTTTGTAGGGCGTTGTAGGGCGAGAAAGGGCGTTGTAGGGCAAGAAAGGGCTAGAAAGGGCGAGAAAGGGTGAGAAATGACGAGAAAGGGCGTTATAGGGCCTTGTAGGGCGAGAATTGGCAAGAAAGGGCGTTGAAGGGTGAGAGAGGTCAAGAAAGGGCGTTGCAGGGTGAGAAAGGGCGAAAAAGGGCGTTGTATGGCGAGAAAGGGCGTTGCAGGGTGAGGAAGGGCGAGAAAGAGCGTTGTAGTGCGAGAAAGGGAGTTGTAGGGCGCTGGAGCGTGGGAAAGTGCGAGAAAGGGCGTTGTAGGGCGAGAAAGGGCAAGAAAAGGCGAGAAAGGGCGTTGTAGGGCGAGAAAGGGCGAGAAATGGTGAGAAAGGGCGTTGTAGGGCAAAAAACGGCGAGAAAGGGGGTTGTAGGGTGAGAAAGGGTGAGAAACGGCGTTGTAGGGTGTTGTAGGGCGAGAAAGGGCGTTGTAGGGCGAGAAAGGGCGTTGTGTTGCGAGAAAGGGCGTTGTGTTGCGTTGAAGCGCAAGAAAGGGCGATGTAGGGCGAGAATGGGCGTTGTAGGGCGATACCTGGCGAGAAAGGGCGTTGTAGGGCGAGAAATGGTGTTGTAGGTCGTTGTAGGGCTTTGTAGGGCGAGAAAGGGTGAGAAAGGGTGTTGTAGGGCAAGAAATGGCGTTGTAGGGCGAGAGAGGTCGAGAAAGGGCGTTGTAGGGTGAGAAAGGGCGAAAAAGGGCGTTGTATGGCGAGAAAGGGCGAAAAAGGGAGAGAAATGGCGAGAAAGGGCGTTGTATGGCGAGAAAGGGCGAAAAAGGGCGAGAAAGGGCATTGTAGGGCGAGAAAGGGCGAGAAAGGGTATTGTAGGGCGAGAAAGGGCGTTGTGTTGCGTTGTACTGCGACAAAGGGCGTTGTAGGGCGAGAAAGGGCGTTGTAGGGCGTTATAGGGCGCTTTAGGGCGAGAAAGGGCGTTGTAAGGCGTTGTAGGGCGAGAAAGGTAGTTGTAGGGTGAGGAAGGGCGAGAAATGGCGAGAAAGGGCGATGTAGGGCGAGAAAGGGCGAGAAAGGGCATTGTAGGGCGAGAAAGGGTGAGAAAGGGCGTTGTAGGGTGAGAAAGGGCGAGAAAGGGCGTTGTAGGGTGTTGTAGGGCCAGAAAGGGCCGTGTAGGGCGAGAAAGGGCGAGAAAGGACGAGAAAGGGCTTTGTAGGGCGTTTTAGGGTGAGAAAGGGCGAGAAATGGTGAGAAAGGGCGTTGTAGGGCGAGAAACGGCGAGAAAGGGGGTTGTAGGGTGAGAAAGGGTGAGAAAGGGCGTTGTAGGGCGAGAAAGGGCATTGTGTTGCGTTGAAGCGCAAGAAAGGGCGTTGTAGGGCGAGAAATGGCGTTGTAGGGCGGGAGGGGTCGAGAAAGGGCGTTGTAGGGTGAGAAAGGGCGAAAAAGGGCGTTGTATGGCGAGAAAGGGCGAAAAAGGGCGAGAATTGGCGAGAAAGGGCGTTTTATTGCGAGAAAGGGCGAAAAAGGGCGAGAAAAGGCGTTGTAGGGCGAGAAAGGGCGTTGTAGGGTGTTATAGGGCGTTGTAGGGCGAGAAAGGGAGTTGTAGGGTGAGGAAGGGCGAGAAATGGTGAGAAAGGGCGATGGAGGGCGAGAAAGGGCGAGAAACGGGGTTGTAGGGTGAGAACGGGTGAGAAAGGGCGTTGTAGGAAGTTGTAGGGCGACAAAGGGCGTTGTAGGGTGAGAATGGGCGAGAAAGGGCGAGAAAGGGCGTTGTGTTGCGTTGTAGGGCGAGAAAGGGCGATAAAGGGCGTTGTAGGGTGAGAAAGGGTGTTGTAGGGTGAGAAAGGGTGAGAAAGGACTTTTTAGGGCGTTGTAAGGTGAGAAAGGGCGTTGTAGGGTGAGGAAGGGCGAGAGAGAGCGTTGTAGTGCGAGAAAGGGAGTTGTAGGGTGTTGGAGGGTGAGAAAGTGCGAGAAAGGGCGTTGTAGGGCGAGAAAGGGCAAGAAAGGGCGAGAAAGGGCGTTGTAGGGCAATAAAGGGCGAGAAAGGACGTTGTAGGGCGACAAGGGGCTTTGTAGGGCGTTGTAGGGTGAGAAAGGGCGTTGTAGGGCAAGAAAGGGCTAGAAAGGGCGAGAAAGGGTGAGAAATGGCGAGAAAGGGCGTTGTAGGGCCTTGTAGGTCGAGAATTGGCGAGAAAGGGCGTTGAAGGGTGAGAGAGGTCAAGAAAGGGCGTTGCAGGGTGAGAAAGGGCGAAAAAGGGCGTTGTAGGGCGAGAAAGGGCAAGAAAAGGCGAGAAAGGGCGTTGTAGGGCGAGAAATGGCGTTGTAGGGCGGGAGGGGTCGAGAAAGGGCGTTGTAGGTTGAGAAAGGGCGGAAAAGGGCGTTGTATGGCGAGAAAGGGCGAAAAAGGGCGAGAATTGGCGAGAAAGGGCGTTGTATGGCGAGAAAGGGCGAAAAAGGGCGAGAAAGGGCGTTGTAGGGTGTTATAGGGCGTTGTAGGGCGAGAAAGGGTGAGGAAGGCCGAGAAATGGTGAGAAAGGGCGATGGAGGGCGAGAAAGGGCGAGAAACGGGGTTGTAGGGTGAGAAAGGGTGAGAAAGGGCGTTGTAGGAAGTTGTAGGGCGAGAAAGAGCGTTGTAGGGTGAGAATGGGCGAGAAAGGGCGAGAAAGGGCGAGAAAGGGCGTTGTGTTGCGTTGTAGGGCGAGAAAGGGCGATAAAGGGCGTTGTAGGGCGAGAAAGGGTGTTGTAGGGCTTTGTAGGGCGAGAAAGGGCGTAGTAGGGTGAGAAAGGGTGAGAAAGGACTTTTTAGGGCGTTGTAAGGTGAGAAAGGGCGTTGTAGGGTGAGGAAGGGCGAGAGAGAGCGTTGTAGTGCGAGAAAGGGAGTTGTAGGGTGTTGGAGGTTGAGAAAGTGCGAGAAAGGGCGTTGTAGGGCGAGAAAGGGCAAGAAAGGGCGAGAAAGGGCGTTGTAGGGCAAGAAAGGTCGAGAAAGGATGTTGTAGGGCGACAAGGGGCTTTGTAGGGCGTTGTAGGGCGAGAAAGGGCGTTGTAGGGCAAGAAAGGGCTAGAAAGGGCGAGAAAGGGTGAGAAATTACGAGAAAGGGCGTTGTAGGGCCTTGTAGGGCGAGAATTGGCGAGAAAGGGCGTTGAAGGGTGAGAGAGGTCAAGAAAGGGCGTTGCAGGGTGAGAAAGGGCGAAAAAGGGCGTTGTATGGCGAGAAAGGGCGTTGTAGGGTGAGGAAGGGCGAGAAAGAGCGTTGTAGTGCGAGAAAGGGAGTTGTAGGGCGCTGGAGCGTGGGAAAGTGCGAGAAAGGGCGTTGTAGGGCGAGAAAGGGCAAGAAAAGGCGAGAAAGGGCGTTGTAGGGCAAGAAAGGGCGAGAAAGGGCGTCGTAGGGCGACAAGGGGCTTTGTAGGGCGTTGTAGGGTGAGAAATGGCGAGAAAGGGCGTTGTAGGGCCTTTAGGGAGAGAAATGGCGAGAAAGGGCGTTGTAGGGTGAGAAAGGGCGATAAAGGGCGTTGTAGGCTGAGAAAGGGCAAGAAAGGGTGAGAAAGAGCGTTGTAGGGCGAGAAAGGGCGTTGTAGGGCCAGAAAGGGCCTTGTAGGGCAAGAAAGGGCAAGAAAGGGGTTTGTAGGGCGTTTTAGGGTGAGAAAGGGCGAGAAATGGTGAGAAAGGGCGTTGTAGGGCAAAAAACGGCGAGAAAGGGGGTTGTAGGGTGAGAAAGGGTGAGAAACGGCGTTGTAGGGTGTTGTAGGGCGAGAAAGGGCGTTGTAGGGCGAGAAAGGGCGTTGTGTTGCGAGAAAGGGCGTTGTGTTGCGTTGAAGCGCAAGAAAGGGCGATGTAGGGCGAGAATGGGCGTTGTAGGGCGATACCTGGCGAGAAAGGGCGTTGTAGGGCGAGAAATGGTGTTGTAGGTCGTTGTAGGGCTTTGTAGGGCGAGAAAGGGTGAGAAAGGGTGTTGTAGGGCAAGAAATGGCGTTGTAGGGCGAGAGAGGTCGAGAAAGGGCGTTGTAGGGTGAGAAAGGGCGAAAAAGGGCGTTGTATGGCGAGAAAGGGCGAAAAAGGGAGAGAAATGGCGAGAAAGGGCGTTGTATGGCGAGAAAGGGCGAAAAAGGGCGAGAAAGGGCATTGTAGGGCGAGAAAGGGCGAGAAAGGGTGTTGTAGGGCGAGAAAGGGCGTTGTGTTGCGTTGTACTGCGACAAAGGGCGTTGTAGGGCGAGAAAGGGCGTTGTAGGGCGTTATAGGGCGTTTTAGGGCGAGAAAGGGCGTTGTAAGGCGTTGTAGGGCGAGAAAGGTAGTTGTAGGGTGAGGAATGGCGAGAAATGGCGAGAAAGGGCGATGTAGGGCGAGAAAGGGCGAGAAAGGGCATTGTAGGGCGAGAAAGGGTGAGAAAGGGCGTTGTAGGGTGAGAAAGGGCGAGAAAGGGCGTTGTAGGGTGTTGTAGGGCCAGAAAGGGCCGTGTAGGGCGAGAAAGGGCGAGAAAGGACGAGAAAGGGCTTTGTAGGGCGTTTTAGGGTGAGAAAGGGCGAGAAATGGTGAGAAAGGGCGTTGTAGGGCGAGAAACGGCGAGAAAGGGGGTTGTAGGGTGAGAAAGGGTGAGAAAGGGCGTTGTAGGGTGTTGTAGGGCGAGAAAGGGCGTTGTAGGGCGAGAAAGGGCATTGTGTTGCGTTGAAGCGCAAGAAAGGGCGTTGTAGGGCGAGAATGGGCGTTGAAGGGCGAGACCTGGCGAGAAAGGGCGTTGTAGGGCGAGAAATGGTGTTGTAGGGCGTTGTAGGGCGTTGTAGGGCGAGAAAGGGTGAGAAAGGGCGTTGTAGGGCGAGAAATGGCGTTGTAGGGCGGGAGGGGTCGAGAAAGGGCGTTGTAGGGTGAGAAAGGGCGAAAAAGGGCGTTGTATGGCGAGAAAGGGCGAAAAAGGGCGAGAATTGGCGAGAAAGGGCGTCTTATTGCGAGAAAGGGCGAAAAAGGGCGAGAAAAGGCATTGTAGGGCGAGAAAGGGCGTTGTAGGGTGTTATAGGGCGTTGTAGGGCGAGAAAGGGAGTTGTAGGGTGAGGAAGGGCGAGAAATGGTGAGAAAGGGCGATGGAGGGCGAGAAAGGGCGAGAAACGGGGTTGTAGGGTGAGAACGGGTGAGAAAGGGCGTTGTAGGAAGTTGTAGGGCGACAAAGGGCGTTGTAGGGTGAGAATGGGCGAGAAAGGGCGAGAAAGGGCGTTGTGTTGCGTTGTAGGGCGAGAAAGGGCGATAAAGGGCGTTGTAGGGTGAGAAAGGGTGTTGTAGGGTGAGAAAGGGTGAGAAAGGACTTTTTAGGGCGTTGTAAGGTGAGAAAGGGCGTTGTAGGGTGAGGAAGGGCGAGAGAGAGCGTTGTAGTGCGAGAAAGGGAGTTGTAGGGTGTTGGAGGGTGAGAAAGTGCGAGAAAGGGCGTTGTAGGGCGAGAAAGGGCAAGAAAGGGCGAGAAAGGGCGTTGTAGGGCAATAAAGGGCGAGAAAGGACGTTGTAGGGCGACAAGGGGCTTTGTAGGGCGTTGTAGGGTGAGAAAGGGCGTTGTAGGGCAAGAAAGGGCTAGAAAGGGCGAGAAAGAGTGAGAAATGGCGAGAAAGGGCGTTGTAGGGCCTTGTAGGTCGAGAATTGGCGAGAAAGGGCGTTGAAGGGTGAAAGAGGTCAAGAAAGGGCGTTGCAGGGTGAGAAAGGGCGAAAAAGGGCGTTGTAGGGCGAGAAAGGGCAAGAAAAGGCGAGAAAGGGCGTTGTAGGGCAAGAAAGGGCGAGAAAGGGCGTCGTAGGGCGACAAGGGGCTTTGTAGGGCGTTGTAGGGTGAGAAATGGCGAGAAAGGGCGTTGTAGGGCCTTTAGGGAGAGAAATGGCGAGAAAGGGCGTTGTAGGGTGAGAAAGGGCGATAAAGGGCGTTGTAGGCTGAGAAAGGGCAAGAAAGGGTGAGAAAGAGCGTTGTAGGGCGAGAAAGGGCGTTGTAGGGCCAGAAAGGGACTTGTAGGGCAAGAAAGGGCGAGAAAGGGCTTTGTAGGGCGTTTTAGGGTGAGAAAGGGCGAGAAATGGTGAGAAAGGGCGTTGTAGGGCAAAAAACGGCGAGAAAGGGGGTTGTAGGGTGAGAAAGGGTGAGAAACGGCGTTGTAGGGTGTTGTAGGGCGAGAAAGGGCGTTGTAGGGCGAGAAAGGGCGTTGTGTTGCGAGAAAGGGCGTTGTGTTGCGTTGAAGCGCAAGAAAGGGCGATGTAGGGCGAGAATGGGCGTTGTAGGGCGAGACCTGGCGAGAAAGGGCGTTGTAGGGCGAGAAATGGTGTTGTAGGTCGTTGTAGGGCGTTGTAGGGCGAGAAAGGGTGAGAAAGGGTGTTGTAGGGCAAGAAATGGCGTTGTAGGGCGAGAGAGGTCGAGAAAGGGCGTTGTAGGGTGAGAAAGGGCGAAAAAGGGCGTTGTATGGCGAGAAAGGGCGAAAAAGGGAGAGAAATGGCGAGAAAGGGCGTTGTATGGCGAGAAAGGGCGAAAAAGGGCGAGAAAGGGCATTGTAGGGCGAGAAAGGGCGAGAAAGGGTGTTGTAGGGCGAGAAAGGGCGTTGTGTTGCGTTGTACTGCGACAAAGGGCGTTGTAGGGCGAGAAAGGGCGTTGTAGGGCGTTATAGGGCGTTTTAGGGTGAGAAAGGGCGTTGTAAGGCGTTGTAGGGCGAGAAAGGGAGTTGTAGGGTGAGAAAGGGCGAGAAATGGCGAGAAAGGGCGATGTAGGGCGAGAAAGGGCGAGAAAGGGCATTGTAGGGCGAGAAAGGGTGAGAAAGGGCGTTGTAGGGTGAGAAAGGGCGAGAAAGGGCGTTGTAGGGTGTTGTAGGGCCAGAAAGGGCCGTGTAGGGCGAGAAAGGGCGAGAAAGGACGAGAAAGGGCTTTGCAGGGCGTTTTAGGGTGAGAAAGGGCGAGAAATGGTGAGAAAGGGCGTTGTAGGGCGAGAAACGGCGAGAAAGGGGGTTGTAGGGTGAGAAAGGGTGAGAAAGGGCGTTGTAGGGTGTTGTAGTGTGAGAAAGGGCGTTGTAGGGCGAGAAAGGGCATTGTGTTGCGTTGAAGCGCAAGAAAGGGCGTTGTAGGGCGAGAATGGGCGTTGAAGGGCGAGACCTGGCGAGAAAGGGCGTTGTAGGGCGAGAAATGGTGTTGTAGGGCGTTGTAGGGCGTTGTAGGGCGAGAAAGGGTGAGAAAGGGCGTTGTAGGGCGAGAAATGGCGTTGTAGGGCAGGAGGGGTCGAGAAAGGGCGTTGTAGGGTGAGAAAGGGCGAAAAAGGGCGTTGTATGGCGAGAAAGGGCGAAAAAGGGCGAGAATTGGCGAGAAAGGGCGTTTTATTGCGAGAAAGGGCGAAAAAGGGCGAGAAAAGGCGTTGTAGGGCGAGAAAGGGCGTTGTAGGGTGTTATAGGGCGTTGTAGGGCGAGAAAGAGAGTTGTAGGGTGAGGAAGGGCGAGAAATGGTGAGAAAGGGCGATGGAGGGCGAGAAAGGGCGAGAAACGGGGTTGTAGGGTGAGAACGGGTGAGAAAGGGCGTTGTAGGAAGTTGTAGGGCGACAAAGGGCGTTGTAGGGTGAGAATGGGCGAGAAAGGGCGAGAAAGGGCGTTGTGTTGCGTTGTAGGGCGAGAAAGGGCGTTGTAGGGTGAGAAAGGGTGTTGTAGGGTGAGAAAGGGTGAGAAAGGACTTTTTAGGGCGTTGTAAGGTGAGAAAGGGCGTTGTAGGGTGAGGAAGGGCGAGAGAGAGCGTTGTAGTGCGAGAAAGGGAGTTGTAGGGTGTTGGAGGGTGAGAAAGTGCGAGAAAGGGCGTTGTAGGGCGAGAAAGGGCAAGAAAGGGCGAGAAAGGGCGTTGTAGGGCAATAAAGGGCGAGAAAGGACGTTGTAGGGCGACAAGGGGCTTTGTAGGGCGTTGTAGGGTGAGAAAGGGCGTTGTAGGGCAAGAAAGGGCTAGAAAGGGCGAGAAAGGGTGAGAAATGGCGAGAAAGGGCGTTGTAGGGCCTTGTAGGTCGAGAATTGGCGAGAAAGGGCGTTGAAGGGTGAAAGAGGTCAAGAAAGGGCGTTGCAGGGTGAGAAAGGGCGAAAAAGGGCGTTGTAGGGCGAGAAAGGGCAAGAAAAGGCGAGAAAGGGCGTTGTAGGGCAAGAAAGGGCGAGAAAGGGCGTCGTAGGGCGACAAGGGGCTTTGTAGGGCGTTGTAGGGTGAGAAATGGCGAGAAAGGGCGTTGTAGGGCCTTTAGGGAGAGAAATGGCGAGAAAGGGCGTTGTAGGGTGAGAAAGGGCGATAAAGGGCGTTGTAGGCTGAGAAAGGGCAAGAAAGGGTGAGAAAGAGCGTTGTAGGGCGAAAAAGGGCGTTGTATGGCGAGAAAGGGCGAAAAAGGGCGAGAATTGGCGAGAAAGGGGGTTTTATTGCGAGAAAGGGCGAAAAAGGGCGAGAAAAGGCGTTGTAGGGCGAGAAAGGGCGTTGTAGGGTGTTATAGGGCGTTGTAGGGCGAGAAAGGGAGTTGTAGGGTGAGGAAGGGCGAGAAATGGTGAGAAAGGGCGATGGAGGGCGAGAAAGGGCGAGAAACGGGGTTGTAGGGTGAGAACGGGTGAGAAAGGGCGTTGTAGGAAGTTGTAGGGCGACAAAGGGCGTTGTAGGGTGAGAATGGGCGAGAAAGGGCGAGAAAGGGCGTTGTGTTGCGTTGTAGGGCGAGAAAGGGCGATAAAGGGCGTTGTAGGGTGAGAAAGGGTGTTGTAGGGTGAGAAAGGGTGAGAAAGGACTTTTTAGGGCGTTGTAAGGTGAGAAAGGGCGTTGTAGGGTGAGGAAGGGCGAGAGAGAGCGTTGTAGTGCGAGAAAGGGAGTTGTAGGGTGTTGGAGGGTGAGAAAGTGCGAGAAAGGGCGTTGTAGGGCGAGAAAGGGCAAGAAAGGGCGAGAAAGGGCGTTGTAGGGCAATAAAGGGCGAGAAAGGACGTTGTAGGGCGACAAGGGGCTTTGTAGGGCGTTGTAGGGTGAGAAAGGGCGTTGTAGGGCAAGAAAGGGCTAGAAAGGGCGAGAAAGGGTGAGAAATGGCGAGAAAGGGCGTTGTAGGGCCTTGTAGGTCGAGAATTGGCGAGAAAGGGCGTTGAAGGGTGAGAGAGGTCAAGAAAGGGCGTTGCAGGGTGAGAAAGGGCGAAAAAGGGCGTTGTAGGGCGAGAAAGGGCAAGAAAAGGTGAGAAAGGGCGTTGTAGGGCGAGAAATGGCGTTGTAGGGCGGGAGGGGTCGAGAAAGGGCGTTGTAGGTTGAGAAAGGGCGGAAAAGGGCGTTGTATGGCGAGAAAGGGCGAAAAAGGGCGAGAATTGGCGAGAAAGGGCGTTGTATGGCGAGAAAGGGCGAAAAAGGGCGAGAAAGGGCGTTGTAGGGTGTTATAGGGCGTTGTAGGGCGAGAAAGGGTGAGGAAGGCCGAGAAATGGTGAGAAAGGGCGATGGAGGGCGAGAAAGGGCGAGAAACGGGGTTGTAGGGTGAGAAAGGGTGAGAAAGGGCGTTGTAGGAAGTTGTAGGGCGAGAAAGAGCGTTGTAGGGTGAGAATGGGCGAGAAAGGGCGAGAAAGGGCGAGAAAGGGCGTTGTGTTGCGTTGTAGGGCGAGAAAGGGCGATAAAGGGCGTTGTAGGGCGAGAAAGGGTGTTGTAGGGCTTTGTAGGGCGAGAAAGGGCGTAGTAGGGTGAGAAAGGGTGAGAAAGGACTTTTTAGGGCGTTGTAAGGTGAGAAAGGGCGTTGTAGGGTGAGGAAGGGCGAGAGAGAGCGTTGTAGTGCGAGAAAGGGAGTTGTAGGGTGTTGGAGGTTGAGAAAGTGCGAGAAAGGGCGTTGTAGGGCGAGAAAGGGCAAGAAAGGGCGAGAAAGGGCGTTGTAGGGCAAGAAAGGTCGAGAAAGGATGTTGTAGGGCGACAAGGGGCTTTGTAGGGCGTTGTAGGGCGAGAAAGGGCGTTGTAGGGCAAGAAAGGGCTAGAAAGGGCGAGAAAGGGTGGGAAATTACGAGAAAGGGCGTTGTAGGGCCTTGTAGGGCGAGAATTGGCGAGAAAGGGCGTTGAAGGGTGAGAGAGGTCAAGAAAGGGCGTTGCAGGGTGAGAAAGGGCGAAAAAGGGCGTTGTATGGCGAGAAAGGGCGTTGTAGGGTGAGGAAGGGCGAGAAAGAGCGTTGTAGTGCGAGAAAGGGAGTTGTAGGGCGCTGGAGCGTGGGAAAGTGCGAGAAAGGGCGTTGTAGGGCGAGAAAGGGCAAGAAAAGGCGAGAAAGGGCGTTGTAGGGCAAGAAAGGGCGAGAAAGGGCGTCGTAGGGCGACAAGGGGCTTTGTAGGGCGTTGTAGGGTGAGAAATGGCGAGAAAGGGCGTTGTAGGGCCTTTAGGGAGAGAAATGGCGAGAAAGGGCGTTGTAGGGTGAGAAAGGGCGATAAAGGGCGTTGTAGGCTGAGAAAGGGCAAGAAAGGGTGAGAAAGAGCGTTGTAGGGCGAGAAAGGGCGTTGTAGGGCCAGAAAGGGCCTTGTAGGGCAAGAAAGGGCAAGAAAGGGCTTTGTAGGGCGTTTTAGGGTGAGAAAGGGCGAGAAATGGTGAGAAAGGGCGTTGTAGGGCAAAAAACGGCGAGAAAGGGGGTTGTAGGGTGAGAAAGGGTGAGAAACGGCGTTGTAGGGTGTTGTAGGGCGAGAAAGGGCGTTGTAGGGCGAGAAAGGGCGTTGTGTTGCGAGAAAGGGCGTTGTGTTGCGTTGAAGCGCAAGAAAGGGCGATGTAGGGCGAGAATGGGCGTTGTAGGGCGATACCTGGCGAGAAAGGGCGTTGTAGGGCGAGAAATGGTGTTGTAGGTCGTTGTAGGGCTTTGTAGGGCGAGAAAGGGTGAGAAAGGGTGTTGTAGGGCAAGAAATGGCGTTGTAGGGCGAGAGAGGTCGAGAAAGGGCGTTGTAGGGTGAGAAAGGGCGAAAAAGGGCGTTGTATGGCGAGAAAGGGCGAAAAAGGGAGAGAAATGGCGAGAAAGGGCGTTGTATGGCGAGAAAGGGCGAAAAAGGGCGAGAAAGGGCATTGTAGGGCGAGAAAGGGCGAGAAAGGGTGTTGTAGGGCGAGAAAGGGCGTTGTGTTGCGTTGTACTGCGACAAAGGGCGTTGTAGGGCGAGAAAGGGCGTTGTAGGGCGTTATAGGGCGTTTTAGGGCGAGAAAGGGCGTTGTAAGGCGTTGTAGGGCGAGAAAGGTAGTTGTAGGGTGAGGAAGGGCGAGAAATGGCGAGAAAGGGCGATGTAGGGCGAGAAAGGGCGAGAAAGGGCATTGTAGGGCGAGAAAGGGTGAGAAAGGGCGTTGTAGGGTGAGAAAGGGCGAGAAAGGGCGTTGTAGGGTGTTGTAGGGCCAGAAAGGGCCGTGTAGGGCGAGAAAGGGCGAGAAAGGACGAGAAAGGGCTTTGTAGGGCGTTTTAGGGTGAGAAAGGGCGAGAAATGGTGAGAAAGGGCGTTGTAGGGCGAGAAACGGCGAGAAAGGGGGTTGTAGGGTGAGAAAGGGTGAGAAAGGGCGTTGTAGGGCGTTGTAGGGCGAGAAAGGGCGTTGTAGGGCGAGAAAGGGCATTGTGTTGCGTTGAAGCGCAAGAAAGGGCGTTGTAGGGCGAGAATGGGCGTTGAAGGGCGAGACCTGGCGAGAAAGGGCGTTGTAGGGCGAGAAATGGTGTTGTAGGGCGTTGTAGGGCGTTGTAGGGCGAGAAAGGGTGAGAAAGGGCGTTGTAGGGCGAGAAATGGCGTTGTAGGGCGGGAGGGGTCGAGAAAGGGCGTTGTAGGGTGAGAAAGGGCGAAAAAGGGCGTTGTATGGCGAGAAAGGGCGAAAAAGGGCGAGAATTGGCGAGAAAGGGCGTCTTATTGCGAGAAAGGGCGAAAAAGGGCGAGAAAAGGCATTGTAGGGCGAGAAAGGGCGTTGTAGGGTGTTATAGGGCGTTGTAGGGCGAGAAAGGGAGTTGTAGGGTGAGGAAGGGCGAGAAATGGTGAGAAAGGGCGATGGAGGGCGAGAAAGGGCGAGAAACGGGGTTGTAGGGTGAGAACGGGTGAGAAAGGGCGTTGTAGGAAGTTGTAGGGCGACAAAGGGCGTTGTAGGGTGAGAATGGGCGAGAAAGGGCGAGAAAGGGCGTTGTGTTGCGTTGTAGGGCGAGAAAGGGCGATAAAGGGCGTTGTAGGGTGAGAAAGGGTGTTGTAGGGTGAGAAAGGGTGAGAAAGGACTTTTTAGGGCGTTGTAAGGTGAGAAAGGGCGTTGTAGGGTGAGGAAGGGCGAGAGAGAGCGTTGTAGTGCGAGAAAGGGAGTTGTAGGGTGTTGGAGGGTGAGAAAGTGCGAGAAAGGGCGTTGTAGGGCGAGAAAGGGCAAGAAAGGGCGAGAAAGGGCGTTGTAGGGCAATAAAGGGCGAGAAAGGACGTTGTAGGGCGACAAGGGGCTTTGTAGGGCGTTGTAGGGTGAGAAAGGGCGTTGTAGGGCAAGAAAGGGCTAGAAAGGGCGAGAAAGAGTGAGAAATGGCGAGAAAGGGCGTTGTAGGGCCTTGTAGGTCGAGAATTGGCGAGAAAGGGCGTTGAAGGGTGAAAGAGGTCAAGAAAGGGCGTTGCAGGGTGAGAAAGGGCGAAAAAGGGCGTTGTAGGGCGAGAAAGGGCAAGAAAAGGCGAGAAAGGGCGTTGTAGGGCAAGAAAGGGCGAGAAAGGGCGTCGTAGGGCGACAAGGGGCTTTGTAGGGCGTTGTAGGGTGAGAAATGGCGAGAAAGGGCGTTGTAGGGCCTTTAGGGAGAGAAATGGCGAGAAAGGGCGTTGTAGGGTGAGAAAGGGCGATAAAGGGCGTTGTAGGCTGAGAAAGGGCAAGAAAGGGTGAGAAAGAGCGTTGTAGGGCGAGAAAGGGCGTTGTAGGGCCAGAAAGGGACTTGTAGGGCAAGAAAGGGCGAGAAAGGGCTTTGTAGGGCGTTTTAGGGTGAGAAAGGGCGAGAAATGGTGAGAAAGGGCGTTGTAGGGCAAAAAACGGCGAGAAAGGGGGTTGTAGGGTGAGAAAGGGTGAGAAACGGCGTTGTAGGGTGTTGTAGGGCGAGAAAGGGCGTTGTAGGGCGAGAAAGGGCGTTGTGTTGCGAGAAAGGGCGTTGTGTTGCGTTGAAGCGCAAGAAAGGGCGATGTAGGGCGAGAATGGGCGTTGTAGGGCGAGACCTGGCGAGAAAGGGCGTTGTAGGGCGAGAAATGGTGTTGTAGGTCGTTGTAGGGCGTTGTAGGGCGAGAAAGGGTGAGAAAGGGTGTTGTAGGGCAAGAAATGGCGTTGTAGGGCGAGAGAGGTCGAGAAAGGGCGTTGTAGGGTGAGAAAGGGCGAAAAAGGGCGTTGTATGGCGAGAAAGGGCGAAAAAGGGAGAGAAATGGCGAGAAAGGGCGTTGTATGGCGAGAAAGGGCGAAAAAGGGCGAGAAAGGGCATTGTAGGGCGAGAAAGGGCGAGAAAGGGTGTTGTAGGGCGAGAAAGGGCGTTGTGTTGCGTTGTACTGCGACAAAGGGCGTTGTAGGGCGAGAAAGGGCGTTGTAGGGCGTTATAGGGCGTTTTAGGGTGAGAAAGGGCGTTGTAAGGCGTTGTAGGGCGAGAAAGGGAGTTGTAGGGTGAGAAAGGGCGAGAAATGGCGAGAAAGGGCGATGTAGGGCGAGAAAGGGCGAGAAAGGGCATTGTAGGGCGAGAAAGGGTGAGAAAGGGCGTTGTAGGGTGAGAAAGGGCGAGAAAGGGCGTTGTAGGGTGTTGTAGGGCCAGAAAGGGCCGTGTAGGGCGAGAAAGGGCGAGAAAGGACGAGAAAGGGCTTTGCAGGGCGTTTTAGGGTGAGAAAGGGCGAGAAATGGTGAGAAAGGGCGTTGTAGGGCGAGAAACGGCGAGAAAGGGGGTTGTAGGGTGAGAAAGGGTGAGAAAGGGCGTTGTAGGGTGTTGTAGTGTGAGAAAGGGCGTTGTAGGGCGAGAAAGGGCATTGTGTTGCGTTGAAGCGCAAGAAAGGGCGTTGTAGGGCGAGAATGGGCGTTGAAGGGCGAGACCTGGCGAGAAAGGGCGTTGTAGGGCGAGAAATGGTGTTGTAGGGCGTTGTAGGGCGTTGTAGGGCGAGAAAGGGTGAGAAAGGGCGTTGTAGGGCGAGAAATGGCGTTGTAGGGCAGGAGGGGTCGAGAAAGGGCGTTGTAGGGTGAGAAAGGGCGAAAAAGGGCGTTGTATGGCGAGAAAGGGCGAAAAAGGGCGAGAATTGGCGAGAAAGGGCGTTTTATTGCGAGAAAGGGCGAAAAAGGGCGAGAAAAGGCGTTGTAGGGCGAGAAAGGGCGTTGTAGGGTGTTATAGGGCGTTGTAGGGCGAGAAAGAGAGTTGTAGGGTGAGGAAGGGCGAGAAATGGTGAGAAAGGGCGATGGAGGGCGAGAAAGGGCGAGAAACGGGGTTGTAGGGTGAGAACGGGTGAGAAAGGGCGTTGTAGGAAGTTGTAGGGCGACAAAGGGCGTTGTAGGGTGAGAATGGGCGAGAAAGGGCGAGAAAGGGCGTTGTGTTGCGTTGTAGGGCGAGAAAGGGCGTTGTAGGGTGAGAAAGGGTGTTGTAGGGTGAGAAAGGGTGAGAAAGGACTTTTTAGGGCGTTGTAAGGTGAGAAAGGGCGTTGTAGGGTGAGGAAGGGCGAGAGAGAGCGTTGTAGTGCGAGAAAGGGAGTTGTAGGGTGTTGGAGGGTGAGAAAGTGCGAGAAAGGGCGTTGTAGGGCGAGAAAGGGCAAGAAAGGGCGAGAAAGGGCGTTGTAGGGCAATAAAGGGCGAGAAAGGACGTTGTAGGGCGACAAGGGGCTTTGTAGGGCGTTGTAGGGTGAGAAAGGGCGTTGTAGGGCAAGAAAGGGCTAGAAAGGGCGAGAAAGGGTGAGAAATGGCGAGAAAGGGCGTTGTAGGGCCTTGTAGGTCGAGAATTGGCGAGAAAGGGCGTTGAAGGGTGAAAGAGGTCAAGAAAGGGCGTTGCAGGGTGAGAAAGGGCGAAAAAGGGCGTTGTAGGGCGAGAAAGGGCAAGAAAAGGCGAGAAAGGGCGTTGTAGGGCAAGAAAGGGCGAGAAAGGGCGTCGTAGGGCGACAAGGGGCTTTGTAGGGCGTTGTAGGGTGAGAAATGGCGAGAAAGGGCGTTGTAGGGCCTTTAGGGAGAGAAATGGCGAGAAAGGGCGTTGTAGGGTGAGAAAGGGCGATAAAGGGCGTTGTAGGCTGAGAAAGGGCAAGAAAGGGTGAGAAAGAGCGTTGTAGGGCGAGAAAGGGCGTTGTAGGGCCAGAAAGGGACTTGTAGGGCAAGAAAGGGCGAGAAAGGGCTTTGTAGGGCGTTTTAGGGTGAGAAAGGGCGAGAAATGGTGAGAAAGGGCGTTGTAGGGCAAAAAACGGCGAGAAAGGGGGTTGTAGGGTGAGAAAGGGTGAGAAACGGCGTTGTAGGGTGTTGTAGGGCGAGAAAGGGCGTTGTAGGGCGAGAAAGGGCGTTGTGTTGCGAGAAAGGGCGTTGTGTTGCGTTGAAGCGCAAGAAAGGGCGATGTAGGGCGAGAATGGGCGTTGTAGGGCGAGACCTGGCGAGAAAGGGCGTTGTAGGGCGAGAAATGGTGTTGTAGGTCGTTGTAGGGCGTTGTAGGGCGAGAAAGGGTGAGAAAGGGTGTTGTAGGGCAAGAAATGGCGTTGTAGGGCGAGAGAGGTCGAGAAAGGGCGTTGTAGGGTGAGAAAGGGCGAAAAAGGGCGTTGTATGGCGAGAAAGGGCGAAAAAGGGAGAGAAATGGCGAGAAAGGGCGTTGTATGGCGAGAAAGGGCGAAAAAGGGCGAGAAAGGGCATTGTAGGGCGAGAAAGGGCGAGAAAGGGTGTTGTAGGGCGAGAAAGGGCGTTGTGTTGCGTTGTACTGCGACAAAGGGCGTTGTAGGGCGAGAAAGGGCGTTGTAGGGCGTTATAGGGCGTTTTAGGGTGAGAAAGGGCGTTGTAAGGCGTTGTAGGGCGAGAAAGGGAGTTGTAGGGTGAGAAAGGGCGAGAAATGGCGAGAAAGGGCGATGTAGGGCGAGAAAGGGCGAGAAAGGGCATTGTAGGGCGAGAAAGGGTGAGAAAGGGCGTTGTAGGGTGAGAAAGGGCGAGAAAGGGCGTTGTAGGGTGTTGTAGGGCCAGAAAGGGCCGTGTAGGGCGAGAAAGGGCGAGAAAGGACGAGAAAGGGCTTTGCAGGGCGTTTTAGGGTGAGAAAGGGCGAGAAATGGTGAGAAAGGGCGTTGTAGGGCGAGAAACGGCGAGAAAGGGGGTTGTAGGGTGAGAAAGGGTGAGAAAGGGCGTTGTAGGGTGTTGTAGTGTGAGAAAGGGCGTTGTAGGGCGAGAAAGGGCATTGTGTTGCGTTGAAGCGCAAGAAAGGGCGTTGTAGGGCGAGAATGGGCGTTGAAGGGCGAGACCTGGCGAGAAAGGGCGTTGTAGGGCGAGAAATGGTGTTGTAGGGCGTTGTAGGGCGTTGTAGGGCGAGAAAGGGTGAGAAAGGGCGTTGTAGGGCGAGAAATGGCGTTGTAGGGCAGGAGGGGTCGAGAAAGGGCGTTGTAGGGTGAGAAAGGGCGAAAAAGGGCGTTGTATGGCGAGAAAGGGCGAAAAAGGGCGAGAATTGGCGAGAAAGGGCGTTTTATTGCGAGAAAGGGCGAAAAAGGGCGAGAAAAGGCGTTGTAGGGCGAGAAAGGGCGTTGTAGGGTGTTATAGGGCGTTGTAGGGCGAGAAAGAGAGTTGTAGGGTGAGGAAGGGCGAGAAATGGTGAGAAAGGGCGATGGAGGGCGAGAAAGGGCGAGAAACGGGGTTGTAGGGTGAGAACGGGTGAGAAAGGGCGTTGTAGGAAGTTGTAGGGCGACAAAGGGCGTTGTAGGGTGAGAATGGGCGAGAAAGGGCGAGAAAGGGCGTTGTGTTGCGTTGTAGGGCGAGAAAGGGCGTTGTAGGGTGAGAAAGGGTGTTGTAGGGTGAGAAAGGGTGAGAAAGGACTTTTTAGGGCGTTGTAAGGTGAGAAAGGGCGTTGTAGGGTGAGGAAGGGCGAGAGAGAGCGTTGTAGTGCGAGAAAGGGAGTTGTAGGGTGTTGGAGGGTGAGAAAGTGCGAGAAAGGGCGTTGTAGGGCGAGAAAGGGCAAGAAAGGGCGAGAAAGGGCGTTGTAGGGCAATAAAGGGCGAGAAAGGACGTTGTAGGGCGACAAGGGGCTTTGTAGGGCGTTGTAGGGTGAGAAAGGGCGTTGTAGGGCAAGAAAGGGCTAGAAAGGGCGAGAAAGGGTGAGAAATGGCGAGAAAGGGCGTTGTAGGGCCTTGTAGGTCGAGAATTGGCGAGAAAGGGCGTTGAAGGGTGAAAGAGGTCAAGAAAGGGCGTTGCAGGGTGAGAAAGGGCGAAAAAGGGCGTTGTAGGGCGAGAAAGGGCAAGAAAAGGCGAGAAAGGGCGTTGTAGGGCAAGAAAGGGCGAGAAAGGGCGTCGTAGGGCGACAAGGGGCTTTGTAGGGCGTTGTAGGGTGAGAAATGGCGAGAAAGGGCGTTGTAGGGCCTTTAGGGAGAGAAATGGCGAGAAAGGGCGTTGTAGGGTGAGAAAGGGCGATAAAGGGCGTTGTAGGCTGAGAAAGGGCAAGAAAGGGTGAGAAAGAGCGTTGTAGGGCGAGAAAGGGCGTTGTAGGGCCAGAAAGGGACTTGTAGGGCAAGAAAGGGCGAGAAAGGGCTTTGTAGGGCGTTTTAGGGTGAGAAAGGGCGAGAAATGGTGAGAAAGGGCGTTGTAGGGCAAAAAACGGCGAGAAAGGGGGTTGTAGGGTGAGAAAGGGTGAGAAACGGCGTTGTAGGGTGTTGTAGGGCGAGAAAGGGCGTTGTAGGGCGAGAAAGGGCGTTGTGTTGCGAGAAAGGGCGTTGTGTTGCGTTGAAGCGCAAGAAAGGGCGATGTAGGGCGAGAATGGGCGTTGTAGGGCGAGACCTGGCGAGAAAGGGCGTTGTAGGGCGAGAAATGGTGTTGTAGGTCGTTGTAGGGCGTTGTAGGGCGAGAAAGGGTGAGAAAGGGTGTTGTAGGGCAAGAAATGGCGTTGTAGGGCGAGAGAGGTCGAGAAAGGGCGTTGTAGGGTGAGAAAGGGCGAAAAAGGGCGTTGTATGGCGAGAAAGGGCGAAAAAGGGAGAGAAATGGCGAGAAAGGGCGTTGTATGGCGAGAAAGGGCGAAAAAGGGCGAGAAAGGGCATTGTAGGGCGAGAAAGGGCGAGAAAGGGTGTTGTAGGGCGAGAAAGGGCGTTGTGTTGCGTTGTACTGCGACAAAGGGCGTTGTAGGGCGAGAAAGGGCGTTGTAGGGCGTTATAGGGCGTTTTAGGGTGAGAAAGGGCGTTGTAAGGCGTTGTAGGGCGAGAAAGGGAGTTGTAGGGTGAGAAAGGGCGAGAAATGGCGAGAAAGGGCGATGTAGGGCGAGAAAGGGCGAGAAAGGGCATTGTAGGGCGAGAAAGGGTGAGAAAGGGCGTTGTAGGGTGAGAAAGGGCGAGAAAGGGCGTTGTAGGGTGTTGTAGGGCCAGAAAGGGCCGTGTAGGGCGAGAAAGGGCGAGAAAGGACGAGAAAGGGCTTTGCAGGGCGTTTTAGGGTGAGAAAGGGCGAGAAATGGTGAGAAAGGGCGTTGTAGGGCGAGAAACGGCGAGAAAGGGGGTTGTAGGGTGAGAAAGGGTGAGAAAGGGCGTTGTAGGGTGTTGTAGTGTGAGAAAGGGCGTTGTAGGGCGAGAAAGGGCATTGTGTTGCGTTGAAGCGCAAGAAAGGGCGTTGTAGGGCGAGAATGGGCGTTGAAGGGCGAGACCTGGCGAGAAAGGGCGTTGTAGGGCGAGAAATGGTGTTGTAGGGCGTTGTAGGGCGTTGTAGGGCGAGAAAGGGTGAGAAAGGGCGTTGTAGGGCGAGAAATGGCGTTGTAGGGCAGGAGGGGTCGAGAAAGGGCGTTGTAGGGTGAGAAAGGGCGAAAAAGGGCGTTGTATGGCGAGAAAGGGCGAAAAAGGGCGAGAATTGGCGAGAAAGGGCGTTTTATTGCGAGAAAGGGCGAAAAAGGGCGAGAAAAGGCGTTGTAGGGCGAGAAAGGGCGTTGTAGGGTGTTATAGGGCGTTGTAGGGCGAGAAAGAGAGTTGTAGGGTGAGGAAGGGCGAGAAATGGTGAGAAAGGGCGATGGAGGGCGAGAAAGGGCGAGAAACGGGGTTGTAGGGTGAGAACGGGTGAGAAAGGGCGTTGTAGGAAGTTGTAGGGCGACAAAGGGCGTTGTAGGGTGAGAATGGGCGAGAAAGGGCGTTGTGTTGCGTTGTAGGGCGAGAAAGGGCGTTGTAGGGTGAGAAAGGGTGTTGTAGGGTGAGAAAGGGTGAGAAAGGACTTTTTAGGGCGTTGTAAGGTGAGAAAGGGCGTTGTAGGGTGAGGAAGGGCGAGAGAGAGCGTTGTAGTGCGAGAAAGGGAGTTGTAGGGTGTTGGAGGGTGAGAAAGTGCGAGAAAGGGCGTTGTAGGGCGAGAAAGGGCAAGAAAGGGCGAGAAAGGGCGTTGTAGGGCAATAAAGGGCGAGAAAGGACGTTGTAGGGCGACAAGGGGCTTTGTAGGGCGTTGTAGGGTGAGAAAGGGCGTTGTAGGGCAAGAAAGGGCTAGAAAGGGCGAGAAAGGGTGAGAAATGGCGAGAAAGGGCGTTGTAGGGCCTTGTAGGTCGAGAATTGGCGAGAAAGGGCGTTGAAGGGTGAAAGAGGTCAAGAAAGGGCGTTGCAGGGTGAGAAAGGGCGAAAAAGGGCGTTGTAGGGCGAGAAAGGGCAAGAAAAGGCGAGAAAGGGCGTTGTAGGGCAAGAAAGGGCGAGAAAGGGCGTCGTAGGGCGACAAGGGGCTTTGTAGGGCGTTGTAGGGTGAGAAATGGCGAGAAAGGGCGTTGTAGGGCCTTTAGGGAGAGAAATGGCGAGAAAGGGCGTTGTAGGGTGAGAAAGGGCGATAAAGGGCGTTGTAGGCTGAGAAAGGGCAAGAAAGGGTGAGAAAGAGCGTTGTAGGGCGAGAAAGGGCGTTGTAGGGCCAGAAAGGGACTTGTAGGGCAAGAAAGGGCGAGAAAGGGCTTTGTAGGGCGTTTTAGGGTGAGAAAGGGCGAGAAATGGTGAGAAAGGGCGTTGTAGGGCAAAAAACGGCGAGAAAGGGGGTTGTAGGGTGAGAAAGGGTGAGAAACGGCGTTGTAGGGTGTTGTAGGGCGAGAAAGGGCGTTGTAGGGCGAGAAAGGGCGTTGTGTTGCGAGAAAGGGCGTTGTGTTGCGTTGAAGCGCAAGAAAGGGCGATGTAGGGCGAGAATGGGCGTTGTAGGGCGAGACCTGGCGAGAAAGGGCGTTGTAGGGCGAGAAATGGTGTTGTAGGTCGTTGTAGGGCGTTGTAGGGCGAGAAAGGGTGAGAAAAGGTGTTGTAGGGCAAGAAATGGCGTTGTAGGGCGAGAGAGGTCGAGAAAGGGCGTTGTAGGGTGAGAAAGGGCGAAAAAGGGCGTTGTATGGCGAGAAAGGGCGAAAAAGGGCGAGAATTGGCGAGAAAGGGCGTTTTATTGCGAGAAAGGGCGAAAAAGGGCGAGAAAAGGCGTTGTAGGGCGAGAAAGGGCGTTGTAGGGTGTTATAGGGCGTTGTAGGGCGAGAAAGGGCGAGAAAGGGTGAGAAAGGGCGTTGTAGGGCGAGAAATGGCGTTGTAGGGCAGGAGGGGTCGAGAAAGGGCGTTGTAGGGTGAGAAAGGGCGAAAAAGGGCGTTGTATGGCGAGAAAGGGCGAAAAAGGGCGAGAATTGGCGAGAAAGGGCGTTTTATTGCGAGAAAGGGCGAAAAAGGGCGAGAAAAGGCGTTGTAGGGCGAGAAAGGGCGTTGTAGGGTGTTATAGGGCGTTGTAGGGCGAGAAAGAGAGTTGTAGGGTGAGGAAGGGCGAGAAATGGTGAGAAAGGGCGATGGAGGGCGAGAAAGGGCGAGAAACGGGGTTGTAGGGTGAGAACGGGTGAGAAAGGGCGTTGTAGGAAGTTGTAGGGCGACAAAGGGCGTTGTAGGGTGAGAATGGGCGAGAAAGGGCGAGAAAGGGCGTTGTGTTGCGTTGTAGGGCGAGAAAGGGCGTTGTAGGGTGAGAAAGGGTGTTGTAGGGTGAGAAAGGGTGAGAAAGGACTTTTTAGGGCGTTGTAAGGTGAGAAAGGGCGTTGTAGGGTGAGGAAGGGCGAGAGAGAGCGTTGTAGTGCGAGAAAGGGAGTTGTAGGGTGTTGGAGGGTGAGAAAGTGCGAGAAAGGGCGTTGTAGGGCGAGAAAGGGCAAGAAAGGGCGAGAAAGGGCGTTGTAGGGCAATAAAGGGCGAGAAAGGACGTTGTAGGGCGACAAGGGGCTTTGTAGGGCGTTGTAGGGTGAGAAAGGGCGTTGTAGGGCAAGAAAGGGCTAGAAAGGGCGAGAAAGGGTGAGAAATGGCGAGAAAGGGCGTTGTAGGGCCTTGTAGGTCGAGAATTGGCGAGAAAGGGCGTTGAAGGGTGAGAGAGGTCAAGAAAGGGCGTTGCAGGGTGAGAAAGGGCGAAAAAGGGCGTTGTATGGCGAGAAAGGGCGTTGTAGGGTGAGGAAGGGCGAGAAAGAGCGTTGTAGTGCGAGAAAGGGAGTTGTAGGGCGCTGGAGGGTGAGAAAGTGCGAGAAAGGGCGTTGTAGCGCAAGAAAGGGCAAGAAAAGGCGAGAAAGGGCGTTGTAGGGCAAGAAAGGGCGAGAAAGGGCGTTGTAGGGCGACAAGGGGCTTTGTAGGGCGTTGTAGGGTGAGAAATGGCGAGAAAGGGCGTTGTAGGGCCTTTAGGGAGAGAAATGGCGAGAAAGGGCGTTGTAGGGTGAGAAAGGGCGATAAAGGGCGTTGTAGGCTGAGAAAGGGCAAGAAAGGGTGAGAAAGAGCGTTGTAGGGCGAGAAAGGGCGTTGTAGGGCCAGAAAGGGCCTTGTAGGGCGAGAAAGGGCGAGAAAGGACGAGAAAGGGCTTTGTAGGGCGTTTTAGGGTGAGAAAGGGCGAGAAATGGTGAGAAAGGGCGTTGTAGGGCTAGAAACGGCGAGAAAGGGGGTTGTAGGGTGAGAAAGGGTGAGAAACGGCGTTGTAGGGTGTTGTAGGGCGAGAAAGGGCGTTGTAGGGCGAGAAAGGGCGTTGTGTTGCGAGAAAGGGCGTTGTGTTGCGTTGAAGCGCAAGAAAGGGCGTTGTAGGGCGAGAAAGGGCGTTGTAGGGCCAGAAAGGGACTTGTAGGGCAAGAAAGGGCGAGAAAGGGCTTTGTAGGGCGTTTTAGGGTGAGAAAGGGCGAGAAATGGTGAGAAAGGGCGTTGTAGGGCAAAAAACGGCGAGAAAGGGGGTTGTAGGGTGAGAAAGGGTGAGAAACGGCGTTGTAGGGTGTTGTAGGGCGAGAAAGGGCGTTGTAGGGCGAGAAAGGGCGTTGTGTTGCGAGAAAGGGCGTTGTGTTGCGTTGAAGCGCAAGAAAGGGCGATGTAGGGCGAGAATGGGCGTTGTAGGGCGAGACCTGGCGAGAAAGGGCGTTGTAGGGCGAGAAATGGTGTTGTAGGTCGTTGTAGGGCGTTGTAGGGCGAGAAAGGGTGAGAAAAGGTGTTGTAGGGCAAGAAATGGCGTTGTAGGGCGAGAGAGGTCGAGAAAGGGCGTTGTAGGGTGAGAAAGGGCGAAAAAGGGCGTTGTATGGCGAGAAAGGGCGAAAAAGGGCGAGAATTGGCGAGAAAGGGCGTTTTATTGCGAGAAAGGGCGAAAAAGGGCGAGAAAAGGCGTTGTAGGGCGAGAAAGGGCGTTGTAGGGTGTTATAGGGCGTTGTAGGGCGAGAAAGGGCGAGAAAGGGTGAGAAAGGGCGTTGTAGGGCGAGAAATGGCGTTGTAGGGCAGGAGGGGTCGAGAAAGGGCGTTGTAGGGTGAGAAAGGGCGAAAAAGGGCGTTGTATGGCGAGAAAGGGCGAAAAAGGGCGAGAATTGGCGAGAAAGGGCGTTTTATTGCGAGAAAGGGCGAAAAAGGGCGAGAAAAGGCGTTGTAGGGCGAGAAAGGGCGTTGTAGGGTGTTATAGGGCGTTGTAGGGCGAGAAAGAGAGTTGTAGGGTGAGGAAGGGCGAGAAATGGTGAGAAAGGGCGATGGAGGGCGAGAAAGGGCGAGAAACGGGGTTGTAGGGTGAGAACGGGTGAGAAAGGGCGTTGTAGGAAGTTGTAGGGCGACAAAGGGCGTTGTAGGGTGAGAATGGGCGAGAAAGGGCGAGAAAGGGCGTTGTGTTGCGTTGTAGGGCGAGAAAGGGCGTTGTAGGGTGAGAAAGGGTGTTGTAGGGTGAGAAAGGGTGAGAAAGGACTTTTTAGGGCGTTGTAAGGTGAGAAAGGGCGTTGTAGGGTGAGGAAGGGCGAGAGAGAGCGTTGTAGTGCGAGAAAGGGAGTTGTAGGGTGTTGGAGGGTGAGAAAGTGCGAGAAAGGGCGTTGTAGGGCGAGAAAGGGCAAGAAAGGGCGAGAAAGGGCGTTGTAGGGCAATAAAGGGCGAGAAAGGACGTTGTAGGGCGACAAGGGGCTTTGTAGGGCGTTGTAGGGTGAGAAAGGGCGTTGTAGGGCAAGAAAGGGCTAGAAAGGGCGAGAAAGGGTGAGAAATGGCGAGAAAGGGCGTTGTAGGGCCTTGTAGGTCGAGAATTGGCGAGAAAGGGCGTTGAAGGGTGAGAGAGGTCAAGAAAGGGCGTTGCAGGGTGAGAAAGGGCGAAAAAGGGCGTTGTATGGCGAGAAAGGGCGTTGTAGGGTGAGGAAGGGCGAGAAAGAGCGTTGTAGTGCGAGAAAGGGAGTTGTAGGGCGCTGGAGGGTGAGAAAGTGCGAGAAAGGGCGTTGTAGCGCAAGAAAGGGCAAGAAAAGGCGAGAAAGGGCGTTGTAGGGCAAGAAAGGGCGAGAAAGGGCGTTGTAGGGCGACAAGGGGCTTTGTAGGGCGTTGTAGGGTGAGAAATGGCGAGAAAGGGCGTTGTAGGGCCTTTAGGGAGAGAAATGGCGAGAAAGGGCGTTGTAGGGTGTGAAAGGGCGATAAAGGGCGTTGTAGGCTGAGAAAGGGCAAGAAAGGGTGAGAAAGAGCGTTGTAGGGCGAGAAAGGGCGTTGTAGGGCCAGAAAGGGCCTTGTAGGGCGAGAAAGGGCGAGAAAGGACGAGAAAGGGCTTTGTAGGGCGTTTTAGGGTGAGAAAGGGCGAGAAATGGTGAGAAAGGGCGTTGTAGGGCTAGAAACGGCGAGAAAGGGGGTTGTAGGGTGAGAAAGGGTGAGAAACGGCGTTGTAGGGTGTTGTAGGGCGAGAAAGGGCGTTGTAGGGCGAGAAAGGGCGTTGTGTTGCGAGAAAGGGCGTTGTGTTGCGTTGAAGCGCAAGAAAGGGCGTTGTAGGGCGAGAATGGGCGTTGTAGGGCGAGGCCTGGCGAGAAAGGGCGTTGTAGGGCGAGAAATGGTGTTGTAGGGCGTTGTAGGGCGTTGTAGGGCGAGAAAGGGCGAAAAAGGGCGTTGTATGGCGAGAAAGGGCGAAAAAGGGAGAGAAATGGCGAGAAAGGGCGTTGTATGGCGAGAAAGGGCGAAAAAGGGCGAGAAAGGGCGTTGTAGGGCGAGAAATGGCGTTGTAGGGCGGGAGGGGTCGAGAAAGGGCGTTGTAGGTTGAGAAAGGGCGGAAAAGGGCGTTGTATGGCGAGAAAGGGCGAAAAAGGGCGAGAATTGGCGAGAAAGGGCGTTGTATGGCGAGAAAGGGCGAAAAAGGGCGAGAAAGGGCGTTGTAGGGTGTTATAGGGCGTTGTAGGGCGAGAAAGGGTGAGGAAGGCCGAGAAATGGTGAGAAAGGGCGATGGAGGGCGAGAAAGGGCGAGAAACGGGGTTGTAGGGTGAGAAAGGGTGAGAAAGGGCGTTGTAGGAAGTTGTAGGGCGAGAAAGAGCGTTGTAGGGTGAGAATGGGCGAGAAAGGGCGAGAAAGGGCGAGAAAGGGCGTTGTGTTGCGTTGTAGGGCGAGAAAGGGCGATAAAGGGCGTTGTAGGGCGAGAAAGGGTGTTGTAGGGCTTTGTAGGGCGAGAAAGGGCGTAGTAGGGTGAGAAAGGGTGAGAAAGGACTTTTTAGGGCGTTGTAAGGTGAGAAAGGGCGTTGTAGGGTGAGGAAGGGCGAGAGAGAGCGTTGTAGTGCGAGAAAGGGAGTTGTAGGGTGTTGGAGGTTGAGAAAGTGCGAGAAAGGGCGTTGTAGGGCGAGAAAGGGCAAGAAAGGGCGAGAAAGGGCGTTGTAGGGCAAGAAAGGTCGAGAAAGGATGTTGTAGGGCGACAAGGGGCTTTGTAGGGCGTTGTAGGGCGAGAAAGGGCGTTGTAGGGCAAGAAAGGGCTAGAAAGGGCGAGAAAGGGTGAGAAATTACGAGAAAGGGCGTTGTAGGGCCTTGTAGGGCGAGAATTGGCGAGAAAGGGCGTTGAAGGGTGAGAGAGGTCAAGAAAGGGCGTTGCAGGGTGAGAAAGGGCGAAAAAGGGCGTTGTATGGCGAGAAAGGGCGTTGTAGGGTGAGGAAGGGCGAGAAAGAGCGTTGTAGTGCGAGAAAGGGAGTTGTAGGGCGCTGGAGCGTGGGAAAGTGCGAGAAAGGGCGTTGTAGGGCGAGAAAGGGCAAGAAAAGGCGAGAAAGGGCGTTGTAGGGCAAGAAAGGGCGAGAAAGGGCGTCGTAGGGCGACAAGGGGCTTTGTAGGGCGTTGTAGGGTGAGAAATGGCGAGAAAGGGCGTTGTAGGGCCTTTAGGGAGAGAAATGGCGAGAAAGGGCGTTGTAGGGTGAGAAAGGGCGATAAAGGGCGTTGTAGGCTGAGAAAGGGCAAGAAAGGGTGAGAAAGAGCGTTGTAGGGCGAGAAAGGGCGTTGTAGGGCCAGAAAGGGCCTTGTAGGGCAAGAAAGGGCAAGAAAGGGCTTTGTAGGGCGTTTTAGGGTGAGAAAGGGCGAGAAATGGTGAGAAAGGGCGTTGTAGGGCAAAAAACGGCGAGAAAGGGGGTTGTAGGGTGAGAAAGGGTGAGAAACGGCGTTGTAGGGTGTTGTAGGGCGAGAAAGGGCGTTGTAGGGCGAGAAAGGGCGTTGTGTTGCGAGAAAGGGCGTTGTGTTGCGTTGAAGCGCAAGAAAGGGCGATGTAGGGCGAGAATGGGCGTTGTAGGGCGATACCTGGCGAGAAAGGGCGTTGTAGGGCGAGAAATGGTGTTGTAGGTCGTTGTAGGGCTTTGTAGGGCGAGAAAGGGTGAGAAAGGGTGTTGTAGGGCAAGAAATGGCGTTGTAGGGCGAGAGAGGTCGAGAAAGGGCGTTGTAGGGTGAGAAAGGGCGAAAAAGGGCGTTGTATGGCGAGAAAGGGCGAAAAAGGGAGAGAAATGGCGAGAAAGGGCGTTGTATGGCGAGAAAGGGCGAAAAAGGGCGAGAAAGGGCATTGTAGGGCGAGAAAGGGCGAGAAAGGGTGTTGTAGGGCGAGAAAGGGCGTTGTGTTGCGTTGTACTGCGACAAAGGGCGTTGTAGGGCGAGAAAGGGCGTTGTAGGGCGTTATAGGGCGTTTTAGGGCGAGAAAGGGCGTTGTAAGGCGTTGTAGGGCGAGAAAGGTAGTTGTAGGGTGAGGAAGGGCGAGAAATGGCGAGAAAGGGCGATGTAGGGCGAGAAAGGGCGAGAAAGGGCATTGTAGGGCGAGAAAGGGTGAGAAAGGGCGTTGTAGGGTGAGAAAGGGCGAGAAAGGGCGTTGTAGGGTGTTGTAGGGCCAGAAAGGGCCGTGTAGGGCGAGAAAGGGCGAGAAAGGACGAGAAAGGGCTTTGTAGGGCGTTTTAGGGTGAGAAAGGGCGAGAAATGGTGAGAAAGGGCGTTGTAGGGCGAGAAACGGCGAGAAAGGGGGTTGTAGGGTGAGAAAGGGTGAGAAAGGGCGTTGTAGGGTGTTGTAGGGCGAGAAAGGGCGTTGTAGGGCGAGAAAGGGCATTGTGTTGCGTTGAAGCGCAAGAAAGGGCGTTGTAGGGCGAGAATGGGCGTTGAAGGGCGAGACCTGGCGAGAAAGGGCGTTGTAGGGCGAGAAATGGTGTTGTAGGGCGTTGTAGGGCGTTGTAGGGCGAGAAAGGGTGAGAAAGGGCGTTGTAGGGCGAGAAATGGCGTTGTAGGGCGGGAGGGGTCGAGAAAGGGCGATGTAGGGTGAGAAAGGGCGAAAAAGGGCGTTGTATGGCGAGAAAGGGCGAAAAAGGGCGAGAATTGGCGAGAAAGGGCGTCTTATTGCGAGAAAGGGCGAAAAAGGGCGAGAAAAGGCATTGTAGGGCGAGAAAGGGCGTTGTAGGGTGTTATAGGGCGTTGTAGGGCGAGAAAGGGAGTTGTAGGGTGAGGAAGGGCGAGAAATGGTGAGAAAGGGCGATGGAGGGCGAGAAAGGGCGAGAAACGGGGTTGTAGGGTGAGAACGGGTGAGAAAGGGCGTTGTAGGAAGTTGTAGGGCGACAAAGGGCGTTGTAGGGTGAGAATGGGCGAGAAAGGGCGAGAAAGGGCGTTGTGTTGCGTTGTAGGGCGAGAAAGGGCGATAAAGGGCGTTGTAGGGTGAGAAAGGGTGTTGTAGGGTGAGAAAGGGTGAGAAAGGACTTTTTAGGGCGTTGTAAGGTGAGAAAGGGCGTTGTAGGGTGAGGAAGGGCGAGAGAGAGCGTTGTAGTGCGAGAAAGGGAGTTGTAGGGTGTTGGAGGGTGAGAAAGTGCGAGAAAGGGCGTTGTAGGGCGAGAAAGGGCAAGAAAGGGCGAGAAAGGGCGTTGTAGGGCAATAAAGGGCGAGAAAGGACGTTGTAGGGCGACAAGGGGCTTTGTAGGGCGTTGTAGGGTGAGAAAGGGCGTTGTAGGGCAAGAAAGGGCTAGAAAGGGCGAGAAAGAGTGAGAAATGGCGAGAAAGGGCGTTGTATGGCCTTGTAGGTCGAGAATTGGCGAGAAAGGGCGTTGAAGGGTGAAAGAGGTCAAGAAAGGGCGTTGCAGGGTGAGAAAGGGCGAAAAAGGGCGTTGTAGGGCGAGAAAGGGCAAGAAAAGGCGAGAAAGGGCGTTGTAGGGCAAGAAAGGGCGAGAAAGGGCGTCGTAGGGCGACAAGGGGCTTTGTAGGGCGTTGTAGGGTGAGAAATGGCGAGAAAGGGCGTTGTAGGGCCTTTAGGGAGAGAAATGGCGAGAAAGGGCGTTGTAGGGTGAGAAAGGGCGATAAAGGGCGTTGTAGGCTGAGAAAGGGCAAGAAAGAGTGAGAAAGAGCGTTGTAGGGCGAGAAAGGGCGTTGTAGGGCCAGAAAGGGACTTGTAGGGCAAGAAAGGGCGAGAAAGGGCTTTGTAGGGCGTTTTAGGGTGAGAAAGGGCGAGAAATGGTGAGAAAGGGCGTTGTAGGGCAAAAAACGGCGAGAAAGGGGGTTGTAGGGTGAGAAAGGGTGAGAAACGGCGTTGTAGGGTGTTGTAGGGCGAGAAAGGGCGTTGTAGGGCGAGAAAGGGCGTTGTGTTGCGAGAAAGGGCGTTGTGTTGCGTTGAAGCGCAAGAAAGGGCGATGTAGGGCGAGAATGGGCGTTGTAGGGCGAGACCTGGCGAGAAAGGGCGTTGTAGGGCGAGAAATGGTGTTGTAGGTCGTTGTAGGGCGTTGTAGGGCGAGAAAGGGTGAGAAAGGGTGTTGTAGGGCAAGAAATGGCGTTGTAGGGCGAGAGAGGTCGAGAAAGGGCGTTGTAGGGTGAGAAAGGGCGAAAAAGGGCGTTGTATGGCGAGAAAGGGCGAAAAAGGGAGAGAAATGGCGAGAAAGGGCGTTGTATGGCGAGAAAGGGCGAAAAAGGGCGAGAAAGGGCATTGTAGGGCGAGAAAGGGCGAGAAAGGGTGTTGTAGGGCGAGAAAGGGCGTTGTGTTGCGTTGTACTGCGACAAAGGGCGTTGTAGGGCGAGAAAGGGCGTTGTAGGGCGTTATAGGGCGTTTTAGGGTGAGAAAGGGCGTTGTAAGGCGTTGTAGGGCGAGAAAGGGAGTTGTAGGGTGAGAAAGGGCGAGAAATGGCGAGAAAGGGCGATGTAGGGCGAGAAAGGGCGAGAAAGGGCATTGTAGGGCGAGAAAGGGTGAGAAAGGGCGTTGTAGGGTGAGAAAGGGCGAGAAAGGGCGTTGTAGGGTGTTGTAGGGCCAGAAAGGGCCGTGTAGGGCGAGAAAGGGCGAGAAAGGACGAGAAAGGGCTTTGCAGGGCGTTTTAGGGTGAGAAAGGGCGAGAAATGGTGAGAAAGGGCGTTGTAGGGCGAGAAACGGCGAGAAAGGGGGTTGTAGGGTGAGAAAGGGTGAGAAAGGGCGTTGTAGGGTGTTGTAGTGTGAGAAAGGGCGTTGTAGGGCGAGAAAGGGCATTGTGTTGCGTTGAAGCGCAAGAAAGGGCGTTGTAGGGCGAGAATGGGCGTTGAAGGGCGAGACCTGGCGAGAAAGGGCGTTGTAGGGCGAGAAATGGTGTTGTAGGGCGTTGTAGGGCGTTGTAGGGCGAGAAAGGGTGAGAAAGGGCGTTGTAGGGCGAGAAATGGCGTTGTAGGGCAGGAGGGGTCGAGAAAGGGCCTTGTAGGGTGAGAAAGGGCGAAAAAGGGCGTTGTATGGCGAGAAAGGGCGAAAAAGGGCGAGAATTGGCGAGAAAGGGCGTTTTATTGCGAGAAAGGGCGAAAAAGGGCGAGAAAAGGCGTTGTAGGGCGAGAAAGGGCGTTGTAGGGTGTTATAGGGCGTTGTAGGGCGAGAAAGAGAGTTGTAGGGTGAGGAAGGGCGAGAAATGGTGAGAAAGGGCGATGGAGGGCGAGAAAGGGCGAGAAACGGGGTTGTAGGGTGAGAACGGGTGAGAAAGGGCGTTGTAGGAAGTTGTAGGGCGACAAAGGGCGTTGTAGGGTGAGAATGGGCGAGAAAGGGCGAGAAAGGGCGTTGTGTTGCGTTGTAGGGCGAGAAAGGGCGTTGTAGGGTGAGAAAGGGTGTTGTAGGGTGAGAAAGGGTGAGAAAGGACTTTTTAGGGCGTTGTAAGGTGAGAAAGGGCGTTGTAGGGTGAGGAAGGGCGAGAGAGAGCGTTGTAGTGCGAGAAAGGGAGTTGTAGGGTGTTGGAGGGTGAGAAAGTGCGAGAAAGGGCGTTGTAGGGCGAGAAAGGGCAAGAAAGGGCGAGAAAGGGCGTTGTAGGGCAATAAAGGGCGAGAAAGGACGTTGTAGGGCGACAAGGGGCTTTGCAGGGCGTTGTAGGGTGAGAAAGGGCGTTGTAGGGCAAGAAAGGGCTAGAAAGGGCGAGAAAGGGTGAGAAATGGCGAGAAAGGGCGTTGTAGGGCCTTGTAGGTCGAGAATTGGCGAGAAAGGGCGTTGAAGGGTGAAAGAGGTCAAGAAAGGGCGTTGCAGGGTGAGAAAGGGCGAAAAAGGGCGTTGTAGGGCGAGAAAGGGCAAGAAAAGGCGAGAAAGGGCGTTGTAGGGCAAGAAAGGGCGAGAAAGGGCGTCGTAGGGCGACAAGGGGCTTTGTAGGGCGTTGTAGGGTGAGAAATGGCGAGAAAGGGCGTTGTAGGGCCTTTAGGGAGAGAAATGGCGAGAAAGGGCGTTGTAGGGTGAGAAAGGGCGATAAAGGGCGTTGTAGGCTGAGAAAGGGCAAGAAAGGGTGAGAAAGAGCGTTGTAGGGCGAGAAAGGGCGTTGTAGGGCCAGAAAGGGACTTGTAGGGCAAGAAAGGGCGAGAAAGGGCTTTGTAGGGCGTTTTAGGGTGAGAAAGGGCGAGAAATGGTGAGAAAGGGCGTTGTAGGGCAAAAAACGGCGAGAAAGGGGGTTGTAGGGTGAGAAAGGGTGAGAAACGGCATTGTAGGGTGTTGTAGGGCGAGAAAGGGCGTTGTAGGGCGAGAAAGGGCGTTGTGTTGCGAGAAAGGGCGTTGTGTTGCGTTGAAGCGCAAGAAAGGGCGATGTAGGGCGAGAATGGGCGTTGTAGGGCGAGACCTGGCGAGAAAGGGCGTTGTAGGGCGAGAAATGGTGTTGTAGGTCGTTGTAGGGCGTTGTAGGGCGAGAAAGGGTGAGAAAGGGTGTTGTAGGGCAAGAAATGGCGTTGTAGGGCGAGAGAGGTCGAGAAAGGGCGTTGTAGGGTGAGAAAGGGCGAAAAAGGGCGTTGTATGGCGAGAAAGGGCGAAAAAGGGCGAGAATTGGCGAGAAAGGGCGTTTTATTGCGAGAAAGGGCGAAAAAGGGCGAGAAAAGGCGTTGTAGGGCGAGAAAGGGCGTTGTAGGGTGTTATAGGGCGTTGTAGGGCGAGAAAGGGCGAGAAAGGGTGAGAAAGGGCGTTGTAGGGCGAGAAATGGCGTTGTAGGGCAGGAGGGGTCGAGAAAGGGCGTTGTAGGGTGAGAAAGGGCGAAAAAGGGCGTTGTATGGCGAGAAAGGGCGAAAAAGGGCGAGAATTGGCGAGAAAGGGCGTTTTATTGCGAGAAAGGGCGAAAAAGGGCGAGAAAAGGCGTTGTAGGGCGAGAAAGGGCGTTGTAGGGTGTTATAGGGCGTTGTAGGGCGAGAAAGAGAGTTGTAGGGTGAGGAAGGGCGAGAAATGGTGAGAAAGGGCGATGGAGGGCGAGAAAGGGCGAGAAACGGGGTTGTAGGGTGAGAACGGGTGAGAAAGGGCGTTGTAGGAAGTTGTAGGGCGACAAAGGGCGTTGTAGGGTGAGAATGGGCGAGAAAGGGCGAGAAAGGGCGTTGTGTTGCGTTGTAGGGCGAGAAAGGGCGTTGTAGGGTGAGAAAGGGTGTTGTAGGGTGAGAAAGGGTGAGAAAGGACTTTTTAGGGCGTTGTAAGGTGAGAAAGGGCGTTGTAGGGTGAGGAAGGGCGAGAGAGAGCGTTGTAGTGCGAGAAAGGGAGTTGTAGGGTGTTGGAGGGTGAGAAAGTGCGAGAAAGGGCGTTGTAGGGCGAGAAAGGGCAAGAAAGGGCGAGAAAGGGCGTTGTAGGGCAATAAAGGGCGAGAAAGGACGTTGTAGGGCGACAAGGGGCTTTGTAGGGCGTTGTAGGGTGAGAAAGGGCGTTGTAGGGCAAGAAAGGGCTAGAAAGGGCGAGAAAGGGTGAGAAATGGCGAGAAAGGGCGTTGTAGGGCCTTGTAGGTCGAGAATTGGCGAGAAAGGGCGTTGAAGGGTGAGAGAGGTCAAGAAAGGGCGTTGCAGGGTGAGAAAGGGCGAAAAAGGGCGTTGTATGGCGAGAAAGGGCGTTGTAGGGTGAGGAAGGGCGAGAAAGAGCGTTGTAGTGCGAGAAAGGGAGTTGTAGGGCGCTGGAGGGTGAGAAAGTGCGAGAAAGGGCGTTGTAGCGCAAGAAAGGGCAAGAAAAGGCGAGAAAGGGCGTTGTAGGGCAAGAAAGGGCGAGAAAGGGCGTTGTAGGGCGACAAGGGGCTTTGTAGGGCGTTGTAGGGTGAGAAATGGCGAGAAAGGGCGTTGTAGGGCCTTTAGGGAGAGAAATGGCGAGAAAGGGCGTTGTAGGGTGAGAAAGGGCGATAAAGGGCGTTGTAGGCTGAGAAAGGGCAAGAAAGGGTGAGAAAGAGCGTTGTAGGGCGAGAAAGGGCGTTGTAGGGCCAGAAAGGGCCTTGTAGGGCGAGAAAGGGCGAGAAAGGACGAGAAAGGGCTTTGTAGGGCGTTTTAGGGTGAGAAAGGGCGAGAAATGGTGAGAAAGGGCGTTGTAGGGCTAGAAACGGCGAGAAAGGGGGTTGTAGGGTGAGAAAGGGTGAGAAACGGCGTTGTAGGGTGTTGTAGGGCGAGAAAGGGCGTTGTAGGGCGAGAAAGGGCGTTGTGTTGCGAGAAAGGGCGTTGTGTTGCGTTGAAGCGCAAGAAAGGGCGTTGTAGGGCGAGAATGGGCGTTGTAGGGCGAGGCCTGGCGAGAAAGGGCGTTGTAGGGCGAGAAATGGTGTTGTAGGGCGTTGTAGGGCGTTGTAGGGCGAGAAAGGGCGAAAAAGGGCGTTGTATGGCGAGAAAGGGCGAAAAAGGGAGAGAAATGGCGAGAAAGGGCGTTGTATGGCGAGAAAGGGCGAAAAAGGGCGAGAAAGGGCGTTGTAGGGCGAGAAAGGGCGAGAAAGGGTGTTGTCGGGCGAGAAAGGGCGTTGTGTTGCGTTGTACTGCGACAAAGGGCGTTGTAGGGCGAGAAAGGGCGTTGTAGGGCGTTATAGGGCGTTTTAGGGCGAGAAAGGGCGTTGTAAGGCGTTGTAGGGCGAGAAAGGGAGTTGTAGGGTGAGGAAGGGCGAGAAATGGCGAGAAAGGGCGATGTAGGGCGAGAAAGGGCGAGAAAGGGCGTTGTAGGGCGAGAAAGGGTGAGAAAGGGCGTTGTAGGGTGAGAAAGGGCGAGAAAGGGCGTTGTAGGGTAGTGTAGGGCCAGAAAGGGCCGTGTAGGGCGAGAAAGGGCGAGAAAGGACGAGAAAGGGCTTTGTAGGGCGTTTTAGGGTGAGAAAGGGCGAGAAATGGTGAGAAAGGGCGTTGTAGGGCGAGAAACGGCGAGAAAGGGGGTTGTAGGGTGAGAAAGGGTGAGAAAGGGCGTTGTAGGGTGTTGTAGGGCGAGAAAGGGCGTTGTAGGGCGAGAAAGGGCGTTGTGTTGCGTTGAAGCGCAAGAAAGGGCGTTGTAGGGCGAGAATGGGCGTTGTAGGGCGAGACCTGGCGAGAAAGGGCGTTGTAGGGCGAGAAATGGTGTTGTAGGGCGTTGTAGGGCGTTGTAGGGCGAGAAAGGGTGAGAAAGGGCGTTGTAGGGCGAGAAATGGCGTTGTAGGGCGGGAGGGGTCGAGAAAGGGCGTTGTAGGGTGAGAAAGGGCGAAAAATGGCGTTGTATGGCGAGAAAGGGCGAAAAAGGGCGAGAATTGGCGAGGAAGGGCGTTGTATGGCGAGAGAGGGCGAAAAAGGGCGAGAAAAGGCGTTGTAGGGCGAGAAAGGGCGTTGTAGGGTGTTATAGGGTGTTGTAGGGCGAGAAAGGGAGTTGTAGGGTGAGGAAGGGTGAGAAATGGTGAGAAAGGGCGATGGAGGGCGAGAAAGGGCGAGAAACGGCGAGAAACGGGGTTGTAGGGTGAGAAAGGGTGAGAAAGGGCGTTGTAGGAAGTTGTAGGGCGAGAAAGGGCGTTGTAGGGTGAGAATGGGCGAGAAAGGGCGAGAAAGGGCATTGTGTTGCGTTGTAGGGCAAGAAAGGGCGATAAAGGGCGTTGTAGGGCGAGAAAGGGTGTTGTAGGGCTTTGTAGGGCGAGAAAGGGCGTAGTAGGGTGAGAAAGGGTGAGAAAGGACTTTTAGGGCGTTGTAAGGTGAGAAAGGGCGTTGTAGGGTGAGGAAGGGCGAGAGAGAGCGTTGTAGTGCGAGAAAGGAAGTTGTAGGGTGTTGGAGGGTGAGAAAGTGCGAGAAAGGGCGTTGTAGGGCGAGAAAGGGCAAGAAAGGGCGAGAAAGGGCGTTGTAGGGCAAGAAAGGGCGAGAGAGGACGTTGTAGGGCGACAAGGGGCTTTGTAGGGCGTTGTAGGGCGAGAAAGGGCGTTGTAGGGCAAGAAAGGGCTAGAAAGGGCGAGAAAAGGTGAGAAATGGCGAGAAAGGGCGTTGTAGGGCCTTGTAGGGCGAGAATTGGCGAGAAAGGGCGTTGAAGGGTGAGAGAGGTCAAGAAAGGGCTTTGCAGGGTGAGAAAGGGCGAAAAAGGGCGTTGTATGGCGAGAAAGGGCGTTGTAGGGTGAGGAAGGGCGAGAAAGAGCGTTGTAGTGCGAGAAAGGGAGTTGTAGGGCGCTGGAGGGTGAGAAAGTGCGAGAAAGGGCGTTGTAGGGCGAGAAAGGGCAAGAAAAGGCGAGAAAGGGCGTTGTAGGGCAAGAAAGGGCGAGAAAGGGCGTTGTAGGGCGACAAGGAGCTTTGTAGGGCGTTGTAGGGTGAGAAATGGCGAGAAAGGGCGTTGTAGGGCCTTTAGGGAGAGAAATGGCGAGAAAGGGCGTTGTAGGGTGAGAAAGGGCGATAAAGGGCGTTGTAGGCTGAGAAAGGGCAAGAAAGGGTGAGAAAGAGCGTTGTAGGGCGAGAAAGGGCGTTGTAGGGCCAGAAAGGGCCTTGTATGGCGAGAAAGGGCGAGAAAGGACGAGAAAGGGCTTTGTAGGGCGTTTTAGGGTGAGAAAGGGCGAGAAATGGTGAGAAAGGGCGTTGTAGGGCGAGAAACGGCGAGAAAGGGGGTTGTAGGGTGTGAAAGGGTGAGAAACGGCGTTGTAGGGTGTTGTAGGGCGAGAAAGGGCGTTGTAGGGCGAGAAAGGGCGTTGTGTTGCGAGAAAGGGCGTTGTGTTGCGTTGAAGCGCAAGAAAGGGGGTTGTAGGGCGAGAATGGGCGTTGTAGGGCGAGACCTGGCGAGAAAGGGTGTTGTAGGGCGAGAAATGGTGTTGTAGGGCGTTGTAGGGCGTTGTAGGGCGAGAAAGGGTGAGAAAGGGTGTTGTAGGGCAAGAAATGGCGTTGTAGGGCGAGAGAGGTCGAGAAAGGGCGTTGTAGGGTGTTATAGGGCGTTGTAGGGCGAGAAAGGGAGTTGTAGGGTGAGGAAGGGCGAGAAATGGTGAGAAAGGGCGATGGAGGGCGAGAAAGGGCGAGAAACGGCGAGAAACGGGGTTGTAATGTGAGAAAGGGTGAGAAAGGGCGTTGTAGGAAGTTGTAGGGTGAGAAAAAGCATTGTAGGGCGAGAATGGGCGAGAAAGGGCGAGAAAGGGCGTTGTGTTGCGTTGTAGGGCGAGAAAGGGCGATAAAGGGCGTTGTAGGGCGAGAAAGGGTGTTGTAGGGCATTGTAGGGCGAGAAAGGGCGTAGTAGGGTGAGAAAGGGTGAAAAAAGACTTTTTAGGGCGTTGTAAGGTGAGAAAGGGCGTTGTAGGGTGAGGAAGGGCGAGAGAGAGCGTTGTAGTGCGAGAAAGGGAGTTGTAGGGCGTTGGAGGGTGAGAAAGTGCGAGAAAGGGCGTTGTAGGGCGAGAAAGGGCAAGAAAGGGCGAGAAAGGGCGTTGTAGGGCAAGAAAGGGCGATAAAGGGCGTTGTAGGGCGACAAGGGGCTTTGTAGGGCGTTGTAGGGCGAGAAATGGCAAGAAAGGGCGTTGTAGGGCAAGAAAGGGCAAGAAAGGGCTAGAAAGGGCGAGAAAGGGTGAGAAATGGCGAGAAAGGGCGTTGTAGGGCCTTGTAGGGCGAGAAATGGCGAGAAATGGCGTTGAAGGGTGAGAGAGGTCAAGAAAGGGCGTTGCAGGGTGAGAAAGGGCGAAAAAGGGCGTTGTATGGCGAGAAAGGGCGTTGTAGGGTGAGGAAGGGCGAGAAAGAGCGTTGTAGTGCGAGAAAGGGAGTTGTAGGGCGTTGGAGGGTGAGAAAGTGCGAGAAAGGGCGAGAAAAGGCAAGAAATGGCGATAAAGGGCGTTGCAGGGTGAGAAAGGGCGAGAAAGGGCGTTGTAGGCTGAGAAAGGGCAAGAAAGGGTGAGAAAGAGCGTTGTAGAGCGAGAAAGGGCGCTGTAGGGCCAGAAAGGGCCTTGTAGGGCGAGAAAAGGCGAGAAAGGACGAGAAAGGGCTTTGTAGGGCGTTTTAGGGTGAGAAAGGGCGAGAAACGGCGAGAAAGGGCGTTGTAGGGTGAGAAAGGGTGAGAAAGGGCGTTGTAGGGTGTTGTAGGGCGACAAAGGGCGTTGTAGGGCGAGAAAGGGCGTTGTGTTGCGAGAAAGGGCGTTGTGTTGCGTTGAAGCGCAAGAAAGGGCGTTGTAGTGCGAGAATGGGCGTTGTAGGGCGAGACCTGGCGAGAAAGGGCGTTGTAGGGCGAGAAATGGTGTTGTAGGGCGTTGTAGGGCGTTGTAGGGCGAGAAAGGGTGAGAAAGGGTGATGTCGGGCAAGAAATGGCGTTGTAGGGCGAGAGAAGTCGAGAAAGGGCGTTGTAGGGTGAGAAAGGGCGAAAAAGGGCGTTGTATGGCGAGAATGGGCGAAAAAGGGAGAGAAATGGCGAGAAAGGGCGTTGTATGGCGAGAAAGGGCAAAAAAGGGCGAGAAAGGGCGTTGTAGGGCGAGAAAGGGCGTTGTAGGGTGTTATAGGGCGTTGTAGGGCGAGAAAGGGAGTTGTAGGGTGAGGAAGGGCGAGAAAGGGCTTTGTAGGGTGTTGTAGGGCGAGAAAGGGCATTGTAGAGCAAGAAAGGGCGTTGTAGGGCGAGAATGGGCGTTGTAGGGCGAGATCTGGCGAGAAAGGACGAGAAAGGGCGATAAAGGGCGTTGTAGGGCGAAAAAGGGTGTTGTAGGGCATTGTAGGGCGAGAAAGAGCGTAGTAGGGTGAGAAAGGGTGAGAAAAGACTTTTTAGGGCGTTGTAAGGTGAGAAATGGCGTTTTAGGGTGAGGAAGGGCGAGAGAGAGCGTTGTAGTGCGAGAAAGGAAGTTGTAGGGCGTTGGAGGGTGAGAAAGTGCGAGAAAGGGCGTTGTAGGGCGAGAATAGGCAAGAAAGGGCGAGAAAGTGCGTTGTAGGGCAAGAAAGGGCGAGAAAGGGCATTGTAGGGCGACAAGGGGCTTTGTAGGGCGTTGTAGGGCGAGAAAGGGCGAGAAAGGGCGTTGTAGGGCAAGAAAGGGCTAGAAAGGGCGAAAAGGGTGAGAAATGGCGAGAAAGGGCGTTGTAGGGCCTTGTAGGGCGAGAAAGGGCGTTGAAGGGTGAGAGAGGTCAAGAAAGGGCGTTGCAGGGTGAGAAAGGGCAAAAATGGCGTTGTATGGCGAGAAAGGGCGTTGTAGGGTGAGGAAGGGCGAGAAAGAGCGTTGTAGTGCGAGAAAGGGAGTTGTAGGGCGTTGGAGGGTGAGAAAGTGCGAGAAAGGGCGAGAAAGGGCAAGAAAGGGCGAGAAAGGGCGTTGTAGGGCAAGAAAGGGCGAGAAAGGATGTTGTAGGGCGACAAGGGGCTTTGTAGGGCGTTGTAGGGTGAGAAAGGGCGTTGTAGGGCAAGAAAGGGCTAGAAAGGGCGAGATAGGGTGAGAAATGGCGAGAAAGGGCGTTGTTGGGCCTTAAGGGAGAGAAATGGCGAGAAAGGGCGTTGTAGGCTGAGAAAGGGCAAGAAAGGGTGAGAAAGAGCGTTGTAGAGCGAGAAAGGGCGTTGTAGGGCCAGAAAGGGCCTTGTAGGGCGAGAAAGGGCGAGAAAGGACGAGAAAGGGCTTTGTAGGGCGTTTTAGGGTGAGAAAGGGCGAGAAATGGTGAGAAAGGGCACTGTAGGGCGAGAAACGGCGAGAAAGGGGGTTGTAGGGTGAGAAAGGGTGAGAAAGGGCGTTGTATGGCGAGAAAGGGTGAAAAAGGGCGAGAAAGGGCGTTGTAGGGCGAGAAAGGGCGTTATAGGGTGTTATAGGGCGTTGTAGGGAGAGAAAGGGAGTTGTAGGGTGAGGAAGGGCGAGAAATGGCGAGAAAGGGCGATGTAGGGCGAGAAAGGGCGAGAAACGGTGAGAAACGGGGTTGTAGGGTGAGAAAGGGTGAGAAAGGGCGTTGTAGGGTGTTGTAGGGCGAGAAAGGGCATTGTAGAGCAAGAAAGGGCGTTGTAGGGCGAGAATGGGCGTTGTAGGGCGAGATCTGGCGAGAAAGGATGAGAAAGGGCTTTGTGGGGCATTTTAGGGTGAGAAAGGGCGAGAAATGATGAGAACGGGCGTTGTAGGGCAAGAAAGGGCGAGAAACAGCGAGGAAGGGTGCTGTAGGGCGAGAAAAGGCGAGAAAGGGCGTTGTAGTGTGAGAAAGGGCGTTGTAGGGCGAGAAAGGGCGTTGTAGGGCGTTCTAGCGCGTTGTAGGTAGAGAAAGGGCGTTGTAGGTCGTTGTACGGCATTGTAGTGCGAGAAATGGCGTTGTAGGGCGAGAAAGGGCGTTGTTTGGCGCTGTAGGGCGAGAAACGGCTTTGTAGGGCATTGTAGGGCGTTGTAGGGAGAGAAAGGGTGTTGTAGGGCTTTGTAGGGCGAGAAAGGGCATTGTAGGACGTTGTCGGGCGTTGTAGGGTGAGAAATGGCATTGTAGGGCGTTGTATTGCGAGAAATGGTGTTGTAGTTCGTTGTAGGGCGAGAAAGGGCGAGAAAGGGATAGAAAGGGCGAGAGAGGGCGAGAATGGGCGTTGTAGGGTGAGAAAGGGTAAGAAAGGGCAAGAAAGGGCGCTGTAGGGCGTTGTACGGCGTTGTAGGGTGAGAAAGGGCGTTGTAGGGCGAGAAAGGGTGAGAAAGGGTGTTGTAGGGCGAGAAAGTACATTGTAGGGCGAGAAACGGCAAGAAAGGGTGAGAAAGGGCGAGAAAGGGCGTTGTAGGGCGAGAAAGGGAGACAAAGGGCGAGAAAGGGCGAGAAAGGGCGACAAAGGGCGTTGTAGTGCGAGAAAGGGCGAAAAAGGGCGTTGTATGGCGACAAAGGGCGTTGTAGGGCAAGAAAGGGCGAGAAAGGGCGTTGTATGGCGAGAAAAGGCATTGTAGGGTGAGAAAGGGCGTTGTAGGGCGTTGTAGGGCGTTGTAGGGCGAGAAAGGGCGTTGTAGGGTGAGAAAGGGCATTGTAGGGCGTTGTAGGGTGAGGAAGGGCGAGAAAGGGCGTCGTAGGGCGAGAAACTGCAAGAAAGGGCGAGAAAGGGCGTTGTAGGGCGAGAAAGGGCGACAAAGGGCGACAAAGAGTGACAAAGGGCGACAAAGGGCGTTGTAGTGCGAGAAAGGGCGAAAAAGGGTGTTGTAGGTCGAGAAAGGGCATTGTAGGGCGAGAAAGGGCGTTGTATGGCGAGAAAAGGCATTGTAGGGTGAGAAAGGGCGTTGTAGGGTGTTGTAGGGCGAGAAAGGGTGTTGTAGGGCGAAAAAGGGCGAGATAGGGCGTTGTAAGGCTAGAAACGGCATTGTAAGGCGAGAAAGGGCGAGTAAGGGCGAGAAAGGTCTTTGTAGGGCGAGAAAGGGCATTAAAGGGCGAAAAAGGGCGAGAAACGGCGAGAAAGGGCGTTGAAGGGTTAGAAAGGGCGTTGTAGGGCGAGAAAGGGTGTTGTAGGGCGAGAAAGGCCGAGAAAGGGCGCTGTAGGGCGAGAAAGGGCGAGAAAAGGCGTTGTAGGGTGAGAAAGGGTGTTGTAGGGTGAGAAAGGGGGTTGTAGGGAGAGAAAGAGCGAGAAATGGCGTTGTACGGCGAGAAAGGGCGAGGAAGGGTGCTGTAGGGCGAGAAAAGGCGAGAAAGGGCGTTGTAGTGTGAGAAAGGGCGTTGTAGGGCGAAAAAGGGCGTTGCAGGTCGTTCTAGGGCATTGTAGGGAGAGAAAGGGTGTTGTAGGGCGAAAAAGGGCATTGTAGGGCGAGAAATGGCGTTGTAAGGCGAGAAAGTGCGAGAAAGGGCGTTGTAGGGCATTGTAGGGTGAGAAAGGGAGAGAAAGGGCGAGAAAGGGCGTTGCAGAGCATTGTAGGGCGAGAAAGGGTGAGAAAGGGCGTTGTAGGTAGTTGTAGGGCGTTGTAGGGCGAGAAAGGGCGTTGTAGGGCGAGAAAGGGCGAGGAAGGGCGTTGTAGAGTGAGAAAGGGCGCTGTAGGGTGTTGTGGGGCGAGAAAGGTTGAGAAAGGACGTTGTAGGGGGTTGTAGGGTGAGAAAGGGCATTGTAGGGTGAGAAAGGGCGTTGTAGGGTGAGAAAAGGCGTTGTAGGGCGTTGTAGGGCGAGAAAGGGCGAGAAAGGGCAAGAAAGCTTGAGAAAGGGCGAGAAAGGGTGAGAAAGGGCATTGTAGGGAGAGAACGGGCGTTGTAGGGCGTTGTAGGGCAAGAAAGGGTGAGAAAGGGCGTTGTAGGGCACTGTAGGGTGTTGTAGGGCATTCTAGGGCAAGAAAGGGCGTTGTAGGGTTTTGTAGGGCGAAAAAAAGCGTTGTATGGTGCTGTAGGGCGAGAAACGGCGTTGTAGGGCGTTGTAGGGCGAGAAAGGGTGTTGTACGGCTTTGTAGGGCGAGAAAGGGCGTTGTAGGGCGTTGTCGGGGGTTGTAGGGTGAGAAAGGGCGTTGTAGGGCGAGAAATGGTGTTGTAGGGCGTTGTAGGGCGAGAAAGTGCGTTAAAGGGCGACAAAGGGCGAGAAAGGGTGAGAAAGGGCGAGAGAGGGTGAGAAATTGCGTTGTAGGGTGAGAAAGGGTGAGAAAGGGCAAGAAAGGTCGCTGTAGGGCGTTGTAGGGTGAGAAATGGCGTTGTAGGGCGAGAAAGGGTGAGAAAGGGTGTTGTAGGGCGTTGTAGGGCGAAAAATGGCAAGAAAGGGCATTGTAGGGCGAGAAATGGCGTTGTTGGGCGAAAAAGGGCGAGAAAGGGCGCTGTAGGGCGAGAAAGGGCGAGAAAGGGCGTTGTAGGGTGAGAAAGGGCGTTGTAGGGCGAGAAAGAGCGAGAAAGGGCGAGAAAGGGCGTTGTAGGGCGAGAATGGGCGAGAAAGGGCGTTGTAGGGCAATAAAGGGCAAAAGAGGGCATTGTAGGGCTTTGTAGGGTGAGAAATGGCGAGAAAGGGCGCTGTAGGGCGAGAAAGGGCGTTGTAGGGCGTTGTAGGGCAAGAAAGGGTGAGAAAGGGCGTTGTAGGGCACTGTAGTGTGTTTTAGGGCATTCTAGGGCGAGAAAGGGCGTTGTAGGGTGTTGTAGAGCGAGAAAGGGCGTTGTATGGCGCTGTAGGGCGAGAAACGGCGTTGTAGGGTGTTGTAGGGCGTTGTAGTGCGAGAAAGGGTGTTATAGGGCTTCGTAGGGTGAGAAAGGGCGTTGTAGGGCGTTGTCGGGCGTTGTAGGGCGAGAAAGGGCGTTGTAGGGCGAGAAATGGTGTTGTAGGGCGTTGTAGGGCGAGAAAGGGCGTTAAAGGGTGAGAAAGGGCGAGAAAGGGAGAGAAAGGTCGAGAGAGGGCGAGAAATGGCGTTGTAGGGTGAGAAAGGGTGAGAAAGGGCAAGAAAGGGCGCTGTAGCGCTTTGTAGTGCGAGAAAAGGCGAGAAAGGGCGAGAAAAGGGTGAGAAAGGGTGTTGTAGGGCGTTGTAGGTCGAGAAAGGGCATTGTAGGGCGAGAAACGTCAAGAAAGGGTGAGAAAGGGCGAGAAAGGGCGTTGTAGGGCAAGAAAGGGAGACAAAGGGCGTTGTAGGGCGAGAAAAGGCGAAAAAGGGTGTTGTATGGTGACAAAGGGCGTTGTAGGGCGTTGTAGGGCTTTGTAGGGCGAGATAGGGTGAGAAAGGGCGTTGTAGGGTGAGAAAGGGCATTGTAGGGCGTTGTAGGGTGAGGAAGGGCGAGAAAGAGCGTTGTAGGGCAAGAAACGGAAAGAAAGGGCGAGAAATTGCATTGTAGGGCGAGAAAGGGCGACAAAGGGCGACAAAGAGCGACAAAGGGCGCCAAAGGGCGTTGTAGTGCGAGAAAGGGCAAAAAAGGGTGTTGTAGGGCGAGAAAGGGCGTTGTAGGGCAAGAAAGGGCGTTGTTTGGCGAGAAAAGGCATTGTAGGGTGAGAAAGGGCGTTGTAGGGCGAGATAGGGCGTTGTAGGGCGAGAAAGGGCGAGAAAGGGTGTTGTAAGGCTAGAAACAGCGTTGTAGGGTGAGAAAGGGCGTTGTAGGGCGAGATAGGGCGAGAAAGGTCTTTGTAGGGTGAGAAAGGGCGTTGTTGGGCGAAAAAGGGCGAGAAAGGGCGCTGTAGGGCGAGAAAGGGCGAGAAAGGGCGTTGTAATGTGAGAAAGGGCTTTGTAGGGCGAGAAAGGGCGTTGTAGGGCGAGAAAGGCCAAGAAAGGGCGCTGTAGGGCGCTGTAGGGCGAGAAAAGGCGTTGTAGGGTGAGAAAGGGCGTTGTAGGGCGAGAAACGGGGTTGTAGGGCGAGAAAGGGCGAGAAATGGCGTTGTACGGCGAGAAAGGGCGAGGAAGGGTGCTGTAGGGCGAGAAAAGGCGAGAAAGGGCGTTGTAGTGTGAGAAAGGGCGTTGTAGGGTGAGAAAGGGCGTTGTAGGGTGTTCTAGGGCGTTGTAGGGAGAGAAAGGGCGTTGTAGGGCATTCTAGGGCGAGAAATGGCGTTGTAGGGCGAGAAAGGGCGTTGTATGGAGCTGTAGGGCGAGAAACGGCTTTGTAGGGCATTGTAGGGCATTGTAGGGCGAGAAAGGGTCTTGTAGGGCTTTGTAGGGCGAGAAAGGGCGTTGTAGGGCGAGAAAGGGCGTTGTATGGAGCTGTAGGGCGAGAAACGGCTTTGTAGGGCATTGTAGGGCGTTGTAGGGCGAGAAAGGGTCTTGTAGGGCTTTGTAGGGTGAGAAAGGGCGTTGTAGGGCGTTGTCGGGCGTAGTAGGGTGAGAAAGGGCGTTGTAGGACGTTGTAGGGCGAGAAAGGGCATTGTAGTGCGAGAAATGGTGTTGTAGGGCGTTGTAGGGTGAGGAAGGGCGTTGTAGGGCGTTGTAGGGTGAGAAAGGGCGAGAAAGGGCGTTATAGGGCGAGAAACGGCAAGAAAGGGCGAGAAAGGGCGAGAAATTGCGTTGTAGGGCGAGAAAGGGCGCCAAAGGGCGACAAAGAGCGACAAAGGGCGACAAAGGGCGTTGAAGTGCGAGAAAGGGCAAAAAAGGGTGTTGTAGGGCGAGAAAGGGCATTGTAGGGCGAGAAAGGCCATTGTAGGGCGAGAAAGGGCGTTGTATGGCGAGAAAAAGCATTGTAGGGTGAGAAAGGGCGTTGTAGGGCGTTGTAGGGCAAGAAAGGGCGTTAAAGGGTGAGAAAGGGTGAGAGATTGCGAGAAATGGCGTTGTAGGGTGAGAAAGGGTGAGAAAGGGCAAGAAAGGGAGCTGTAGCGCTTTGTAGTGCGAGAAAGGGCGAGAAAGGGCGAGAAAAGGGTGAGAAAGGATGTTGTAGGGCGTTGTAGGTGAAGAAAGGGCATTGTAGGGCGAGAAACGTCAAGAAAGGGTGAGAAAGGGCGAGAAAGGGCGTTGTAGGGCGAGAAAGGGATACAAAGGGCGAGAAAGGGCGAGAAAGGGCGACAAAGGGCGTTGTAGGGCGAGAAAAGGCGAAAAAGGGTTTTGTATGGTGACAAAGGGCGTTGTAGGGCTTTGTAGGGCGAGAAAGGGCGTTGTAGGGTGAGAAAGGGCATTGTAGGGCGTTGTAGGGTGAGGAAGGGCGTTGTAGGGCGTTGTAGGGTGAGAAATGGCGAGAAAGGGCGTTGTAGGGCAAGAAACGGAAAGAAAGGGCGAGAAAGGGCGAGAAATTGCATTGTAGGGCGAGAAAGGGCGACAAAGGGCGACAAAGAGCGACAAAGGGCGCCAAAGGGCGTTGTAGTGCGAGAAAGGGCAAAAAAGGGTGTTGTAGGGCGAGAAAGGGCGTTGTATGGCGAGAAAAGGCATTGTAGGGTGAGAAAGGGCGTTGTAGGGCGAGAAAGGGCATTGTAGGGCGAGAAAGGGCGAGAAAGGGCGTTGTAGGGCTAGAAACAGCGTTGTAGGGTGAGAAAGGGCGTTGTAGGGCGAGATAGGGCGAGAAAGGTCTTTGTAGGGCGAGAAAGGGCGTTGTTGGGCGAAAAAGGGCGAGAAAGGGCGCTGTAGGGCGAGAAAGGGCGTTGTAATGTGAGAAAGGGCGTTGTAGGGCGAGAAAGGGCGTTGTAGGGCGAGAAAGGCCGAGAAAGGGCGCTGTAGGGCGATGTAGGGTGAGAAAAGGCGTTGTAGGGTGAGAAAGGGCGTTGTAGGGCGAGAAACGGGGTTGTAGGGCGAGAAAGGGCGAGAAATGGCGTTGTACGGCGAGAAAGGGCGAGGAAGGGTGCTGTAGGGCGACAAAAGGCGAGAAAGGGCGTTGTAGTGTGAGAAAGGGCGTTGTATTGTGAGAAAGGGCGTTGTAGGGCGTTCTAGGGCGTTGTAGGGAGAGAAAGGGCGTTGTAGTGCATTCTAGGGCGAGAAATGGCGTTGTAGGGCGAGAAAGGGCGTTGTATGGAGCTGTAGGGCGAGAGACGGCTTTGTAGGGCATTGTAGGGCATTGTAGGGCGAGAAAGGGTCTTGTAGGGCTTTGTAGGGCGAGAAAGGGCGTTGTAGGGCGAGAAAGGGCGTTGTATGGAGCTGTAGGGCGAGAAACGGCTTTGTAGGGCATTGTAGGGCGTTGTAGGGCGAGAAAGGGTCTTGTAGGGCTTTGTAGGGCTAGAAAGGGCATTATAGGGCGTTGTCGGGCGTTGTAGGGTGAGAAAGGGCGTTGTAGGGCGTTGTAGGGCGAGAAAGGGCATTGTAGTGCGAGAAATGGTGTTGTAGGGCGTTGTAGGGTGAGAAAGGGCGAGAAAGGGAGTTATAGGGCGAGAAACGGCACGAAAGGGCGAGAAAGGGCGAGAAATTGCGTTGTAGGGCGAGAAAGGGCGCCAAAGGGCGACAAAGAGCGACAAAGGGCGACAAAGGGCGTTGAAGTGCGAGAAAGGGCAAAAAAGGGTGTTGTAGGGCGAGAAAGGGCATTGTAGGGCGAGAAAGGGCATTGTAGGGCGAGAAAGGGCGTTGTATGGCGAGAAAAAGCATTGTAGGGTGAGAAAGGGCGTTGTAGGGCGTTGTAGGGCAGGAAAGGGTGATAAAGGGCTTTGTAGGGCACTGTAGTGTGTTGTAGGGCATTCTAGGGCGAGAAAGGGCGTTGTAGGGTGTTGTAGAGCGAGAAAGGGCGTTGTATGGCGCTGTAGGGCGAGAAACGGCGTTGTAGGGTGTTGTAGGGCATTGTAGTGCGAGAAAGGGTGTTGTAGGGCTTTGTAGGGCGAGAAAGGGTGTTGTAGGGCGTTGTCGGTCGTTGTAGGGCGAGAAAGGGCGTTGTAGGGCGAGAAATGGTGTTGTAGGGCGTTGTAGGGCGAGAAAGGGCGTGAATGGGCGAGAAAGGGCGAGAAAGGGAGAGAAAGGGCAAGAGAGGGCGAGAAATGGTGTTGTAGGGTGAGAAAGGGTGAGAAAGGGCAAGAAAGGGCGCTGTAGCGCGTTGTAGGGCGAGAAAGGGCGAGAAAGGGCGTTGTAGGGCGAGAAAAGGGTGAGAAAGGGAGTTGTAGGGCGTTGCAGGGTGAGAAAGGGCGTTGTAGGGCGAGAAACGGCAAGAAAGGGTGAGAAAGGGTGAGAAAGGGCGTTGTAGGGCGAGAAAGGGAGACAACGGGCGAGAAAGGGCAACAAAGGGCGACAAAGGGCGTTGTAGGGCGAGAAAAGGCGAAAAAGGGTGTTGTATGGCGACAAAGGGCGTTGTCGGGCGTTGTAGGGCTTTGTAGGGCGAGATAGGGTGAGAAAGGGTGTTGTAGGGAGAAAAAGGGCATTGTAGGATGTTGTAGGGTGAGGAAGGGCATAGTAGGGCGTTGTAGGGTGAGAAAGGGCAAGAAAGGGCGTTGTAGGGCGAGAAACGGCGAGAAAGGGCGAGAAATTGCGTTGTAGGGCGAGAAAGGGCGACAAAGGGCGACAAAGAGCGACAAAGGGCGACAAAGGGCGTTGAAGTGCGAGAAAGGGCAAAAAAGGGTGTTGTAGGGCGAGAAAGGGCGTTGTAGGGCGAGAAAGGGCGTTGTATGGCGAGAAAAGGCATTGTAGGGTGAGAAAGGGTGTTGTAGGGCGTTGCAGGGCGTTGTAGGGCGTTGTAGGGCAAGAAAGGGCGTTTTAAGGCGAGAAATGGCGAGAAAGGGCGCTGTAGGGCGAGAAAGGGCGTTGTAGGGCATTGTAGTGCAAGAAAGGGTGAGAAAGGGCTTTGTAGGGCACTGTAGTGTGTTGTAGGGCATTCTAGGACGAGAAAGGGCGTTGTAGGGTGTTGTAGAGCGAGAAAGGGCGTTGTATGGTGCTGTAGGGCGAGAAACGGCATTGTAGGGCGTTGTAGTGCGAGAAAGGATGTTGTAGGGCTTTGTAGGGCGAGAAAGGGCGTTGTAGGGCGTTGTCGGGCGAGAAAGGGCGTTGTAGGGCGAGAAATGGTGTTGTAGGGCGCTGTAGGGCGAGAAAGGGCGTTAAAGGGCGAGAAAGGGTGGGACAGGGAGAGAAAGGGTGAGAAAGGGCGAGAAATGGCGTTGTAGGGTGAGAAAGGGTGAGAAAGGGCAAGAAAAGGCGCTGTAGCGCGTTGTAGGGCGAGAAAGGGCGAGAAAGGGCGTTGTAGGGCGATCAAAGGGTGAGAAAGGGTGTTGTAGGGCGTTTTAGGGCGAGAAAGGGCATTGTAGGGTGAGAAAGGGCGTTGTAGGGCGTTGCAGGGCGTTCTAGGGCGTTGTAGGGCGTTGTAGGGCGAGATAGGGCGTTGTAGGGCGAGAAAGGGCGTTTTAAGGCTAGAAACGGAGTTGTAGGGTGAGAAAGGGCGTTGTGGGGCAAGAAAGGGCGAGAAAGGTCTTTGTATGGCGAAAAAGGGCGTTGTTGGGCGAAAAAAGGCGAGAAAGGGCGCTGTAGGGCGAGAAAAGGCGAGAAAGGGAGAGAAAAGACGTTGTAGGGTGAGAAAGGTCGTTGTAGGGCGAGAAAGTGCGCTGTAGGGCGAGAAAGGGCGCTGTAGGCGAGAAAGGGCGAGAAAAGGCTTTGTAGGGCGAGAAAGGGCGTTGTAGGGCGAGAATGGGCGAGAAAGGGCGTTGTAGGGCAATAAAGGGCAAAAGAGGGCATTGTAGGGCTTTGTAGAGCGAGAAATGGCGAGAAAGGGCGCTGTAGGGCGAGAAAGGGCGTTGTAGGGCGTTGTAGTGCAAGAAAGGGTGAGAAAGGGCTTTGTAGGGCACTGTAGTGTGTTGTAGGGCATTCTAGGGCGAGAAAGGGCGTTGTAGGGTGTTGTAGAGCGAGAAAGGGCGTTGTATGGTGCTGTAGGGCGAGAAACGGCATTGTAGGGCGTTGTAGTGCGAGAAAGGATGTTGTAGGGCTTTGTAGGGCGAGAAAGGGCGTTGTAGGGCGTTGTCGGGCGAGAAAGGGCGTTGTAGGGCGAGAAATGGTGTTGTAGGGCGCTGTAGGGCGAGAAAGGGCGTTAAAGGGCGAGAAAGGGTGGGACAGGGAGAGAAAGGGTGAGAAAGGGCGAGAAATGGCGTTGTAGGGTGAGAAAAGGTGAGAAAGGGCAAGAAAGGGCGCTGTAGCGCGTTGTAGGGCGAGAAAGGGCGAGAAAGGGCGTTGTAGGGCGATCAAAGGGTGAGAAAGGGTGTTGTAGGGCGTTTTAGGGCGAGAAAGGGCATTGTAGGGCGAGAAACGGCAAGAAAGGGTGAGAAAGGGCGAGAGAGGGCGTTGTAGGGCGAGAAAGGGAGACAAAGGGCGAGAAAGGGCGACAAAGGGCGACAAAGGGAGTTGTAGGGCGAGAAAAGGCGAAAAAGGGTGTTGTATGGGGACAACGGGCGTTGTAGGGCGTTGTATGGCTTTGTAGGGCGAGACAGGGTGAGATAGGGCGTTGTAGGGTGAGAAAGGGCATTGTAGGGCGTTGTAGGGTGAGGAAGGGCATTGTAGGGCGTTGTAGGGTGAGAAAGGGCAAGAAAGGGCGTTGTAGGGCGAGAAACGGCAATAAAGGGCGAGAAAGGGCGAGAAATTGCGTTGTAGGGCGAGAAAGGTCGACAAAGTGCGACAAAGAGCGACAAAGGGCGAGAAAGGGCGTTGTAGTTCGAGAAAGGGCAAAAAAGGGTGTTGTAGGGCGAGAAAGGGCGTTGTAGGGCGAGAAAGGGCGTTGTATGGCGAGGAAAGGCATTGTAGGGTGAGAAAGGGAGTTGTAGGGCGTTGTAGGGCGAAAAAGGGCGTTGTAGGGCGTTGTAGGGCGAGAAAGGGCGTTGTAAGGCTAGAAACAGTGTTGTAGGGCGAGAAAGGGCGAGAAAGGTCTTTGTAGGGCGAGAAAGGGCGTTGTAGGGCGAAAAAGGGCGACAAAGAGCGACAAAGGGCGACAAAGGGCGTTAAAGTGCGAGAAAGGGCAAAAAAGGGTGTTGTAGGGCGAGAAAGGGTATTGTAGGGCGAGAAAGGGCGTTGTAGGGCGTTGCAGGGCGTTGTAGGGCGTTGTAGGGCGAGAAAGGGCGTTGTAGGGCGTTGTAGGGCGAGAAAGGGCGTTGTAGGGCGAGAAAGGGCGACAAAGGGCGACAAAAAGCGAGAAAGGGCGAGAAAGGGCGTTGAAGTGCGAGAAAGGGCAAAAAAGGGTGTTGTAGGGCGAGAAAAGGCATTGTAGGGTGAGAAAGGGCGTTGTAGGGTGTTGCAGGGCGTTCTAGGGCGTTGTAGGGCGTTGTAGGGCGAGATAGGGCGTTGTAGGGCGAGAAAGGGCGTTTTAAGGCTAGAAACGGAGTTGTAGGGTGAGAAAGGGCGTTGTGGGGCAAGAAAGGGCGAGAAAGGTCTTTGTAGGGCGAAAAAGGGCGTTGTTGGGCGAAAAAAGGCGAGAAAGGGCGCTGTAGGGCGAGAAAAGGCGAGAAAGGGAGAGAAAAGACGTTGTAGGGTGAGAAAGGTCGTTGTAGGGCGAGAAAGTGCGCTGTAGGGCGAGAAAGGGCGCTGTAGGCGAGAAAGGGCGAGAAAAGGCTTTGTAGGGTGAGAAAGGGCGTTGTAGGGCGAGAAAGGGGGTTGTAGGGCGAGAAAGGGCGAGAAATGGCGTTGTACGGCGAGAAAGGGCGAGGAAGGGTGCTGTATTGCGAGAAAGAGCGAGAAAGGGCGAGAAAGGGCGTTGTAGGGCACGAATGGGCGAGAAAGGGCGTTGTAGGGCAATGAAGGGCAAAAGAGGGCATTGTAGGGCTTTGTAGGGCGAGAAATGGCGAGAAAGGGCGCTGTAGGGCGAGAAAGGGCGTTGTAAGGCAAGAAAGGGTGATAAAGGGCTTTGTAGGGCACTGTAGTGTGTTGCAGGGCATTCTAGGGCGACAAAGGGCGTTGTAGGGTGTTGTAGAGCGAGAAAGGTCGTTGTATGGCGCTGTAGGGCGAGAAACGGCGTTGTAGGGTGTTGTAGGGCGTTGTAGTGCGAGAAAGGGTGTTGTAGGGCTTTGTAGGGCAAGAAATGGCGTTCTAGGTCGTTGTCGGGCGTTGTAGGGCGAGAAAGGGCGTTGTAGGGCGAGAAATGGTGTTGTAGAGCGTTGTAGGGCGAGAAAGGGCGTTAAAGGGCGAGAAAGGGCGAGAAAGGGAGAGAAAGGGCAAGAGAGGGCGAGAAATGGCGTTGTAGGGTGAGTAAAGGTGAGAAAGGGCAAGAAAGGGCGCTGTAGCGCGTTGTAGGGCGAGGAAGGGCGAGAAAGGGCGTTGTAGGGTGAGAAAAGGGTGAGAAAGGGTGAGAAAGGGCGAGAAAGGGCATTGTAGGGCAAGAAACGGCAAGAAAGGGTGAGAAAGGGCGAGAAAGGGCGAGAAAGGGAGACAAAGGGCGACAAAGGGCGACAAAGGGCGTTGTAGGGCGAGAAAAGGCGAAAAAGGGTGTTGTATGGCGACAAAGGGCGTTGTCGGGCGTTGTAGCGCTTTGTAGGGCGAGATAGGGTGAGAAAGGGTGTTGTAGGGAGAAAAAGGGCATTGTAGGATGTTGTAGGGTGAGGAAGGGCATTGTAGGGCATTGTAGGGTGAGAAAGGGCAAGAAACTGCGTTGTAGGGCGAGAAACGGCAAGAAAGGGCGAGAAATTGCGTTGTAGGGCGAGAAAGGGCGACAAAGGGCGACAAAGAGCGACAAAGGGCGACAAAGGGCGTTGAAGTGCGAGAAAGGGCAAAAAAGGGTGTTGTAGGGCGAGAAAGGGCGTTGTAGGGCGAGAAAGGGCGTTGTATGTCGAGAAAAGGCATTGTAGGGTGAGAAAGGGCGTTGTAGGGCATTGCAGGGCGTTGTAGGGCGTTGTAGGGCGTTGTAGGGAGAGAAAGGGCGTACTAAGGCGAGAAAGGGCGTTGTAGGGCGTTGTAGGGTGAGAAACGGCGTTGTAGGGCAAGAAAGGGTGAGAAAGTTCTTTGTAGGGCGAGAAAGGGCATTGTTGGGCGAAAAAGGGCGAGAAAGTGCGCTGTAAGGCGAGGAAGGGCGAGAAAGAGCGAGAAAGGACGTTGTAAGGTGAGAAAGGTCGTTGTAGGGCGAGAAAGGCCGAGAAAGGGCGCTGTAGGGCGAGAAAGGGCGAGAAAAGGCGTTTTAGGGTGAGAAAGGGCGTTGTAGGGCAAGATAGGGGGTTGTAGGGCGAGAAAGGGCGAGAAATGGCGTTGTACGGCGAGAAAGGGCGAGGAAGAGTGCTGTAGGGCGAGAAAGAGCGAGAAAGGGAGAGAAACGGCGCTGTAGGGCGAGAATGGGCGAGAAAGGGCGTTGTAGGGCAATAAAGGGCAAAAGAGGGCATTGTAGGGCTTTATTGGGCGAGAAATGGCGAGAAAGGGCGCTGTAGGGCGAGAAAGGGCGTTGTAGGGCGTTGTAGGGCAAGAAAGGGTGAGAAAGGGCTTTGTAGGGCACTGTAGTGTGTTGTAGGGCATTCTAGGGCGAGAAAGGGCATTGTAGGGTGTTGTAGAGCGAGAAAGGGCGTTGTATGGTGCTGTAGGGCGAGAAACGGCGTTGTAGGGCGTTGTAGGGCGTTGTAGTGCGAGAAAGGGTGTTGTAGGGCTTTGTAGGGCGAGAAAGGGCGTTGTAGGGCGAGAAATGGTGTTGTAGGGCGTTGTAGGGCGAGAAAGGGCGTTAAAGGGCGAGAAAGGGAGAGAAAGGGTGAGAGAGGGCGAGAAATGGCGCTGTAGGGTGAGAAAGGGTGAGAAAGGGCAAGAAAGGGCGCTGTAGGGCGAGAAAGGGCGAGAAAGGGCGTTGTAGGGCGAGAAAAGGGTGAGAAAGGGCGTTGTAGGGCGTTGCAGGGCGTTGTAGGGCGTTGTAGGGCGTTGTAGGGCGAGAAAGGGCGTTGTAAGGCTAGAAACGGCGTTGTAGGGTGAGAAAGTGCGTTGTAGGGCAAGAAAGGGCGAGAAAGGTCTTTGTAGGGCGAGAAAGGGCGTTGTTGGGCGAAAAAGGGCGAGAAAGGGCGCTGTAGGGCGAGAAAGGGCGAGAAAGGACGTTGTAAGGTGAGAAAGGTCGTTGTAGGGCGAGAAAGGGAGTTGTAGGGCGAGAAAGGCCGAGAAAGGGCTCTGTAGGGAGAGAAAGGGCGAGAAAAGGCGTTGTAGGGTGAGAAAGGGCGTTGTAGGGCGAGAAAGGGGGTTGTAGGGCGAGAAAGGGCGAGAAATGGCGTTGTATGGCGAGAAAGGGCGAGGAAGGATGCTGTAGGGCGAGAATGGGCGAGAAAGGGCGTTGTAGGGCAATAAAGGGCAAAAGAGGGCATTGTAGGGCTTTGTAGGGCGACAACTGGCGAGAAAGGGCGCTGTAGGGCGAGAAAGGGCGTTGTACGGCAAGAAAGGGTGAGAAAGGGCTTTGTAGGGCACTGTAGTGTGCTGTAGGGCATTCTAGGGCGAGAAAGGGCGTTGTAGGGTGTTGTAGAGCGAGAAACGGCGTTGTAGGGCGTTGTAGGGCGTTGTAGTGCGAGAAAGGGTGTTGTAGGGCTTTGTAGGGCGAGAAAGGGCGTTGTAGGGCGAGAAATGGTGTTGTAGGGCGTTGTAGGGCGAGAAAGGGCGTTAAAGGGCGAGAAAGGGAGAGAAAGGGTGAGAGAGGGCGAGAAATGGCGTTGTAGGGTGAGAAAGGGTGAGAAAGGGCAAGAAAGGGCTCTGTAGCATGTTGTAGGGCGAGAAATGGCGAGAAAGGGTGTTGTAGGGCGAGAAAAGGGTGAGAAAGGGTGTTGTAGGGCGTTGTAGGGCGAGAAAGGGCATTGTAGGGCGAGAAACGGCAAGAAAGGGTGAGAAAGGGCGAGAAAGGGCGTTGTAAGGCGAGAAAAGGAGACAAAGGGCGAGAAAGGGCGACAAAGGGCCACAAAGGGCGTTGTAGTGCGAGAAAAGGCGAAAAAGGGTGTTGTATGGCGACAAAGGGCGTTGTTGGGCGTTGTAGGGCGTTGTAGTGTGAGGAAGGGCATTGTAGGGCGTTGTAGGGTGAGAAAGGGCAAGAAAGGGCGTTGTAGGGCGAGAAACGGCAAGAAAGGGCGAGAAAGGGCGAGAAATTGCGTTGTAGGGCGAGAAAGGTCGACAAAGGGCGAAAAAGAGCGACAAAGGGCGAGAAAGGGCGTTGTAGTGCGAGAAAGGGCGTTGTATGGCGAGAAAAGGCATTGTAGGGTGAGAAAGGGAGTTGTAGGGCGTTGTAGGGCGAGAAAAGGCGTTGTAGGGCGTTGTAAAGCGAGAAAGGGCGTTGTAAGGCTAGAAACAGTGTTGTAGGGCGAGAAAGGGCGAGAAAGGTCTTTGTAGGGCGAGAAAGGGCGTTGTAGGGCGAAAAAGGGCGAGAAAGGGCGCTGTAGGGCGAGAAAGGGCGTTGTAGGGCGAGATAGGTCATTGTATGGCGAGAAAGGCCGAGAAAGGGCACTGTAGGGCGAGAAAGGGCGAGAAAAGGCGTTGTAGGGTGAGAAAGGGCGTTGTAGGGTGAGAAAGGGCGTTGTAGGGCGAGAAAGGGGGTTGTAGGGCGAGAAAGGTCGAGAAATGGCGTTGTAGTGTGAGAAAGGGCGTTGTAGGGCGAGAAAGGGCGTTGTAGGGAGAGAAAGGGCGTTGTATGGCGAGAAAAGGCATTGTAGGGTGAGAAAGGGAGTTGTAGGGCGAGAAAGGGCGTTGTAGGGAGAGAAAGGGCGTTGTATGGCGAGAAAAGGCATTGTAGGGTGAGAAAGGGAGTTGTAGGGCGTTGTAGGGCGAGAAAGGGCGTTGTAAGGCTAGAAACAGTGTTGTAGGGCGAGAAAGGGCGAGAAAGGTCTTTGTAGGGCGAGAAAGGGCGTTGTAGGGCGAGAAAGGGCGTTGTAGGGCGAGAAATGGTGTTGTAGGGCTTTGTAGGGCGAGAAATGGCGAGAAAGGGATAGAAAGGGCGAGAAAGGGTGAGAAAGGGTGTTGTAGGGCGTTGTAGGGTGAGAAAGGACACTGTAGGGCGAGAAACGGCAAGAAAGGGTGAGAAAGGGCGAGAAAGGGCGTTGTAGGGCGAGAAACGGCAAGAAAGGGCGAGAAAGGGCGAGAAATTGCGTTGTAGGGCGAGAAAGGTCGACAAAGGGCGACAAAGAGCTACAAAGGGCGAGAAAGGGCGTTGTAGTGCGAGAAAGGGCAAAAAAGGGTGTTGTAGGGCGAGAAAGGGCGTTGTAGGGAGAGAAAGGGCGTTGTATGGCGAGAAAAGGCATTGTAGGGTGAGAAAGGGAGTTGTAGGGCGATGTAGGGCGAGAAAGGGCGTTGTAGGGCATTGTAGGGCGAGAAAGGGCGTTGTAAGGCTAGAAACAGTGTTGTAGGGCGAGAAAGGGCGAGAAAGGTCTTTGTAGGGCGAGAAAGGGCGTTGTAGGGCGAAAAAGGGCGAGAAAGGGCGCTGTAGGGCGAGAAAGGGCGTTGTAGGGCGAGAAAGGCCGAGAAAGGGCACTGTAGGGCGAGAAAGGGCGAGAAAAGGCGTTGTAGGGTGAGAAAGGGCGTTGTAGGGCGAGAAAGGGGGTTGTAGGGCGAGAAAGGGCGAGAAATGGCGTTGTACGGCGAGAAAGGGCGAGCAAGGGTGCTGTAGAGCGAGAAAAGGCGAGAAAGGGCGTTGTAGTGTGAGAAAGGGCGTTGTAGGGCGAGAAAGGGCGTTGTAGGGCGAGAAAGGGCGTTGTAGGGAGAGAAAGGGTAATGTAGGGCATTGTAGGGCGAGAAATGGCGTTGTAGGGCGAGAAAGGGCGTTGTATGGAGCTGTAGGGCGAGAAACGGCTTTGTAGGGCCTTGTAGGGCGAGAAAGGGTGTTGTAGGGCTTTGTAGGGCGAGAAAGGGCGTTGTAGGGCGTTGTCGGGCGTTGTAGGGCGAGAAAGGGCGTTGTAGGGCGAGAAATGGTGTTGTAGGGTTGTAGGTCGAGAAAGGGCGTTAAAGGGCGAGAAAGGGCAAGAAAGGGAGAGAAAGGGTGAGAGAGAGCGAGAAATGGCGTTGTAGGGTGAGAAAGGGTGAGAAAGGGCAAGAAAGGGCGCTGTAGCGCGTTGTAAGGCGAGAAAGGGCGAGAAAGGGCGTTGTAGGGCGAGAAAAGGGTGAGAAAGGGTGTTGTAGGGCGTTTTAGGGCGAGAAAGGGCATTGTAGGGCGAGAAAGGGAGACAAAGGGCGAGAAAGGGCGACAAAGGGCGACAAAGGGCGTTGTAGGGGGAGAAAAGGCGAAAAAGGGTGTTGTATGGCGACAACGGGCATGGTAGGGCGTTGTATGGCTTTGTAGGGTGAGACAGGGTGAGATAGGGCGTTGTAGGGTGAGAAAGGGCATTGTAGGGCGTTGTAGGGTGAGGAAGGGCATTGTAGGGCGTTGTAGGGTGAGAAAGGGCAAGAAAGGGCGTTGTAGGGCGAGAAACGGCAAGAAAGGGCGAGAAAGGGCGAGAAATTGCGTTGTAGGGCGAGAAAGGGCGACAAAGGGCGACAAAGAGCGACAAAGGGCGAGAAAGGGCGTTGTAGTGCGAGAAAGGGCAAAAAAGGGTGTTGTAGGGCGAGAAAGGGCGTTGTAGGGCGAGAACAGGCGTTGTATGGCGAGAAAAGGCATTGTAGGGTGAGAAAGCGCGTTGTAGGGCGTTGCAGGGCATTGTAAAGGGAGAGAAAGGGCATTGTAGGGCGAGAATGGGCGAGAAAGGGCGTTGTAGGGCAATAAAGGGCAAAAGAGGGCATTGTAGGGCTTTGTAGGGCGAGAAATGGCGAGAAAGGGCGCTGTAGGGCGAGAAAGGGCATTGTAGGGCGTTGTAGGGCAAGAAAGGGTGAGAAAGGGCTTTGTAGGGCACTGTAGTGTGTTGTAGGGCATTCTAGGGCGAGAAAGGGCGTTGTAGGGTGTCGTAGAGCCAGAAAGGGCGTTGTATGGCGCTGCAGGGCGAGAAACGGCGTTGTAGGGCGTTGTAGTGCGAGAAAGGGTGTTGTAGGGCTTTGTAGGGCGAGAAAGGGCGTTGTAGGGCGTTGTCGGGCGTTGTAGGGCGAGAAAGGGCGTTGTAGGGCGAGAAATGGTGTTGAAGGGCGTTGTAGGGCGAGAAAGGGCGTTAAAGGGCGAGAAAGGGAGAGAAAGGGTGAGAGAGGGCGAGAAATGGCGTTGTAGGGTGAGAAAGGGTGAGAAAGGGCAAGAAAGGGCGCTGTAGCGCGTTGTAGGGCGAGAAAGGGCGAGAAAGGGCGAGAAAGGGCGAGAAATTGCGTTGTAGGGCGAGAAAGGTCGACAATGGGCGACAAAGAGCGACAAAGGGCGAGAAAGGGCGTTGTAGTGCGAGAAAGGGCAAAAAAGGGTGTTGTAGGGCGAGAAAGGGCGTTGTAGGGCGAGAAAGGGCGCTGTATGGCGAGAAAAGGCATTGTAGGGTGAGAAAGGGAGTTGTAGGGCGTTGTAGGGCGAGAAAGGGCGTTGTAGGGCGAGAAAGGGCGTTGTAAGGCTAGAAACAGTGTTGTAGGGCGAGAAAGGGCGAGAAAGGTCTTTGTAGGGCGAGAAAGGGCGTTGTAGGGCGAAAAAGGGCGACAAAGGGCGACAAAGAGCGACAAAGGGTGACAAAGGGTGTTGAAGTGCGAGAAAGGGCAAAAAAGGGTGTTGTAGGGCGAGAAACGGCGTTATAGGGCGAGAAAGGGCGTTGTATGGCGAGAAAAGGCATTGTAGGGTGAGAAAGGGCGTTGTAGGGAGTTGCAGGGCGTTGTAGGGCGTTGTAGGGCGAGAAAGGGCGTTGTAAGGCTAGAAACGGCGTTGTAGGGCGAGAAAGGGCGTTGTTGGGCGAAAAAGGGCGAGAAAGGGCGCTGTAGGGCGAGAAAGGGCGAGAAAGGACGTTGTAAGGTGAGAAAGGTCGTTGTAGGGCGAGAAAGGGAGTTGTAGGGTGAGAAAGGCCGAGAAAGGGCTCTGTAGGGAGAGAAAGGGCGAGAAAAGGCGTTGTAGGGTGAGAAAGGGCGTTGTAGGGCGAGAAAGGGGGATGTAGGGCGAGAAAGGACGAGAAATGGCGTTGTATGGCGAGAAAGGGCGAGGAAGGATGCTGTAGGGCGAGAATGGGCGAGAAAGGGCGTTGTAGATCAATAAAGGGCAAAAGAGGGCATTGTAGGGCTTTGTAGGGCGACAACTGGCGAGAAAGGGCGCTGTAGGGCGACAAAGGGCGTTGTAGGGCGTTGTAGGGCAAGAAAGGGTGAGAAAGGGCTTTGTAGGGCACTGTAGTGTGTTGTAGGGCATTCTAGGGCGAGAAAGGGCGTTGTAGGGTGTCGTAGAGCGAGAAAGGGCGTTGTATGGCGCTGCAGGGCGAGAAACGGCGTTGTAGGGCGTTGTAGTGCGAGAAAGGGTGTTGTAGGGCTTTGTAGGGCGAGAAAGGTCGTTGTAGGGCGTTGTCGGGCGTTGTAGGGCGAGAAAGGGCGTTGTAGGGCGAGAAATGGTGTTGAAGGGCGTTGTAGGGCGAGAAAGGGCGTTAAAGGGCGAGAAAGGGAGAGAATGGGTGAGAGAGGGCGAGAAATGGCGTTGTAGGGTGAGAAAGGGTGAGAAAGGGCAAGAAAGGGCGCTGTAGCGCGTTGTAGGGCGAGAAAAGGCGAGAAAGGGCGTTGTAGGGCGAAAAAAGGGTGAGAAAGGGTGTTGTAGGGCGTTTTAGGGCGAGAAAGGGCAATGTAGGGCGAGAAACGGCAAGAAAGGGTGCGAAAGGGCGAGAAAGGGCGTTGTATGGCGAAAAAGGGAGACAAAGGGCGAGAAAGGGCGAGAAAGGGCGACAAAGGGCTTTGTAGGGCGAGAAAAGGCGAAAAAGGGTGTTGTATGGCGACAACGGGCATTGTAGGGCGTTGTAGGGCTTTGTAGGGCGAGACAGGGTGAGATAGGGCGTTGTAGGGTGAGAAAGGGCATTGTAGGGCGTTGTAGGGTGAGGAAGGGCGATGTAGGGCGTTGTAGGGTGAGAAAGGGCAAGAAAGGGCGTTGTAGGGCGAGAAACGGCAAGAAAGGGCGAGAAAGGGCGAGAAATTACGTTGTAGGGCGAGAAAGGTCGACAATGGGCGACAAAGAGCGACAAAGGGCGAGAAAGGGCGTTGTAGTGCGAGAAAGGGCAAAAAAGGGTGTTGTAGGGCGAGAAAGGGCGTTGTAGGGCGAGAAAGGGCGCTGTATGGCGAGAAAAGGCATTGTAGGGTGAGAAAGGGAGTTGTAGGGCGTTGTAGGGCGAGAAAGGGCGTTGTAGGGCGAGAAAGGGCGTTGTAAGGCTAGAAACAGTGTTGTAGGGCGAGAAAGGGCGAGAAAGGTCTTTGTAGGGCGAGAAAGGGCGTTGTAGGGCGAAAAAGGGCGACAAAGGGCGACAAAGAGCGACAAAGGGAGACAAAGGGTGTTGAAGTGCGAGAAAGGGCAAAAAAGGGTGTTGTAGGGCGAGAAACGGTGTTATAGGGCGAGAAAGGGCGTTGTATGGCGAGAAAAGGCATTGTAGGGTGAGAAAGGGCGTTGTAGGGCGTTGCAGGGCGTTGTAGGGCGTTGTAGGGCGAGAAAGGGCGTTGTAAGGCTAGAAAAGGCGTTGTAGGGCGAGAAAGGGCGTTGTTGGGCGAAAAAGGGCGAGAAAGGGCGCTGTAGGGCGAGAAAGGGCGAGAAAGGACGTTGTAAGGTGAGAAAGGTCGTTGTAGGGCGAGAAAGGGAGTTGTAGGGCGAGAAAGGACGAGAAATGGCGTTGTATGGCGAGAAAGGGCGAGGAAGGATGCTGTAGGGCGAGAATGGGCGAGAAAGGGCGTTGTAGGGCAATAAAGGGCAAAAGAGGGCATTGTAGGGCTTTGTAGGGCGACAACTGGCGAGAAAGGGCGCTGTAGGGCGAGAAAGGGCGTTGTAGGGCGTTGTAGGGCAAGAAAGGGTGAGAAAGGGCTTTGTAGGGCACTGTAGTGTGTTGTAGGGCATTCTAGGGCGAGAAAGGGCGTTGTAGGGAGTTGTAGAGTGAGAAACGGCGTTGTAGGGCGTTGTAGGGCGTTGTAGTGCGAGAAAGGGTGTTGTAGGGCTTTGTAGGGCGAGAAAGGGCGTTGTAGGGCGAGAAATGGTGTTGTAGGGCGTTGTAGGGCGAGAAAGGGCGTTAAAGGGCGAGAAAGGGAGAGAAAGGGTGAGAGAGGGCGAGAAATGGCGTTGTAGGGTGAGAAAGGGTGAGAAAGGGCAAGAAAGGGCGCTGTAGCGCGTTGTAGGGCAAGAAAGGGCGAGAAAGGGCGTTGTAGGGCGAGAAAAGGGTGAGAAAGGGTGTTGTAGGGCGTTGTAGGGCGAGAAAGGGCATTGTAGGGCGAGAAACGGCAAGAAAGGGTGAGAAAGGGCGAGAAAGGGCGTTGTAAGGCGAGAAAGGGAGACAAAGGGCGAGAAAGGGCGACAAAGGGCGACAAAGGGCGTTGTAGGGCGAGAAAAGGCGAAAAAGGGTGTTGTATGGCGACAAAGGGCGTTGTAGGGCGTTGTAGGGCTTTGTAGGGCAAGACAGGGTGAGAAAGGGCGTTGTAGGGTGAGAAAGGGCATTGTAGGGCGTTGTAGTGTGAGGAAGGGCATTGTAGGGCGTTGTAGGGTGAGAAAGGGCATTGTAGGGCGTTGTAGTGTGAGGAAGGGCATTGTAGGGCGTTGTAAGGCGAGAAAGGGCGAGAAAGGGCGTTGTAAGGCTAGAAACTGCGTTATAGGGTGAGAAAGGGCGTTGTAGGGCAAGAAAGGGCGAGAAAGTTCTTTGTAGGGCGAGAAAGGGCGTTGTTGGGCGAAAAAGGGCGAGAAAGGGCGCTGTAGGGCGAGAAAGGGCGAGAAAGGACGTTGTAAGGTGAGAAAGGTCGTTGTAGGGCGAGAAAGACCGAGAAAGGGCGCTGTAGGGCGAGAAAGGGCGAGAAAAGGCGTTTTAGGGTGAGAAAGGGCGTTGTAGGGCAAGAAAGGGGGTTGTAGGGCGAGAAAGGGCGAGAAATGGCGTTGTACGGCGAGAAAGGGCGAGGAAGGGTGCTGTAGGGCGAGAAAGAGCGAGAAAGGGCGAGAAAGGGAGAGAAAGGGCATTGTAGGGCGAAAAAAGGGTGAGAAAGGGTGTTGTAGGGCGTTTTAGGGCGAGAAAGGGCAATGTAGGGCGAGAAACGGCAAGAAAGGGTGAGAAAGGGCGAGAAAGGGCGTTGTACGGCGAGAAAGGGAGACAAAGGGCGAGAAAGGGCGACAAAGGGCGACAAAGGGCGACAAAGGGCGTTGTAGGGCGAGAAAAGGCGAAAAAGGGTGTTGTATGGCGACAACGGGCATTGTAGGGCGTTGTAGGGCTTTGTAGGGCGAGACAGGGTGAGATAGGGCGTTGTAGGGTGAGAAAGGGCATTGTAGGGCGTTGTAGGGTGAGGAAGGGCGATGTAGGGCATTGTAGGGTGAGAAAGGGCAAGAAAGGGCGTTGTAGGGCGAGAAAGGGCGTTAAAGGGCGAGAAAGGGAGAGAAAGGGTGAGAGAGGGCGAGAAATGGCGTTGTAGGGTGAGAAAGGGTGAGAAAGGGCAAGAAAGGGCGCTGTAGCGCGTTGTAGGGCGAGAAAGGGCGAGAAAGGGCGTTGTAGGGTGAGAAAAGGGTGAGAAAGGGTGTTGTAGGGCGTTTTAGGGCGAGAAAGGGCAATGTAGGGCGAGAAACGGCAAGAAAGGGTGAGAAAGGGCGAGAAAGGGCGTTGTAGGGCGCGAAAGGGAGACAAAGGGCGAGAAAGGGCGACAAAGGGCGACAAAGGGCGACAAAGGGCGTTGTAGGGCGAGAAAAGGCGAAAAAGGGTGTTGTATGGCGACAATGGGCGTTGTAGGGCGTTGTAGGGCTTTGTAGGGCGAGACAGGGTGAGATAGGGCGTTGTAGGTTAAGAAAGGGCATTGTAGGGCGTTGTAGGGTGAGGAAGGGCGATGTAGGGCATTGTAGGGTGAGAAAGGGCAAGAAAGGGCGTCGTAGGGCGAGAAACGGCAAGAAAGGGCGAGAAAGGGCGAGAAATTGCGTTGTAGGGCGAGAAAGGTCGACAATGGGCGACAAAGAGCGACAAAGGGCGAGAAAGGGCGTTGTAGTGCGAGAAAGGGCAAAAAAGGGTGTTGTAGGGCGAGAAAGGGTGTTGTAGGGCGAGAAAGGGCGTTGTATGGCGAGAAAAGGCATTGTAGGGTGAGAAAGGGAGTTGTAGGGCGTTGTAGGGCGAGAAAGGGCGTTGTAGGGCGTTGTAGGGCGAGATAGGGCGTTGTAAGGCTGGAAACGGCGTTGTAGGGCGAGAAAGGGTGTTGTTGGGCGAAAAAGGGCGAGAAAGGGCGCTGTAGGGCGAGAAAGGGCGAGAAAGGACGTTGTAAGGTGAGAAAGGTCGTTGTAGGGCGAGAAAGGGAGTTGTAGGGCGAGAAAGGCCGAGAAAGGGCTCTGTAGGGAGAGAAAGGGCGAGAAAAGGCGTTGTAGGGTGAGAAAGGGCGTTGTAGGGCGAGAAAAGGGGTTGTAGGGCGAGAAAGGGCGAGAAATGGCGTTGTATGGCGAGAAAGGGCGAGGAAGGATGCTGTAGGGCGAGAATGGGCGAGAAAGGGCGTTGTAGGGCAATAAAGGGCAAAAGAGGGCATTGTAGGGCTTTGTAGGGCGACAACTGGCGAGAAAGGGCGCTGTAGGGCGAGAAAGGGCGTTGTAGGGCAAGAAAGGGTGAGAAAGGGCTTTGTAGGGCACTGTAGTGTGTTGTAGGGCATTCTAGGGCGAGAAAGGGCGTTGTAGGGTGTTGTAGAGCGAGAAACGGCGTTGTAGGGCGTTGTAGGGCGTTGTAGTGTGAGAAAGGGTGTTGTACGGCTTTGTAGGGCGAGAAAGGGCGTTGTAGGGCGAGAAATGGTGTTGTAGGGCGTTGTAGGGCGAGAAAGGGCGTTAAAGGGCGAGAAAGGGAGAGAAAGGGTGAGAGAGGGCGAGAAATGGCGTTGTAGGGTGAGAAAGGGTGAGAAAGGGCAAGAAAGGGCGCTGTAGCGCGTTGTAGGGCGAGAAAGGGCGAGAAAGGGCGTTGTAGGGCGAGAAAAGGGTGAGAAAGGGTGTTGTAGGGCGTTGTAGGGCGAGAAAGGGCATTGTATGGCGAGAAACGGCAAGAAAGGGTGAGAAAGGGCGAGAAAGGGCGTTGTAAGGCGAGAAAGGGAGACAAAGGGCGAGAAAGGGCGACAAAGGGCGACAAAGGGCGTTGTAGGGCGAGAAAAGGCGAAAAAGGGTGTTGTATGGCGACAAAGGGCGTTGTAGGGCGTTGTAGGGCTTTGTAGGGCAAGACAGGGTGAGAAAGGGCGTTATAGGGTGAGAAAGGGCATTGTAGGGCGTTGTAGTGTGAGGAAGGGCATTGTAGGGCGTTGTAGGGTGAGAAAGGGCAAGAAAGGGCGTTGTAGGGCGAGAAACGGCAAGAAAGGGCGAGAAAGGGCGAGAAATTGCGTTGTAGGGCGAGAAAGGTCGACAAAGGGCGACAAAGAGCGACAAAGGGCGAGAAAGGGCATTGTAGTGCGAGAAAGGGCGTTGTATGGCGAGAAAAGGCATTGTAGGGTGAGAAAGGGAGTTGTAGGGCGTTGTAGGGCGAGAAAGGGCGTTGTAGGGCGTTGTAGGGCGAGAAAGGGCGTTGTAAGGCTAGAAACAGTGTTGTAGGGCGAGAAACGGCGAGAAAGGTCTTTGTAGGGCGAGAAAGGGCGTTGTAGGGTGAAAAAGGGCGAGAAAGGGCGCTGTAGGGCGAGAAAGGGCGTTGTAGGGCGAGATAGGGCGTTGTAGGGCGAGAAAGGCCGAGAAAGGGCACTGTAGGGCGAGAAAAGGCGAGAAAAGGCGTTGTAGGGTGAGAAAGGGCGTTGTAGGGCGAGAAAGGGGGTTGTAAGGCGAGAAAGGTCGAGAAATGGCGTTGTACGGCGAGAAAGGGCGAGGAAGGGTGCTGTAGGGCGAGAAAAGGCGAGAAAGGGCGTTGTAGTGTGAGAAAGGGCGTTGTAGGGCGAGAAAGGGCAATGTAGGGCGAGAAAGGGCGTTGTAGGGAGAGAAAGGGCGTTGTATGGCGAGAAAAGGCATTGTAGGGTGAGAAAGGGAGTTGTAGGGCGTTGTAGGTTGAGAAAGGACATTGTAGGGCGAGAAACGGCAAGAAAGGGTGAGAAAGGGCGAGAAAGGGCGTTGTAGGGCGAGAAACGGCAAGAAAGGGCGAGAAATTGCGTTGTAGGGCGAGAAACGTCGACAAAAGGCGACAAAGAGCTACAAAGGGCGAGAAAGGGCGTTGTAGTGCGAGAAAGGGCAAAAAAGGGTGTTGTAGGGCGAGAAAGGGCGTTGTAGGGCGAGAAAGGGCGTTGTATGGCGAGAAAAGGCATTGTAGGGTGAGAAAGGGAGTTGTAGGGCGATGTAGGGCGAGAAAGGGCATTGTAGGGCATTGTAGGGCGAGAAAGGGCGTTGTAAGGGTAGAAACAGTGTTGTAGGGCGAGAAAGGTCTTTGTAGGGCGAGAAAGGGCGTTGTAGGGTGAAAAAGGGCGAGAAAGTGCACTGTAGGGCGAGAAAGGGCGAGAAAAGGCGTTGTAGGGTGAGAAAGGGCGTTGTAGGGCGAGAAAGGGGGTTGTAGGGCGAGAAAGGGCGAGAAATGGCGTTGTACGGCGAGAAAGGGCGAGCAAGGGTGCTGTAGAGCGAGAAAAGGCGAGAAAGGGCGTTGTAGTGTGAGAAAGGGCATTGTAGGGCGAGAAAGGGCGTTGTAGGGCGAGAAAGGGCGTTGTAGGGAGAGAAAGGGCGTTGTAGGGCGAGAAATGGCGTTGTAGGGCGAGAAAGGGCGTTGTATGGAGCTGTAGGGCGAGAAACGGCTTTGTAGGGCATTGTAGGGCCTTGTAGGGCGAGAAAGGGTGTTGTAGGGCTTTGTAGGGCGAGAAAGGGCGTTTTAGGGCGTTGTCGGGCGTTGTAGGGTGAGAAAGGGCGTTGTAGGGCGAGAAAGGGCGTTGTAGTGCGAGAAATGTTGTTGTAGGGCGTTGTAGGGTGAGGATGGGCGTTGTAGGGTGTTGTAGGGTGACAAAGGGCGAGAAAGGGCGTTGCAGGGCGAGAAACGGTAATAAAGGGCGAGAAAGGGCAAGAAATTGCGTTGTAGGGCGAGAAAGGGCGACAAAGGGCGACAAAGAGCGACAAAGGGCGACAAAGGGCGTTGAAGTGCGAGAAAGGGCAAAAAAGGGTGTTGTAGGGCGAGAAAGGGCGTTGTAGGGCGAGAAAGGGCGTTGTAGGGCGAGAAAGGGCGTTGTATGGCGAGAAAAGGCATTGTAGGGTGAGAAAGGGAGTTGTAGGGCGTTGTAGGGCGAGAAAGGGCGTTGTAGGGCATTGTAGGGCGAGAAAGGGCGTTGTCAGGCTAGAAACAGTGTTGTAGGGCTAGAAAGGGCGAGAAAGGTCTTTGTAGGGCGAGAAAGGGCGTTGTAGGGCGAAAAAGGGCAAGAAAGGGCGCTGTAGGGCGAGAAAGGGCGTTGTAGGGCGAGAAAGGCCGAGAAAGGGCACTGTAGGGCGAGAAAGGGCGAGAAAAGGCGTTGTAGGGTGAAAAAGGGCGTTGTAGGGCGAGAAAGGGTGTTGTAGGGCGAGAAAGGGCGAGAAATGGCGTTGTACGGCGAGAAAGGGCGAGCAAGGGTGCTGTAGAGCGAGAAAAGGCGAGAAAGGGCGTTGTAGTGTGAGAAAGGGCGTTGTAGGGCGAGAAAGGGCGTTGTAGTGCGAGAAAGGGCGTTGTAGGGAGAGAAAGGGCGTTGTAGGGCGAGAAATGGCGTTGTAGGGTGAGAAAGGGCGTTGTATGGAGCTGTTGGGCGAGAAACGGCTTTGTAGGGCAATGTAGGGCCTTGTAGGGCGAGAAAGGGTGTTGTAGGGCTTTGTAGGGCGAGAAAGGGCGTTGTCGGGCGTTGTAGGGTGAGAAAGGGCGTTGTAGGGCGAGAAAGGGCGTTGTAGTGCTGAAATGTTGTTGTAGGGCGTTGTAGGGTGAGGATGGGCGTTGTAGGGTGTTGTAGGGTGAGAAAGGGCGAGAAAGGGCGTTGCAGGGTGAGAAACGGCAAGAAAGGGCGAGAAAGGGCAAGAAATTGCATTGTAAGGCGAGAAAGGGCGACAAAGGGCGACAAAGAGCGACAAAGGGCGTTGAAGTGCGAGAAAGGGCAAAAAAGGGTGTTGTAGGGCGAGAAAGGGCGTTGTAGGGCGAGAAAGGGCGTTGTATGGCGAGAAAAGGCATTGTAGGGTGAGAAAGCGCTTTGTAGGGCATTGCAGGGCGTTTTAGGGCGTTGTAGGGCTTTGTAGGGTGAGAAAGGGCGTTGTAGGGCGAGAAAGGGCGAGAAATGGCATTGTAAGGCTAGAAACGGCGTTGTAGGGTAAGAAAGGGCGTTGTAGGGCAAGAAAGGGCGAGAAAGGTCTTTGTAGGGCGAGAAAGCGCGTTGTTTGGCGAAAAAGGGCGAGAAAGGGCGCTGTAGGGCGAGAAAGGGCGAGAAAGGACGTTGTAGGGTGAGAAAGGTCGTTGTAGGGCGAGAAAGGGCGTTGTAGGGCGAGAAAGGGGGTTGTAGGGCGAGAAAGGGCGAGAAATGGCGTTGTACGGCGAGAAAGGGCGAGGAAGGGTGCTGTAGGGCGAGAAAAGGCGAGAAAGAGCGTTGTAGTGTGAGAAAGGGCGTTGTAGGGCGAGAAAGGGCGTTCTAGGGCGTTGTAGGGAGAGAAAGGGCGTTGTAGGGCGTTGTACGGCATTGTAGTGCGAGAAATGGCATTGTAGGGCGAGAAAGGGCGTTGTATGGCGCTGTAGGGCGAGAAATGGTTATGTAGGGCGTTGTAGGGCGTTGTAGGGCGTTGTAGGGAGAGAAAGGGTGTTGTAGGGCTTTGTAGGGCGAGAAAGGGCGTTGTAGGGCGTTGTCGGCCGTTGTAGGGTGAGAAAGGGCGTTGTAGGGCGTTGTAGGGTGAGAAAGGGCGTTGTAGGGCGAGAAATAGTGTTGTAGGGCTTTGTAGGGCGAGAAATGGCGAGAAAGGGATAGAAAGGGCGAGAAAGGGTGAGAAAGGGTGTTGTAGGGCGTTGTAGGGTGAGAAAGGACATTGTAGGGCGAGAAACGGCAAGAAAGGGTGAGAAAGAGCGAGAAAGGTCGTTGTAGGGCGAGAAAGGGATACAAAGGGCGAGAAAGGGCGACAAAGGGCTTTGTAGTGCGAGAAAGGGCGAAAAAGGGTGTTGTAGGGCGACAAAGGGTGTTGTAGGGCGTTGTAGGGCTTTGTAGGGCGAGATAGGGTGAGAAAGGGCGTTGTAGGGTGAGAAAGGGCATTGCAGGGCGTTGTAGGGTGAGGAAGGGCGTTGTAGGGCGTTGTAGGGTGAGAAAGGGCGAGAAAGGGCGTCGTAGGGCGAGAAACGGCAAGAAAGGGCAAGAAAGGGCGACAAAGGGCGAGAAAGGGTGAGAAAGGGCGAGAGAGGGCGAGAAATTGCGTTGTAGGGTGAGAAAGGGTGAGAAAGGGCAAGAAAGTTCGCTGTAGGGCGTTGTAGGGCGAGAAATGGCGTTGTAGGGCGAGAAAGGGTGAGAAAGGGTGTTGTAGGGCGTTGTATGGTGAAATATGGCGATTAAGGGCATTGTAGGGCAAGAAAGGGAGTTGTTGGGCGAAAAAGGGCGAGAAAGGGCGCTGTAGGGCGAGAAAGGGCGAGAAAGGGCATTGTAGGGTGAGAAAGGGCGTTGTAGGGCGAGAAAGAGCGAGAAAGGGCGCGAAAGGGCGTTGTAGGGCGAGAATGGGCGAGAAAGGGCGTTGTAGGGCAATAAAGGGCAAAAGAGGGCATTGTAGGGCTTTGTAGGGCGAGAAATGGCGAGAAAGGGCGCTGTAGGGCGAGAAAGGGCGTTGTAGGGCAAGAAAGGGTGAGAAAGGGCGTTGTATGGCACTGTAGTGTGTTGTAGGGCATTCAAGGGCGAGAAAGGGGGGTGTAGGGTGTTGTAGAGCAAGAAGGGGCATTGTATGGCGCTGTAGGGTGAGAAACGGCGTTGTAGGGTGTTGTATGGCGTTGTAGTGCGAGAAAGGGTGTTGTAGGGCTTCGTAGGGCGAGAAAGGGCGTTGTAGGGCGTTGTCGGGCGTTGTAGGGCGAGAAAGGGCGTTGTAGGGCGAGAAATGGTGTTGTAGGGCGTTGTAGGGCGAGAAAGGGCGTTTAAGGGCGAGAAAGGGCGAGAAAGGGAGAGAAAGGGCGAGAGAGGGCGAGAAATGGCGTTGTAGGGTGAGAAAGGGTGAGAAAGGGCAAGAAAGGGCGCTGTAGCGCGTTGTAGGGCGAGAAAGGGCGAGAAAGGGCGTTGTAGGGTGAGAAAAGGGTGAGAAAGGTCTTTGTAGGGCGAGAAAGGGCGTTGTTGGGCGAAAAAGGGGCGAGAAAGGGTGCTGTAGGGCGAGAAAGGGCGAGAAAGGGCGTTGTTATGTGAGAAAGGGCGTTGTAGGGCGAGAAACGGCGTTGTAGGGCGAGAAAGGCCGAGAATGGGCGCTGTAGGGCGAGAAAGGGCGAGAAAAGGCGTTGTAGGGTGAGAAAGGGCGTTGTAGGGCGAGAAAGGGGGTTCTAGGGCGAGAAAGGGCGAGAAATGGCGTTGTACGGCGAGAAAGGGCGAGGAAGGGTGCTGTAGGGCGAGAAAAGGCGAGAAAGGGCGTTGTAGTATGAGAAAGGGCGTTGTAGGGCGAGAAAGGGCGTTGTAGGGCGAGAAAGGGCATTGTAGGAAGAGAAAGGGCATTGTAGGGCATTCTAGGGCGAGAAATGGCGTTGTAGGGCGAGAAAGGGGGTTGTATGGAGCTGTAGGGCGAGAAACGGCTTTGTAGGGCATTGTAGGGCGTTGTAGGGCGAGAAAGGGCGAGGAAATGTGCTGTAGGGCGAGAAAAGGCGAGAAAGGGCGTTGTAGTGTGAGAAAGGGCGTTGTAGGGCGAGAAAGGGCGTTGTAGGGTGTTCTAGGACGTTGTAGGGAGAGATAGGGTGTTGTAGGGCGAGAAAGGGCGAGAAAGGGCGTTGTAAGGCTAGAAACGGCGTTGTAGGGTAAGAAAGGGCGTTGTAGGGCAAGAAAGGACGAGAAAGGTCTTTGTAGGGCGAGAAAGGGCGTTGTTTGGCGAAAAAGGGCGAGAAAGGGCGCTGTAGGGCGAGAAAGGGCGAGAAAGGACGTTGCAGGGTGAGAAAGGTCGTTGTAGGGCGAGAAAGGGCGTTGTAGGGCGAGAAAGGGCGTTGTAGGGCGTTCTAGGGCGTTGTAGGGAGAGAAAGGGCGTTATAGGGCGTTGTACGGCATTGTAGTGCGAGAAATGGCATTGTAGGGCGAGAAAGGGCGTTGTATGGCGCTGTAGGGCGAGAAATGGTTATGTAGGGTCTTGTAGGGCGTTGTAGGGCGTTGTAGGGAGAGAAAGGGTGTTGTAGGGCTTTGTAGGGCGAGAAAAGGCGTTGTAGGGCGTTGTCGGCCGTTGTAGGGTGAGAAAGGGCGTTGTAGGGCGTTGTAGGGCGAGAAAGGGCGTTGTAGGGCGAGAAATGGTGTTGTAGGGCTTTGTAGGGCGAGAAATGGCGAGAAAGGGATAGAAAGGGCGAGAAAGGGTGAGAAAGGGTGTTGTAAGGCGTTGTAGGGTGAGAAAGGACATTGTAGGGCGAGAAACGGCAAGAAAGGGCGAGAAAGGGCGTTGTAGGGCGAGAAAGGGAGACAAAAGGCGAGAAAGGGCGAGAAAGGGCGACAAAGGGCTTTGTAGTGCGAGAAAGGGCGAAAAAGGGTGTTGTAGGGCGACAAAGGGCGTTGTAGGGCATTGTAGGGCTTTGTTGGGCGAGATAGGGTGAGAAAGGGCGTTGTAGGGTGAGAAAGAGCATTGCAGGGCGTTGTAGGGTGAGGAAGGGCGTTGTAGGGTGTTGTAGGGTGAGAAAGGGTGAGAAAGGGCGTCGTAGGGCGAGAAACGGCAAGAAAGGGCAAGAAAGGGCGACAAAGGGCGACAAAGGGCGAGAAAGGGTGAGAAAGGGCGAGAGAGGGCGAGAAATTGCGTTGTAGGGTGAGAAAGGGTGAGAAAGGGCAAGAAAGTTCGCTGTACTGCGTTGTAGGGCGTTGTAGGGCGAGAAATGGCGTTGTAGGGCGAGAAAGGGTGAGAAAGGGTGTTGTAGGGCGTTGTATGGCGAAAAATGGCGAGAAAGGGCATTGTAGGGCGAGAAAGGGCGAGAAAGGGCGTTGTAGGGTGAGAAAGGGAGTTGTAGGGCGAGAAAGAGCGAGAAAGGGCGAGAAAGGGCGAGAAAGGGCATTGTAGGGCGAGAATGGGCGAGAAAGGGCGTTGTAGGGCAATAAAGGACAAAAGAGGGCATTGTAGGGCTTTGTAGGGCGAGAAATGGCAAGAAAGGGCGCTGTAGGGCGAGAAAGGGCGTTGTAGGGCAAGAAAGGGTGAGAAAGGGCGTTGTAGGGCACTGTAGTGTGTTGTAGGGCATTCTAGGGTGAGAAAGGGGGGTGTAGGGTGTTCTAGAGCGAGAAAGGGCGTTGTATGGCGCTGTAGGGCGAGAAACGGCGTTGTAGGGCGTTGTAGGGCGTTGTAGTGCGAGAAAGGGTGTTGTAGGGCTTCGTAGGGCGAGAAAGGGCGTTGTAGGGCGTTGTCGGGCGTTGTAGGGCGAGAAAGGGCGTTGTAGGGCGAGAAATGGTGTTGTAGGGAGTTGTAGGGCGAGAAAGGGCGTTAAAGGGCGAGAAAGGGCGAGAAAGGGAGAGAAATGGCGAGAGAGGGCGAGAAATGGCGTTGTAGGGTGAGAAAGGGTGAGAAAGGGCAAGAAAAGGCGCTGTAGCGCGTTGTAGGGCGAGAAAAGGGTGAGAAAGGTCTTTGTAGGGCGAGAAAGGGCGTTGTTGGGCGAGAAAGGGCGCTGTAGGGCGAGAAAGGGCGAGAAAGGGCGCTGTTATGTGAGAAAGGGCGTTGTAGGGCGAGAAAGGGCGTTGTAGGGCGAGAAAGGCCGAGAAAGTGCGCTGTAGGGCGAGAAAGGGCGAGAAAAGGCGTTGTAGGGTGAGAAAGGGCGTTGTAGGGCGAGAAAGGGGGTTGTAGGGCGAGAAAGGGCGAGAAATGGCGTTGTACGGCGAGAAAGGGCGAGGAAGGGTGCTGTAGGGCAAGAAAAGGCGAGAAAGGGCGTTGTAGTGTGAGAAAGGGCGTTGTAGGGCGAGAAAGGGCGTTCTAGGGCGTTGTAGGGAGAGAAAGGGCGTTGTAGGGCGTTGTACGGCATTGTAGTGCGAGAAATGGCATTGTAGGGCGAGAAAGGGCGTTGTATGGCGCTGTAGGGCGAGAAATGGTTATGTAGGGCGTTGTAGGGCGTTGTAGGGCGTTGTAGGGAGAGAAAGGGTGTTGTAGGGCTTTGTAGGGCGAGAAAGGGCGTTGTAGGGCGTTGTCGGCCGTTGTAGGGTGAGAAAGGGCGTTGTAGGGCGTTGTAGGGTGAGAAAGGGCGTTGTAGGGCGAGAAATGGTGTTGTAGGGCTTTATAGGGCGAGAAATTGCGAGAAAGGGATAGAAAGGGCGAGAAAGGGTGAGAAAGGGTGTTGTAGGGCGTTGTAGGGTGAGAAAGGACATTGTAGGGCGAGAAACGGCAAGAAAGGGTGAGAAAGGGCGAGAAAGGTCGTTGTAGGGCGAGAAAGGGATACAAAGGGCGAGAAAGGGCGACAAAGGGCGACAAAGGGCTTTGTAGTGCGAGAAAGGGCGAAAAAGGGTGTTGTAGGGCGACAAAGGGTGTTGTAGGGCGTTGTAGGGCTTTGTAGGGCGAGATAGGGTGAGAAAGGGCGTTGTAGGGTGAGAAAGGGCATTGCAGGGCGTTGTAGGGTGAGGAAGGGCGTTGTAGGGCGTTGTAGGGTGAGAAAGGGCGAGAAAGGGCGTCGTAGGGCGAGAAACGGCAAGAAAGGGCAAGAAAGGGCGACAAAGGGCGAGAAAGGGTGAGAAAGGGCGAGAGAGGGCGAGAAATTGCGTTGTCGGGTGAGAAAGGGTGAGAAAGGGCAAGAAAGTTCGCTGTAGGGCGTTGTAGGGCGTTGTAGGGCGAAAAATGGCGTTGTAGGGCGAGAAAGGGTGAGAAAGGGTGTTGTAGGGCGTTGTATGGCGAAATATGGCGATTAAGGGCATTGTAGGGCAAGAAAGGGAGTTGTTGGGCGCAAAAGGGCGAGAAAGGGCGCTTTAGGGCGAGAAAGGGCGAGAAAGGGCATTGTAGGGTGAGAAAGGGCGTTGTAGGGCGAGAAAGAGCGAGAAAGGGCGCGAAAGGGCGTTGTAGGGCGAGAATGGGCGAGAAAGGGCGTTGTAGGGCAATAAAGGGCAAAAGAGGGCATTGTAGGGCTTTGTAGGGCGAGAAATGGCGAGAAAGGGCGCTGTAGGGCGAGAAAGGGCGTTGTAGGGCAAGAAAGGGTGAGAAAGGGCGTTGTATGGCACTGTAGTGTGTTGTAGGGCATTCAAGGGCGAGAAAGGGGGGTGTAGGGTGTTGTAGAGCAAGAAAGGGCATTGTATGGCGCTGTAGGGCGAGAAACGGCGTTGTAGGGTGTTGTATGGCGTTGTAGTGCGAGAAAGGGTGTTGTAGGGCTTCGTAGGGCGAGAAAGGGCGTTGTAGGGCGAGAAATGGTGTTGTAGGGCGTTGTAGGGCGAGAAAGGGCGTTTAAGGGCGAGAAAGGGCGTTTAAGGGCGAGAAAGGGCGAGAAAGGGAGAGAAAGGGCGAGAGAGGGCGAGAAATGGCGTTGTAGGGTGAGAAAGGGTGAGAAAGGGCAAGAAAGGGCGCTGTAGCGCGTTGTAGGGCGAGAAAGGGCGAGAAAGGGCGTTGTAGGGTGAGAAAAGGGTGAGAAAGGTCTTTGTAGGGCGAGAAAGAGCGTTGTTGGGCGAAAAAGGGGCGAGAAAGGGCGCTGTAGGGCGAGAAAGGGCGAGAAAGGGCGTTGTTATGTGAGAAAGGGCGTTGTAGGGCGAGAAACGGCGTTGTAGGGCGAGAAAGGCCGAGAATGGGCGCTGTAGGGCGAGAAAGGGCGAGAAAAGGCGTTGTAGGGTGAGAAAGGGCGTTGTAGGGCGAGAAAGGGGGTTCTAGGGCGAGAAAGGGCGAGAAATGGCGTTGTACGGCGAGAAAGGGCGAGGAAGGGTGCTGTAGGGCGAGAAAAGGCGAGAAAGGGCGTTGTAGTATGAGAAAGGGCGTTGTAGGGCGAGAAAGGGCGTTGTAGGGCGAGAAAGGGCGTTGTAGGAAGAGAAAGGGAATTGTAGGGCATTCTAGGGCGAGAAATGGCGTTGTAGGGCGAGAAAGGGGGTTGTATGGAGCTGTAGGGCGAGAAACGGCTTTGTAGGGCATTGTAGGGCGTTGTAGGGCGAGAAAGGGCGAGGAAATGTGCTGTAGGGCGAGAAAAGGCGAGAAAGGGCGTTGTAGTGTGAGAAAGGGCGTTGTAGGGCGAGAAAGGGCGTTGTAGGGTGTTCTAGGATGTTGTAGGGAGAGAAAGTGCGTTGTAGGGCGAGAAAGGGCGAGAAAGGGCGTTGTAAGGCTAGAAACGGCGTTGTAGGGTAAGAAAGGGCGTTGTAGGGCAAGAAAGGACGAGAAAGGTCTTTGTAGGGCGAGAAAGGGCGTTGTTTGGCGAAAAAGGGCGAGAAAGGGCGCTGTAGAGCGAGAAAGGGCGAGAAAGGACGTTGTAGGGTGAGAAAGGTCGTTGTAGGGCGAGAAAGGGCTTTGTAGGGCGAGAAAGGGGGTTGTAGGGCGAGAAAGGGCGAGAAATGGCGTTGTACGGCGAGAAAGGGCGAGGAAGGGTGCTGTAGGGCGAGAAAAGGCGAGAAAGGGCGTTGTAGTGTGAGAAAGGGCGTTGTAGGGCGAGAAAGGGCGTTGTAGGGCGTTGTAGGGAGAGAAAGGGCGTTGTAGGGCGTTGTACGGCATTGTAGTGCGAGAAATGGCGTTGTAGGGCGAGAAAGGGCGTTGTATGGCGCTGTAGGGCGAGAAATGGTTATGTAGGGCGTTGTAGGGCGTTGTAGGGCGTTGTAGGGAGAGAAAGGGTGTTGTAGGGCTTTGTAGGGCGAGAAAGGGCGTTGTCGGCCGTTGTAGGGTGAGAAAGGGCATTGTAGGGCGTTGTAGGGCGAGAAAGGGCGTTGTAGGGCGAGAAATGGTGTTGTAGGGCTTTGTAGGGCGAGAAATGGCGAGAAAGGGATAGAAAGGGCGAGAAAGGGTGAGAAAGGGTGTTGTAAGGCGTTGTAGGGTGAGAAAGGACATTGTAGGGCGAGAAACGGCAAGAAAGGGCGAGAAAGGGCGTTGTAGGGCGAGAAAGGGAGACAAAGGGCGAGAAAGGGCGACAAAGGGCGACAAAGGGCTTTGTAGTGCGAGAAAGGGCGAAAAAGGGTGTTGTAGGGCGACAAAGGGCGTTGTAGGGCATTGTAGGGCTTTGTTGGGCGAGATAGGGTGAGAAAGGGCGTTGTAGGGTGAGAAAGGGCATTGCAGGGCGTTGTAGGGTGAGGAAGGGCGTTGTAGGGCGTTGTAAGGTGAGAAAGGGTGAGAAAGGGCATCGTAGGGCGAGAGACGGCAAGAAAGGGCGAGAAAGGGCGAGAAAGGGCGACAAAGGGCGAGAAAGGGTGAGAAAGGGCTAGAGAGGGCGAGAAATTGCGTTGTAGGGTGAGAAAGGGTGAGAAAGGGCAACAAAGTTCGCTGTAGGGCGTTGTAGGGCGTTGTAGGGCGAGAAATGGCGTTGTAGGGCGAGAAAGGGTGAGAAAGGGTGTTGTAGGGCGTTGTATGGCGAAAAATGGCGAGAAAGGGCATTGTAGGGCGAGAAAGGGCGTTGTTGGGCGAAAAAGGGCGAGAAAGGGCACTGTAGGGCGAGAAAGGGCGAGAAATGGCGTTGTAGGGTGAGAAAGGGCGTTGTAGGGCGAGAAAGAGCGAGAAAGGGCGAGAAAGGGCGAGAAAGGGCATTGTAGGGCGAGAATGGGCGAGAAAGGGCGTTGTAGGGCAATAAAGGGCAAAAGAGGGCATTGTAGGGCTTTGTAGGGCGAGAAATGGCGAGAAAGGGCGCTGTAGGGCGAGAAAGGGCGTTGTAGGGCAAGAAAGGGTGAGAAAGGGCGTTGTAGGGCACTGTAGTGTGTTGTAGGGCATTCTAGGGTGAGAAAGGGGGGTGTAGGGTGTTCTAGAGCGAGAAAGGGCGTTGTATGGCGCTGTAGGGCGAGAAACGGCGTTGTAGGGCGCTGTAGGGCGTTGTAGTGCGAGAAAGGGTGTTGTAGGGCTTCGTAGGGCGAGAAAGGGCGTTGTAGGGCGTTGTCGGGCGTTGTAGGGCGAGAAAGGGCGTTGTAGGGCGAGAAATGGTGTTGTAGGGCGTTGTAGGGCGAGAAAGGGCGTTAAAGGGCGAGAAAGGGCGAGAAAGGGAGAGAAATGGCGAGAGAGGGCGAGAAATGGCGTTGTAGGTTGAGAAAGGGTGAGAAAGGGCAAGAAAGGGCGCTGTAGCGCGTTGTAGGGCGAGAAAGGGCAAGAAAGGGCGTTGTAGGGTGAGAAAAGGGTGAGAAAGGTCTTTGTAGGGCGAGAAAGGGCGTTGTTGGGCGAGAAAGGGCGCTGTAGGGCGAGAAAGGGCGAGAAAGGGCGTTGTTATGTGAGAAAGGGCGTTGTAGGGCGAGAATGGGCGTTGTAGGGCGAGAAAGGCCGAGAAAGTGCGCTGTAGGGCGAGAAAGGGTGAGAAAAGGCGTTGTATGGTGAGAAAGGGCGTTGTAGGGCGAGAAAGGGGGTTGTAGGGCGAGAAAGGGCGAGAAATGGCGTTGTACGGCGAGAAAGGGCGAGGAAGGGTGCTGTAGGGCGAGAAAAGGCGAGAAAGGGTGTTGTAGTGTGAGAAAGGGCGTTGTAGGGCGAGAAAGGGCGTTGTAGGAAGAGAAAGGGCGTTGTAGGGCATTCTAGGGCGAGAAATGGCGTTGTAGGGCGAGAAAGGGGGTTTATGGAGCTGTAGGGCGAGAAACGGCTTTGTAGGGCATTGTAGGGCGTTGTAGGGCGATAAAGGGTGTTGTAGGGCTTTGTAGGGCGAGAAAGGGCGTTGTAGGGCGTTGTCGGGCGTTGTAGGGTGAGAAAGGTCCTGGTAGTGGGTGACTCTATTATTAGGGGGACAGACAGGGCAATCTGTCACAAAGACCGGGATCGCCGAACGGTGTGCTGCCTCCCTGGCGCTCGAGTCCGGCACATCGCGGATCGGGTTGACAGGTTACTGGGTGGGGCTGGCGAAGACCCAGCGGTCATGGTCCACATTGGCACCAATGACAAAGTGAGTGGTAGATGGAGGGTCCTTAAAAATGATTTCAGGGATCTAGGTAGGAAGCTTAGGGCAAGGACCTCCAAGGTAGTTTTCTCAGAAATACTACCAATCCCGCGAGCCACACAGGAGCGCCAATGGGAGGTAAGGGAGGTGAATAAGTGGCTAAAGAGTTGGTGCAAGGCAGAAGGGTTTGGGTTCATGGAGAACTGGGCCGACTTCGCTGTTGGCTACAGGCTCTACCGTAGGGACGGGCTGCACCTCAATAGGGAGGGTGCAGCGGTGCTGGGGAAGAAGATGGCTAATAGGTTGGAGGAGTTTTTAAACTAGAGACGGGGGGGGGAAACCAAGGAAATAGGTGGGATGTGAGGCAAGCAAGGGGAAAGGGGAGAAGTGAATATAATGAGGGTGGAGAGGGGGGTGGGGATAGTACAGTTAGATCGTTAGAGAAGAATAGGATGCCAAATAACCCCAAAGTTTTATCTTGCATGCTGACCAACGCAAGAAGCCTGACCAATAAGGCGGATGAGCTGCGGGCGCTTATATCGGAGGAGAGGTATGACATCGTAGGTATAACAGAGACTTGGCTAGACGATAGCTACGACTGGGCGGTAAATTTAACAGATTATAGTTTATTTAGAAGGGACCGGAAACAGGGGAAGGGCGGAGGAGTCTGCTTATATGTAAGGTCACGTCTAAAGCCCAGACTAAGGGAAGATATAGGAGAGGGAGAAGAGGGGGTCGAGTCCATGTGAGTAGAGATAGAGGGGGCAAAAAATAATAATAAAATATTACTGGGGGTCTGCTATAAGCCACCTAATATAACAGAGGAGAATGAGAAACTGCTATTAGGACAAATAGACAAAGTAGCAAAACATAATGAGGTGATTGTAATGGGGGACTTCAACTACCCGGATATTGACTGGGAAACAGAAACCTGTAGATCGCAGAAAGGAAAAAGGTTCTTGACAAATATCAAGGATAATTATCTCTCCCAACTAGTGCAGGAACCAACGAGAGGGAAGGCAGTGTTGGACTTAATATTGACTAATAGGCCTGATAGAATAACTGAGGTACAGATAGGGGGGCACCTAGGTAATAGCGATCATAATATTATCAATTTCAAAATGCCCTTCAGTAGGGTTATCAATAAGGGAACAACTAAAACATTAAACTTTAGGAGGGCGAAGTTTGATCAACTGAAAGAAAACCTTCAACTTATAGACTGGGACAAAGTTCTTAATCAAGGAAATACGAATAGTAAATGGGAAACCTTCAAAAGAATTCTGAATACTCAGTGCGAGAGGTATATACCGTATGGGAATAAAAGGGCCCGAAATAAGAGGAAACCAATATGGTTGAATAAAAACGTAAAAGGGGCGTTAAATAGCAAAAAAGAGGCATTCAAGAGATTAAAACAGGAAAACAGCAAGGAGGCACTAATGTGTTACAAGGAAAAAACGAGAACCTGCAAAAAACAAATAAAAATAGCAAAGGAGGAAACAGAGAGACGTATTGCTAGGGAAAGTATATCAAATCCCAAACTGTTCTTTACGTATATAAATAGTAAAAGGATTAAATCGAATAATATTGGACCGATAAAAAGTGATGAAGGCAAAATCATAGAGAAAAAAGAGGATAAAGCTAATCTATTAAATAAATTTTTTTCGTCAACTTTCACAAAGGAAAAAGAACTAACAGGAGAAATGAGAAGTGACAAACTTAATCCTCCACTAAGTATGACAAATCTAACCCAAGCTGGGGTACAGAAACGCCTCAGTAACATTAAAATAAACAAATCACCAGGACCTGATGGCATACACCCACGGGTACTAAGGGAACTAAGTAATGTGATAGACAGACCGTTATATCTTATATTTAAGGACTCTGTTGAGACTGGGTCTGTACCACTTGATTGGCGACAGGCGAATGTAGTGCCAATATTCAAAAAGGGAGCAAAAAGTAACACCGGAAACTATCGGCCGGTGAGTCTGACGTCCGTTGTGGGCAAAATTTTTGAAGGCTTTATTAATGAGGCAATCATGGAGCATCTTGATGCTAATAATCTATTAACCCCGAACCAACATGGATTCATGAGGAATCGCTCCTGCCAAACAAACCTGATTGACTTCTACGAGGAGGTTAGCTCTCGAGTAGATCAGGGGGAACAGGTGGATGTCGTGTATCTCGACTTCTCAAAAGCGTTCGATAGCGTGCCACATAATAGGTTGGTATACAAAATGAGAATGATGGGGCTGGGGCAAAATGTCTGCAAGTGGGTAGCTAACTGGCTAAAGGATAGAAGGCAGAGGGTGGTTATAAATGGAATATACTCAGATTGGGTAAGCGTCACTAGTGGGGTACCACAGGGGTCTGTACTAGGCCCAATGTTATTTAATATCTTTATTAACGACATAGTCAACGGGATAAATAGTAAAATATCAATATTTGCAGATGATGAGGGGAACAGAAGCAGCTATCTGCAGACCAGACATAACCGCAAGAGAAGTATGCTGCCTCCCAGGGGTGAAGATCAAGGATGTTACCGATAGGATACCGAAGCTCATCAGTTCCAAGGATGTCCACCCATTTCTTCTGATACATGTTGGCACCAATGACACGGCAAAGAAGGACCTACCGACAATCTGCAAGGACTTTGAAGCATTGGGGAAGAAAGTAAAAGAACTGGATGCGCAGGTAGTTTTTTCTTCTATCCTTCCAGTAGACGGGCATGGCGTCAGGAGATGGAACAGGATCCTTGATGTGAACAACTGGCTGAGACAATGGTGCAGACAACAAGGATTTGGATTCCTGGACCACGGTGTGAATTACCTCTATGACGGACTCCTTGCCAGAGACGGACTACACCTCAACAAACCCGGGAAACACACATTCGCCAGGAGACTCGCAACACTCATCAGGAGGGCGTTAAACTAGAAGAAGAGGGGATGGGAAGAAAAACGCCGGACACGAACATGCAACCGGAGAACATACTAATGAAAGATATGAAGTGCAACAAAGAAGGTCCAAGACAAGATGCTTGGAAGGGAGGTAAGAAAATTTCTAATACAATCCACAGGGAGAAGATTGGAACAAAACAAAATCGTGTAAACTGCGTGCTAGCAAATGCCAGAAGCCTGACAAACAAGATGGATGAACTGGAACCAGAAATATCTACAGGTAACTATGACATAGTGGGAATAACCGAGACATGGTTAGATGAAAGCTATGACTGGGCAGTTAACTTACAGGGTTACAGTCTGTTTAGAAGGGATCGAAGAAATCGGAAAGGGGGTGGAATCTGTCTATATGTAAAGACGTGTCTAAAGCCTACAATACGGGAGGATGTATGGGAGGGAAATGAGGAGGTCGAGTCCTTATGGGTGGAGATACATGGGGCAAAAAACAATAACAAAATTATCATTGGAGTCTGTTATAAACCACCAAATATAGCAGAAGCCACGGAAAGTCTATTAATGAGACAAATAGATGAAGTAGCAAAAAATAACGAGGTGATTATTATGGGGGACTTCAACTACCCCGATATAGACTGGGAAACCGAAAGCTGTAGATCTCAGAAAGGAAACAGGTTTCTGTCAATTATCAAAGACAATTATTTGTCACAACTTGTGCAGGAACCAACTAGAGGGACGGCCCTTTTAGACTTAATATTAACTAACAGGCCAGACAGAATAACTGAGGTGCAGGTCGGGGGGCACCTGGGAAATAGTGACCACAACATTATACAATTCCACATGTGCTTCAGTAGGGTGCCCAGCAAGGGAGTCACAAAAACACTGAACTTCAGGAGGGCAAAGTTTGATCAGCTAAGAGATGCCCTTCACCTTATAGACTGGGATAGTATCTTTAGTAATAGGAACACGGATAGAAAATGGGAAATTTTCAAAACAGTCCTACATAGTCACTGTAGAAGGTACATACCTTATGGGAATAAAAGGGCTAGGAATAGGAGGAAGCCAATGTGGCTAAATAAAGAAGTCAAGAGGGCAATGAAAAACAAAAAAGGGCTTTCGGTAAACTTAAACAAGAAGGCAGCGAGGAAGCGCTAATATCTTATAGGGAAAAAAACAAAATCTGTAAGAAACAAATAAGAATAGCAAAAGAGTAGACAGAGAGACTAATTGCCAAGGAAAGTAAAACGAATCCCAAACTGTTCTTTAACTATATAAACAGTAAAAGGATTAAAACTGATGGCGTTGGCCCATTGAAAAATAACCTGGGTAAAATCATAGAGGGCGATGAGGGTAAAGAAAACCTACTCAATAGCTTCTTCTCCACTGTTTTCACAAAAGAAAACAAATTATCGGAGGAAATGCAGAGTGATAAAGTAAACCCTCCGCTAAATATCACCCACCTAACCCAGGAGGAAGTTCAGAAACGCCTAAATAATATCAAAATAGACAAGTCACCAGGCCCAGATGGCATACACCCCCGGGTACTAAAAGAATTAAGTAATGTGATAGACAGACCGCTGTATGTTATATTCAAGCACTCTTTATGGACAGGGACTGTCCCACTAGACTGGCGCCAAGCAAATGTGGTACCAATATACAAAAAGGGGTCTAAAAGTGACCCTGGGAACTATAGACCAGTCAGCTTAACGTCTGTTGTGGGTAAATTGTTTGAAGGATTTCTTAGAGATGCTATTGTAGAATATCTTAATGATAATAACTGTCTAACTCCATATCAACATGGATTCATGAGGGATCGCTCCTGCCAAACAAACCTGATCGCCTTCTACGAGGAGGTGAGCTCACAGCTGGACCGGGGAGAGTCAGTGGATGTTGTATACCTTGACTTCTCCAAAGCGTTTGATACCGTGCCACACAAAAGGTTGGTATATAAAATGAGAATGCTTGGTCTGGGGGAAAATGTGTGCAAGTGGGTAAATAGCTGGCTGAGTGATAGAAAGCAGAGGGTGGTTATCAATGGAGTAAGCTCAGGGTGTGTCAGGGTTACTAGCGGGGTGCCTCAAGGGTCTGTCTTGGGCCCTATATTATTTAATATATTTATTAATGATCTAGTGGAAGGGTTGCATAGTAAAATAGCAATATTTGCAGATGATACTAAACTTTGTAAAGTAGTTAATACAAATGAGGATAGGGCACAGCTACAGGAGGATTTAGATAAATTGGGGAGTTGGGCCAAAAAATGGCAAATGAGGTTCAATGCCGATAAATGTAAGGTCATGCACATGGGAAAGAAAAACAGCAGTCACCCATACATATTAAATGGGAAACCGTTGGGGAAATCTGACATGGAAAAGGACCTGGGCGTCTTGGTTAATAGCAAATTAAATTGGAGTGCCCAGTGTCAGGCAGCAGCTGCGAAGGCAAATAGAGTCATGGCATGCATCAGAAGAGGAATAGGGGCATATGATGAGATCATTGTTCTTCCTCTGTATAAAGCGCTGGTAAGGCCGCACTTAGAATATTGTGCACAGTTCTGGGCTCCGGTGCTCAGGAAAGACATACTGGAGCTAGAGAGGGTACAAAGGAGGGCGACTAAGGTAATAAAGGGAATGGAGGGACTAGAATACCCAGAGAGGTTGTCAAAATTAGGCCTATTTACATTGGAAAAGAGAAGGCTTAGGGGAGACCTCATAAACATGTATAAATACATCAGGGGGCAGTACAGAGATCTCTCCCATGACCTGTTTATACCAAGGATCGTGACAAAGACGAGGGGGCACACTATGCGTATGGAGGAAAGGAGGTTCCTGCACCAGCATAGAAGGGGATTCTTGACGGTCAGAGCCGTGAGACTCTGGAACTCTGTGGGAGAGGAAGTGGTGATGTCCAACTCACTTAATGAGTTCAAGAGAGGCCTGGATGCCTTTCTTGAGAACAATAAAATTACATCTTATGCTTAGTTAATTAATCCAGAGATTTAATCTGACTGCCAGATTGGTGTCGGAAAGTGAATTTTTCCTCAATGATGTAAATTGGCCTATACCGCATGGTATAGCAATAGCGGAATAGCTGCAGTGCACAAGAAATAGGCTGAACTGGATGGACGCTTGTCTTTTTTTCAGCCTCATAAACTATGTAACTATGTAACTATGACACAAAGTTATGTAAAACAATTAATACAAAAGAGGATAGTGAAGACCTACAGAGGGATTTGGATAAGCTGGGTAGGTGGAGCATTAAATGGCAAATGAGATTAAACGAGGAGAAATGTAAGGTCATACATATGGGAAGGAAAAATGGAAGTCACCAGTACTCACTGAATGGGAAACCATTGGGGAATTCAGAGATGGAGAAGGACTTGGGCATCTTGATTGATAGCAAACTAAATTGGAGTGCCCAAAGTCAGGCCGCTGCTGTAAGGGCAAACAGGGTAATGGGATGTATCAGAAGAGGTATAGCTGCAAAGGATGAGAACATTGTTCTTCCACTGTACAAAGCACTGGTCAGACCACACTTGGAATACTGTGCTCAGTTATGGGCCCCAATATATAGAAAGGATATAAATGAGCTTGAAAAGGTACAAAGGAGGGCAACAAAATTAATAAGGGGAATGGAGGGACTGCAATACCCAGAGAGGTTGGCAAAACTAGGACTATTCAGCCTGGAAAAGAGAAGGTTGAGGGGGGACATAATAAATGTGTACAAATATGTTAGGGGACAGTATAGAGACCTTGCCCGGGATTTGTTCAAAAGGAGGGATATTACGGTAAAAAGAGGGCACTCACTAAGACTGGAAGAGAAAAGGTTTCAGCACCAGCATAGGAAGGGGTTCTTTACGGTAAGAGCAGTGAGAATATGGAATTCACTGAGTGAGGAGACGGTAATGTCGGATTCACTAAACCAGTTCAAGCGGGGACTGGATGCATTTCTAGATACCAGGCAGATTTCTGCATATACTTAAAAATAGAATAAAATAGTAGGTTGATACAGGGATTTATTCTGACTGCTGGTTTCGGAGTCGGGAGGGAATTTTTCCTCAGGTGAAGATTGGCTAAATCATTTGGGGTTTTTGCCCTCCTCTGGATCAACTTTAGCAATTACAGAACTAACAGGTCGAACTTGATGGACGCAAGTCTTTATTCGGCTTTACTAACTATGTAACTATGTAACTATGTAAAGGGCGTTGTAGGGCGTTGTAGGGCGAGAAAGGGCATGGTAGTGCGAGAAATGGTGTTGTAGGGCGTTGTAGGGTGAGGAAGGGCGTTGTAGGGCGTTGTAGGGTGAGAAAGGGCGAGAAAGGGCGTTGTAGGGCAAGAAACGGCAAGAAAGGGCGAGAAAGGGCGAGAAATTGCGTTTGAGGGCGAGAAAGGGCGACAAAGGGCGACAAAGAGCGACAAAGGGCGACAAAGGGCGTTGAAGTGCGAGAAAGGGCAAAAAAGGGTGTTGTAGGGCGAAAAAGGGAATTGTAGGGCGAGAAAGGGCGTTGTATGGCGAGAAAAGGCATTGTAGGGTGAGAAAGGGCGTTGTAGGGCGTTGCAGGGCGTTGTAGTGCGTTGTAGTGCGAGAAAGGGCGTTGTAGGGCGAGAAAGGGCGAGAAAGGGCATTGTAAGGCTAGAAACGGCGTTGTAGGGTTAGAAAGGGCGAGAAAGGGCGTTGTAGGGCGAGAAACGGCAAGAAAGGGCGAGAAAAGGCGAGAAATTGCGTTGTAGGGCGAGAAAGGGGGACAAAGGGCGACAAAAAGAGACAAAGGGCGACAAAGGGCGTTGAAGTGCGAGAAAGGGCAAAAAAGGGTGTTGTAGGGTGAGAAAAGGCATTGTAGGGTGAGAAAGGGCGTTGTAGGGCGTTGCAGGGCGTTGTAGGGCGTTGTAGGGCGTTGTAGGGCGAGAAAAGGCGAGAAAGGGCGTTGTAAGGCTAGAAACGGCGTTGTAGGGTGAGAAAGGGCGTTGTAGGGCAAGAAAGGGCGAGAAAGGTCTTTGTAGGGCGAGAAAGAGCGTTGTTGGGCGAAAAAGGGCGAGAAAGGGCGCTGTAGGGCGAGAAAGGGCGAGAAAGGGCGAGAAAGGACGTTGTAGGGTGAGAAAGGGCGTTGTAGGGCGTTGTAGGGCGAGAAAGGGCGTTGTAGGGCGAGAAATGGTGTTGTAGGGCTTTGTAGGGCGAGAAATGGCGAGAAAGGGATAGAAAGGGCGAGAAAGGGTGAGAAAGGGTGTTGTAGGGTGAGAAAGGACATTGTAGGGCGAGAAACGGCAAGAAAGGGTGAGAAAGGGTGAGAAAGGGCTTTGTAGGGCGAGAAAGGGAGACAAAGGGCGAGAAAGGGCGACAAAGGGCGACAAAGGGCTTTGTAGTGCTAGAAAGGGCGAAAAAGGGTGTTGTAGGGCGACAAAGGGCGTTGTAGGGCGTTGTAGGGCTTTGTAGGGCGAGATAGGGTGAGAAAGGGCGTTGTAGGGTGAGAAAGGGCATTGCAGGGCGTTGTAGGGTGAGGAAGGGCGTTGTAGGGCGTTGTAGGGTGAGAAAGGGCGAGAAAGGGCGTCCTAGGCGAGAAACGGCAAGAAAGGGCGAGAAAGGGCGACAAAGGGCGAGAAAGGGTGGGAAATGGCGAGAGAGGGCGAGAAATTGCGTTGTAGGGTGAGAAAGGGTGAGAAAGGGCAAGAAAGTTCGCTGTAGGGCGTTGTAGGGCGTTGTAGGGCGAGAAATGGCGTTGTAGGGCGAGAAAGGGTGAGAAAGGGTGTTGTAGGGCGTTGTATGGCGAAAAATGGCGAGAAAGGGCATTGTAGGGCGAGAAAGGGCGTTGTTGGGCGAAAAAGGGTGAGAAAGGGCGCTGTAGGGCGAGAAAGGGCGAGAAAGGGCGTTGTAGGGTGAGAAAGGGCGTTGTATTGCGAGAAAGAGCGAGAAAGGGCGAGAAAGGGCGAGAAAGGGCGTTGTAGGGCGAGAATGGGCGAGAAAGGGCGTTGTAGGGCAATAAAGGGCAAAAGAGGGCATTGTAGGGCTTTGTAGGGCGAGAAATGGCGAGAAAGGGCGCTGTAGGGCGAGAAAGGGCGTTGTAGGGCGTTGTAGGGCAAGAAAGGGTGAGAAAGGGCGTTGTAGGGCACTGTAGTGTGTTGTAGGGCATTCTAGGGCGAGAAAGGGGGGTGTAGGGTGTTGTAGAGCGAGAAAGGGTGTTGTATGGCGCTGTAGGGCGAGAAACGGCGTTGTAGGGCGTTGTAGGGCGTTGTAGTGCAAGAAAGGGTGTTGTAGGGCTTCGTAGGGCGAGAAAGGGCGTTGTAGGGCATTGTCGGGCGTTGTAGGGCGAGAAAGGGCGTTGTAGGGAGAGAAATGGTGTTGTAGGGCGAGAAAGGGTGAGAAAGGGCGTTAAAGGGCGAGAAAGGGCGAGAAAGTGAGAGAAAGGGCGAGAGATGGCGAGAAATTGCGTTGTAGGGTGAGAAAGGGTGAGAAAGGGTAAGAAAGGGCGCTGTAGCGCGTTGTAGGGCGAGAAATGGCGAGAAAGGGCGTTGTAGGGCGAGAAAAGGGTGAGAAAGGTCTTTGTAGGGCGAGAAAGGGCGAGAAAGGGCGTTGTAGGGCGAGAAAGGGCGAGAAAGGGCGTTGTAAGGCTAGAAACGGCGTTGTAGGGTGAGAAAGGGCGAGAAAGGGCGTTGCAGAGCGAGAAACGGCAAGAAAGGGCGAGAAAAGGCGAGAAATTGCGTTGTAGGGCGAGAAAGGGCGACAAAGGGCGACAAAGAGCGACAAAGGGCGACAAAGGGCGTTGAAGTGCGAGAAAGGGCAAAAAAGGGTGTTGTAGGGCGAGAAAAGGCATTGTAGGGTGAGAAAGGGCGTTGTAGGGCGTTGCAGGGCGTTGTAGGGCATTGTAGGGCGTTGTAGGGCGAGAAAGGGCGTTGTAGGGCGAGAAAGGGCGAGAAAGGGCGTTGTAAGGCTAGAAACGGCGTTGTAGGGTGAGAAAGGGCGTTGTAGGGCAAGAAAGGGCAAGAAAGGTCTTTGTAGGGCGAGAAAGGGCGTTGTTGGGCGAAAAAGGGCGAGAAAGGGCGCTGTAGGGCGAGAAAGGGCGAGAAAGGGCGAGAAAGGACGTTGTAGGGTGAGAAAGGTCGTTGTAGGGCGAGAAAGTGCGCTGTAGGGCGAGAAATGCCGAGAAAGGGCGCTGTAGGGCGAGAAAGGGCGAGAAAAGGCGTTGTAGGGTGAGAAAGGGCGTTGTAGGGCGAGAAAGGGGGTTGTATGGCGAGAAAGGGCGAGGAATGGCGTTGTACGGCGAGAAAGGGCGAGGAAGGGTGCTGTAGGTCGAGAAAGAGCGAGAAAGGGCGAGAAAGGGTGAGAAAGGGCTTTGTAGGGCACTGTAGTGTGTTGTAGGGCATTCTAGGGCGAGAAAGGGTGTTGTAGAATCTTGTAGAGCGAGAAAGGGCGTTGTATGGCGCTGTAGGACGAGAAACGGCGTTGTAGGGCGTTGTCGGGCGTTGTAGTGCGAGACAGGGTGTTGTAGGGCTTTGTAGGGCGAGAAAGGCGTTGTAGGGCGTTGTCGGGCGTTGTAGGGCGAGAAAGGGCGTTGTAGGGAGAGAAATGGTGTTGTAGGGCGTTGTAGGGCGAGAAAGGGCGTTAAAGGGCGAGAAAGGGCGAGAAAGGGAGAGAAAGGGCGAGAGAGGGCGAGAAATTGCGTTGTAGGGTGAGAAAGGGTGAGAAAGGGCAAGAAAGGGCGCTGTAGCGCGTTGTAGGGCGAGAAAGGGCGTTGTAGGGCGAGAAAAGGGTGAGAAAGGTCGTTGTTGGGCGAAAAAGGTGCGAGAAAGGGCGCTGTAGGGCGAGAAAGGGCGTTGTTATGTGAGAAAGGGCGTTGTAGGGCGAGAAAGGGCGTTGTAGGGCGAGAAAGGCCGAGAAAGGGGGCTGTAGGGCGAGCAAGGGCGAGAAAAGGCGTTGTAGGGTGAGAAAGGGCGTTGTAGGGCGAGAAAGGGGGTTGTAGGGCGAGAAAGGGCGATAAATGGCGTTGTACGGCGAGAAAGGGCGAGGAAAGGTGCTGTAGGGCGAGAAAAGGCGATAAAGGGCGTTGTAGAGCGAGAAACGGCAAGAAAGGGCGAGAAAAGGCGAGAAATTGCGTTGTAGGGCGAGAAAGGGCGACAAAGGGCGACAAAGAGCGACAAAGGGCGTTGAAGTGCGAGAAAGGGCAAAAAAGGGTGTTGTAGGGCGAGAAAAGGCATTGTAGGGTGAGAAAGGGCGTTGTAGGGCGTTGCAGGGCGTTGTAGGGCATTGTAGGGCGTTGTAGGGCGAGAAAGGGCGTTGTAGGGCGAGAAAGGGCGAGAAAGGGCGTAGTAAGGCTAGAAACGGCGTTGTAGTGTGAGAAAGGGCGTTGTAGGGCAAGAAAGGGCGAGAAAGGTCTTTGTAGGGCGAGAAAGGGCGTTGTTGGGCGAAAAAGGGCGAGAAAGGGCGCTGTAGGGCGAGAAAGGGCGAGAAAGTGCGAGAAAGGACGTTGTAGGGTGAGAAAGGTCGTTGTAGGGCGAGAAAGTGCGCTGTAGGGCGAGAAATGCAGAGAAAGGGCGCTGTAGGGCGAGAAAGGGCGAGAAAAGGCGTTGTAGGGTGAGAAAGGGCGTTGTAGGGCGAGAAAGGGGGTTGTATGGCGAGAAAGGGCGAGGAATGGCGTTGTACGGCGAGAAAGGGCGAGGAAGGGTGCTGTAGGTCGAGAAAGAGCGAGAAAGGGCGAGAAAGGACGAGAAAGGGCGTTGTAGGGCGAGAATGGGCGAGAAAGGGCGTTGTAGAGCAATAAAGGGCAAAAGAGGGCATTGTAGGGCTTTGTAGGGCGAGAAATGGCGAGAAAGGGCGCTGTAGGGCGACAAAGGGCGTTGTAGGGCGTTGTAGGGCAAGAAAGGGTGAGAAAGGGCTTTGTAAGGCACTGTAGTGTGTTGTAGGGCATTCTAGGGCGAGAAAGGGTGTTGTAGGGTGTTGTAGAGCGAGAAAGGGCATTGTATGGCGCTGTAGGGCGAGAAACGGCGTTGTAGGGCGTTGTAGGGCGTTGTAGTGCGAGAAAGGGTGTTGTAGGGCTTTGTAGGGCGAGAAAGGGCGTTGTAGGGCATTGTCGGGCGTTGTAGGGCGTGAAAGGGCGTTGTAGGGAGAGAAATGGTGTTGTAGGGCGAGAAAGGGCGAGAAAGGGCGTTAAAGGGCGAGAAAGGGCGAGAAAGGGAGAGAAAGGGCGAGAGAGGGCGTCAAATTGCGTTGTAGGGTGAGAAAGGGTGAGAAAGGGCAAGAAAGGGCGCTGTAGCGCGTTGTAGGGCGAGAAAGGGCGTTGTAGGGCGAGAAAAGGGTGAGAAAGGTCAATGTTGGGCGAAAAAGGGGCGAGAAAGGGCGCTGTAGGGCGAGAAAGGGCGTTGTTATGTGAGAAAGGGCGTTGTAGGGCGAGAAAGGGTGTTGTAGGGCGAGAAAGACCGAGAAAGGGCGCTGTAGGGCGAGAAAGGGCGAGAAAAGGCGTTGTAGGGTGAGAAAGGGCATTGTAGGGCGAGAAAGGGGGTTGTAGGGCGAGAAAGGGCGAGAAATGGCATTGTACGGCGAGAAAGGGCGAGGAAGGGTGCTGTAGGGCGAGAAGGGGCGAGAAAGAGCGTTGTAGTGTGAGAAAGGGCGTTGTAGTGCGAGAAAGGGCGTTGTAGGGCGTTCTAGGGCGTTGTAGGAAGAGAAAGGGCGTTGTAGGGCATTCTAGGGTGAGAAATGGCATTGTAGGGCGAGAAAGGGGGTTGTATGGAGCTGTAGGGCGAGAAACGGCTTTGTAGGGCATTGTTGGGCGTTGTAGGGCGATAAAAGGTGTTGTAGGGCTTTGTAGGGCGAGAAAGGGCGTTGTAGGGCGTTGTCGGGCGCTGTAGGGTGAGAAAGGGCGTTGTAGGGCGTTGTAGGGCGAGAAAGGGTGTTGTAGTGCGAGAAATGGTGTTGTAGGGTGTTGTAGGGTGAGGAAGGGCGTTGTAGGGCGTTGTAGGGTGAGAAAGGGCGAGAAAGGGCGTTGTAGGGCGAGAAACGGCAAGAAAGGGCGAGAAAGGGCGAGAAATTGCGTTGGAGGGCGAGAAAGGGCGACAAAGGGCGACAAAGAGCGACAAAGGGCGACAAAGGGCGTTGAAGTGCGAGAAAGGGCAAAAAAGGGTGTTGTAGGGCGAAAAAGGGCATTGTAGGGCGAGAAAGGGCGTTGTATGGCGAGAAAAGGCATTGCAGGGTGAGAAAGGGCGTTGTAGGGCGTTGCAGGGCGTTGTAGGGCGTTGTAGTGCGAGAAAGGGCGTTGTAAGGCGAGAAAGGGTGAGAAAGGGCGTTGTACGGCTAGAAACGGCGTTGTAGGGTGAGAAACGGCGAGAAAGGGCGTTGTAGAGCGAGAAACGTCAAGAAAGGGCGAGAAAAGGTGAGAAATTGTGTTGTAGGGCGAGAAAGGGCGACAAAGGGCGACAAAGAGCGACAAAGGGCGACAAAGGGCGTTGAAGTGCGAGAAAGGGCAAAAAAGGGTGTTGTAGGGCGAGAAAAGGCATTGTAGGGTGAGAAAGGGCGTTGTAGGGCGTTGCAGGGCGTTGTAGGGCGTTGTAGGGCGTTGTAGGGCGAGAAAGGGCGATGTAGGGCGAGAAAGGGCGAGAAAGGGCGTTGTAAGGCTAGAAACGGCGTTGTAGGGTGAAAAATGGCGTTGTAGGGCAAGAAAGGGCGAGTAAGGTCTTTGTAGGGCGAGAAAGGGCGTTGTTGGGCGAAAAAGGGCGAGAAAGGACGTTGTAGGGTGAGAAAGGTCGTTGCAGGGCGAGAAAGTGCGCTGTAAGGCGAGAAAGGCCGAGAAAGGGCGCTGTAGGGCGAGAAAGGGCGAGAAAAGGCGTTGTAGGGTGAGAAAGGGCGTTGTAGGGCGAGAAAGGGGGTTGTATGGCGAGAAAGGGCGAGGAATGGCGTTGTACGGCGAGAAAGGGCGAGGAAGGGTGATGTAGGTCGAGAAAGAGCGAGAAAGGGCGAGAAAGGACGAGAAAGGGCTTTGTAGGGCGAGAATGGGCGAGAAAGGGCGTTATAGAGCAATAAAGGGCAAAAGAGGGCATTGTAGGGCTTTGCAGGGCGAGAAATGGCGAGAAAGGGCGCTGTAGGGCGAGAAAGTGCGTTGTAGGGCGTTGTAGGGCAAGAAAGGGTGAGAAAGGGCTTTGTAGGGCACTGTAGTGTGTTGTAGGGCATTCTAGGGCGAGAAAGGGTGTTGTAGGGTCTTGTAGAGCGAGAAAGGGCGTTGTATGGCGCTGTAGGACGAGAAACGGCGTTGTAGGGCGTTGTCGGGCGTTGTAGGGCGAGAAAGGGCGTTGTAGGGCGTTGTCGGGCGTTGTAGGGCGAGAAAGGGCGTTAAAGGGCGAGAAAGTGCGAGAAAGGGAGAGAAAGGGCGAGAGAGGGCGAGAAATTGCGTTGTAGGGTGAGAAAGGGTGAGAAAGGGCAAGAAAGGGCGCTGTAGCGCGTTGTAGGGCGAGAAAGGGCGTTGTAGGGCGAGAAAAGGGTGAGAAAGGTCGTTGTTGGGCGAAAAAGGGGCGAGAAAGGGCGCTGTAGGGCGAGAAAGGGCGTTGTTATGTGAGAAAGGGCGTTGTAGGGCGAGAAAGGGCGTTGTAGGGCGAGAAAGGCCGAGAAAGGGCGCTGTAGGGCGAGCAAGGGCTAGAAAAGGCGTTGTAGGGTGAGAAAGGGCGTTGTAGGGCGAGAAAGGGGGTTGTAGGGCGAGAAAGGGCGTTGTAGGGCGAGAAAGGCCGAGAAAGGGCGCTGTAGGGCGAGCAAGGGCTAGAAAAGGCGTTGTAGGGTGAGAAAGGGCGTTGTAGGGCGAGAAAGGGGGTTGTAGGGCGAGAAAGGGCGAGAAATGGCGTTGTACGGCGAGAAAGGGCGAGGAAGGGTGCTGTAGGGCGAGAAAAGGCGAGAAAGGGCGTTGTAGTGTGAGAAAGGGCGTTGTAGGGCAAGAAAGGGCGTTGTAGGGCGTTCTAGGGCGTTGTAGGAAGAGAAAGGGCGTTGTAGGGCATTCTAGGGCGAGAAATGGCGTTGTAGGGCGAGAAAGGGGGTTGTATGGAGCTGTAGGGCGAGAAACGGCTTTGTAGGGCATTGTAGGGCATTGTAGGGCGATAAAGGGTGTTGTAGGGCTTTGTAGGGCGAGAAAGGGCATTGTAGGGCGTTGTCGGGCGTTGTAGGGTGAGAAAGGGAGTTGTAGGGCGTTGTAGGGCGAGAAAGGGGGTTGTAGTGCGAGAAATGGTGTTGTAGGGCGTTGTAGGGTGAGGAAGGGCGTTGTAGGGCGTTGTAGGGTGAGAAAGGGCGAGAAAGGGCGTTGTAGAGCGAGAAACGGCAAGAAAGGGCGAGAAAAGGCGAAAAATTGCGTTGTAGGGCGAGAAAGGGCGACAAAGGGCGACAAAGAGCGACAAAGGGCGACAAAGGGCGTTGAAGTGCGAGAAAGGGCAAAAAAGGGTGTTGTAGGGCGAGAAAAGGCATTGTAGGGTGAGAAAGGGCGTTGTAGGGCATTGCAGGGCGTTGTAGGGCGTTGTAGGGCGTTGTAGGGCGAGAAAGGGCGATGTAGGGCGAGAAAGGGCGAGAAAGGGCGTTGTAAGGCTTGAAACGGCGTTGTAGGGTGAGAAAGGGCGTTGTAGGGCAAGAAAGGGCGAGAAAGGTCTTTGTAGGGCGAGAAAGGGCGTTGTTGGGCGAAAAAGGGCGAGAAAGGGCGCTGTAGGGCGAGAAAGGGCGAGAAAAGGCAAGATAGGTCGAGAAAGGACGTTGTAGGGTGAGAAAGGTCGTTGTAGGGCGAGAAAGTGCGCTGTAGGGCGAGAAAGGCCGAGAAAGGGCGCTGTAGGGCGAGAAAGGGCGAGAAAAGGCGTTGTAGGGTGAGAAAGGGCGTTGAAGGGCGAGAAAGGGGGTTGTATGGCGAGAAAGGGCGAGGAATGGCGTTGTACGGCGAGAAAGGGCGAGGAAGGGTGCTGTAGGTCGAGAAAGAGCGAGAAAGGGCGAGAAAGGACGAGAAAGGGCGTTGTAGGGCGAGAATGGGCGAGAAAGGGCGTTGTAGAGCAATAAAGGGCAAAAGAGGGCATTGTATGGCTTTGTAGGGCGAGAAATGGCGTTGTAGGGCGTTGTAGGGCGTTGTAGGGCAAGAAAGGGTGAGAAAGGGCTTTGTAGGGCACTGTAGTGTGTTGTAGGGCATTCTAGGGCGAGAAAGGGTGTTGTAGGGTGTTGTAGAGCGAGAAAGGGCGTTGTATGGCGCTGTAGGGCGAGAAACGGCGTTGTAGGGCGTTGTAGGGCATTGTAGTGCGAGAAAGGGTGTTGTAGGGCTTTGTAGGGCGAGAAAGAGCGTTGTAGGGCGTTGTCGGGCGTTGTAGGGCGAGAAAGGGCGTTGTAGGGAGAGAAATGGTGTTGTAGGGCGTTGTAGGGCGAGAAAGGGCGTTAAAGGGCGAGAAAGGGCGAGAAAGGGAGAGAAAGGGCGAGAGAGGGCGAGAAATGGCGTTGTAGGGTGAGAAAGGGTGAGAAAGGGCAAGAAAGGGCGCTGTAGCACGTTGTAGGGCGAGAAAGGGCGTTATAGGGCGAGAAAAGGGTGAGAAAGGGTGTTGTAGGGCGTTGTAGGGCGAGAAAGGGCATTGTAGGGTGAGAAACGGCAAGAAAGGGTGAGAAAGGGCGAGAAAGGGCGTTGTAGGGCAAGAAAGGTAGACAAAGGGCGAGAAAGGGCGACAAAGGGCGACAAAGGGCGTTGTAAGGCGAGAAAAGGCGAAAAAGGGTGTTGTATGGCGACAAAGGGCGTTGTCGGGCGTTGTAGGGCTTTGTAGGGCGAGATAGGGTGAGAAAGGACATTGTAGGGTGAAAAAGGGCATTGTAGGGCGTTGTAGGGTGAGTAAGGGCATTGTAGGGCGTTGTAGGGTGAGAAAGGGCAAGAAAGGGCGTTGTAGGGCGAGAAAGGGCGACAAAGGGCGACAAAGAGCGACAAAGGGCGACAAAGGGCGTTGAAGTGCGAGAAAGGGCAAAAAAGGGTGTTATAGGGCGAGAAAGGGCGTTTTAGGGCGAGAAAGGGCGTTGTATGGCGAGAAAAGGCATTGTAGGGTGAGAAAGGGCGTTGTAGGGGGTTGCAGGGCGTTGTAGAGCGTTGTAGGGCGTTGTAGGGCGAGAAAGGGCGTTGTAAGGCGAGAAAGGGCGAGAAAGGGCGTTGTAGGGCTAGAAACGGCGTTGTAGGGTGAGAAAGGGCGTTGTAGGGCAAGAAAGGGCGAGAAAGGTCTTTGTAGGGCGAGAAAGGGCGTTGTTGGGCGAAAAAGGGCGAGAAAGGGCGCTGTAGGGCGAGAAAGGGCGAGAAAGGGCGAGAAAGGACGTTTTAAGGTGAGAAAGGTCGTTGTAGGGCGAGAAAGGGCGTTGTAGGGCGGGAAAGGCCGAGAAAGGGCGCTGTAGAGCGAGAAAGGGCGAGAAAAGGGGTTGTAGGGTGAGAAAGGGCGTTGTAGTGCGAGAAAGGGGGTTGGAGGGCGAGAAAGGGCGAGAAATGGCGTTGTACGGCGAGGAAGGGTGCTGTAGGGCGAGAAAGAGCGAGAAAGGGCGAGAAAGGGCGAGAAAGGGCGTTGTAGGGCGAGAATGGGCGAGAAAGGGCGTTGTAGGGCAATAAAGGGCAAAAGAGGGCATTGTAGGGCTTTGTAGGGCGAGAAATGGCGAGAAAGGGCACTGTAGGGCGAGAAAGGGCGTTGTAGGGCAAGAAAGGGTGAGAAAGGGCTTTGTAGGGCACTGTAGTGTGTTGTAGGGCATTCTAGGGCGAGAAAGGGCGTTGTAGGGTGTTGTAGAGCGAGAAAGGGCGTTGTATGGCGCTGTAGGGCGAGAAACGGCGTTGTAGGGCGTTGTAGGGCGTTGTAGTGCGAGAAAGGGTGTTGTAGGGCTTTGTAGGGCGAGAAAGGGCGTTGTAGGGCGTTGTCGGACGTTGTAGGGTGAGAAAGGGCGTTGTAGGGCGAGAAATGGTGTTGTAGGGCGTTGTAAGGCGAGAAAGGGCGTTAAAGGTCGAGAAAGGGCGAGAAAGGGAGAGAAAGGGCGAGAGAGGACGAGAAATGGCGTTGTATGGTGAGAAAGGGTGAGAAAGGGCAAGAAAGGGCGGTGTATCGCATTGTAGGGCGAGAAAGGGCAAGAAAGGGCGTTGTAGGGTGAGAAAAGGGTGAGAAAGGGTGTTGTAGGGCGTTGTAGGGCGAGAAAAGGCATTGTAGGGCGAGAAACGGCAAGAAAGGGTGAGAAAGGGCGAGAAAGGGCGTTGTAGGGCGAGAAAGCGAGACATAGGGCGACAAAGGGCGACAAAGGGCGTTGTAGGGCGAGAAAAGGCGAAAAAGGGTGTTGTATGGCGACAAAGGGCGTTGTAGGGTGTTGTAGGGCTTTGTAGGGCAAGACAGGTTGAGAAAGGTCGTTGTAGGGTGAGAAAGGGCATTGTAGGGCACTGTAGGGTGAGGAAGGGCATTGTAGGGCGTTGTAGGGTGAGAAAGGGCAAGAAAGGGCGTTTTAGGGTGAGAAAGGGCGTTGTAGGGCAAGAAAGGGGTTTGTAGGGCGAGAAAGGGCGAGAAATGGCGTTGTACGGCGAGAAAGGGCGAGGAAGGGTGCTGTAGGGCGAGAAAAGGCGAGAAAGGTCGTTGTAGTGCGAGAAAGGGCAAAAAAGGGTGTTGAAGGGCGTTGTATAGCGAGAAAGGGCGTTGTAGGGCGAGAAAGGGCGAGAAAGGGCGTTGTAGGGCTAAAAACAGCGTTGTAGGGTGAGAAAGGGCGTTGTAGGGCGAGAAAGGGCGAGAAAGGTCTTTGTAGGGCGAGAAAGTGCGTTGTTGGTCTAAAAATGGGCGAGAAAGGGCGCTGTAGGGCGAGAAAGGGCGAGAAAGGGCGTTGTTATGTGAGAAAGGGCGTTGTAGGGCGAGAAAGGGTGTTGTAGGGCGAGAAAGGCCGAGAAAGGGCGCTGTAGGGCGAGAAAGGGCGAGAAAAGGCGTTGTAGGGTGAGAAAAGGCGTTGTAGGGCGAGAAAGGGGGTTGTAGGGCGAGAAAGGGCGAGAAATGGCGTTATACGGCGAGAAAGGGCGAGGAAGGGTGCTGTAGGGCGAGAAAAGGCGAGAAAGGGCGTTGTAGTGTGAGAAAGGGCGTTGTAGGGCGAGAAAGGGCGTTGCAGGGCGTTCTAGGGCGTTGTAGGGAGAGAAAGGGCGTTGTAGGGCATTCTAGGGCGAGAAATGGCATTGTAGGGCGAGAAAGGGGGTTGTAAGGAGCTGTAGGACGAGAAACGGCTCTGTAGGGCATTGTAGGGCGTTGTAGGGCGATAAAGGGTGTTGTAGGGTTATAAAGGGTGAGAATGGGCGTTGTAGGGCGTTGTCGGGCGTTGTAGGGTGAGAAAGGGCGTTGTAGGGCGTAGTAGGGCGAGAAACGGCGTTATTGTGCGAGAAAGGGCGTTGTAGGGCGAGAAAGGGCGTTGTAGGACGAGAAAGGCCGAGAAAAAGCGCTGTAGGGCGAGAAAGGGCGAGAAAGGGCGAGAAAAGGCGTTGTAGGGTGAGAAAGGGCGTTGTAGGGCGAGAAAGGGGGTTGTAGGGCGAGAAAGGGCGAGAAATGGCATTGTACGGCGAGAAAGGGAGGAAGGGTGCTGTAGGGCGAGAAAAGGCGAGAAAGGGCGTTGTAGGGCGAGAAAGGGCAAAAAAGGGTGTTGTAGGGCGTTGTAGGGCGAGAAAGGGCGTTGTAGGGCGAGAAAGGGCGAGAAAGGGCGTTGTAGGGCTAGAAACAGCGTTGTAGGGCGAGAAAGGGCGTTGTAGGGCGAGAAAGGCTGAGAAAGGGCGCTGTAGGGCGAGAAAAGGCGTTGTAGGGAGAGAAAGGGCGTTGTAGGGCGAGAAAGGGGGTTGTAGGGCGAGAAAGGGCGAGAAATGGCGTTGTACGGTGAGAAAGGGCGAGGAAGGGTGCTGTAGGGCGAGAAAAGGAGAGAAAGGGCGTTGTAGTGTGAGAAAGGGCGTTGTAGGGTGAGAAAGGGCGTTGTAGGGCGTTCTAGGGCGTTGTAGTGAGAGAAAGGGCGTTGTGGGGCATTCTAGGGCGAGAAATGGCGTTGTAGGGCGAGAAAGTGGGTTGTATGGAACTGTAGGGCGAGAAACGGCTTTGTAGGGCATTGTAGGGCGTTGTAGGGCGATAAAGGGTGTTGTAGGGCTATGTAGGGCGAGAAAGGGCGTTGTAGGGCGTTGTCGGGCGTTGTAGGGTGAGAAAGGGCGAGAAATGGCGTTGTACGGCGAGAAAGGGCGAGGAAGGGTGCTGTAGGGCGAGAAAAGGCGAGAAAGGTCGTTGTAGTGCGAGAAAGGGCAAAAAAGGGTGTTTTAGGGCGTTGTAGGGCGAGAAAGGGCGTTGTAGGGCGAGAAAGGGCGAGAAAGGGACTTGTGGGGCTAGAAACAGCGTTGTAGGGTGAGAAAGGGCGTTGTAGGGCGATAAAGGGCGAGAAAGGTCTTTGTAGGGCGAGAAAGTGCGTTGTTGGGCGAAAAAGGGGCGAGAAAGGGCGCTGTAGGGCGAGAAAGGGCGTTGTTATGTGAGAAAGGGCGTTGTAGGGCGAGAAAGGGTGTTGTAGGGCGAGAAAGGCCGAGAAAGGGCGCTGTAGGGCGAGAAAGGGCGACAAAAGGCGTTGTAGGGTGAGAAAGGGCGTTGTAGGGCGAGAAAGGGGGTTGTAGGGCGAGAAAGGGAGAGAAATGGCGTTGTACGGCGAGAAAGGGCGAGGAAGGGTGCTGTAGGGCGAGAAAAGGCGAGAAAGGGCAATGTTTTGTGAGAAAGGGCGTTGTAGGGCGAGAAAGAGCGTTGTAGGGCGTTCTAGGGCGTTGTAGGGAGAGAAAGGGCGTTGTAGGGTTTTCTAGGGCGAGAAATGGCGTTGTAGGGCGAGAAAGGGGGTTGTAAGGAGCTGTAGGGCGAGAAACGGCTCTGTAGGGCATTGTAGGGCGTTGTAGGGCGATAAAGGGTGTTGTAGGGCTATAAAGGGTGAGAATGGGCATTGTAGGGCGTTGTCGGGCGTTGTAGGGTGAGAAAGGGCGTTGTAGGGCGTTGTAGGGCGAGAAACGGCGTTGTAGTGCGAGAAAGGGCGTTGTAGGGCGAGAAAGGGCGTTGTAGGGCGAGAAAGGCCGAGAAAAGGCGCTGTAGGGCGAGAAAGGGCGAGAAAGGGCGAGAAAAGGCGTTGTAGGGTGAGAAAGGGCGTTGTAGGGCGAGAAAAGGGGGTTGCAGGGCGAGAAAGGGCGAGAAATGGCGTTGTACGGCGAGAAAGGGCGAGGAAGGGTGCTGTAGGGCGAGAAAAGGCGAGAAAGGGCGTTGTAGTGCGAGAAAGGGCAAAAAAGGGTGCTGTAGGGCGTTGTAGGGCGAGAAAGGGCGTTGTAGGGCGAGATAGGGCGAGAAAGGGCGTTGTAGGGCTAGAAACAGCGTTGTAGGGTGAGAAAGGGCGTTGTAGGGCGAGAAAGGGCGAGAAAGGTCTTTGTAGGGCGAGAAAGGGCGTTGTTGGGCGAAAAAGGGGCGAGAAAGGGCGCTGTAGGGCGAGAAAGGGCGAGAAAGGGCGTTGTTATGTGAGAAAGGGCGTTGTAGGGCGAGAAAGGGCGTTGTAGGGCGAGAAAGGGCGAGAAAGGGCGCTGTAGGGCGAGAAAGGGCGAGAAAAGGCGTTGTAGGGTGAGAAAGGGCGTTGTAGGGCGAGAAAGGGCGAGAAATGGCGTCATACGGCGAGAAAGGGCGAGGAAGGGTGCTGTAGGGCGAGAAAAGGCGAGAAAGGGCGTTGTAGTGTGAGAAAGGGCGTTGTAGGGCGAGAAACGGCGTTATTGTGCGAGAAAGGGCGTTGTAGGGCGAGAAAGGGCGTTGTTGGGCGAAAAAGGGGCGAGAAAGGGCGCTGTAGGGCGAGAAAGGGCGAGAAAGGGCGTTGTTATGTGAGAAAGGGCGTTGTAGGGCGAGAAAGGGCGTTGTAGGGCGAGAAAGGGCGAGAAAGGGCGCTGTAGGGCGAGAAAGGGCGAGAAAAGGCGTTGTAGGGTGAGAAAGGGCGTTGTAGGGCGAGAAAGGGCGAGAAATGGCGTCATACGGCGAGAAAGGGCGAGGAAGGGTGCTGTAGGGCGAGAAAAGGCGAGAAAGGGCGTTGTAGTGTGAGAAAGGGCGTTGTAGGGCGAGAAACGGCGTTATTGTGCTAGAAAGGGCGTTGTAGGGCGAGAAAGGGCGTTGTAGGACGAGAAAGGCCGAGAAAAAGCGCTGTAGGGCGAGAAAGGGCGAGAAAGGGCGAGAAAAGGCGTTGTAGGGTGAGAAAGGGCGTTGTAGGGCGAGAAAGGGGGTTGTAGGGCGAGAAAGGGCGAGAAATGGCATTGTATGGCGAGAAAGGGAGGAAGGGTGCTGTAGGGCGAGAAAAGGCGAGAAAGGGCGTTGTAGGGCGAGAAAGGGCAAAAAAGGGTGTTGTAGGGCGTTGTAGGGCGAGAAAGGGCGTTGTAGGGCGAGAAAGGGCGAGAAAGGGCGTTGTAGGGCTAGAAACAGCGTTGTAGGGCGAGAACGGGCGTTGTAGGGCGAGAAAGGCTGAGAAAGGGCGCTGTAGGGCGAGAAAGGGCGAGAAAAGGCGCTGTAGGGTGAGAAAGGGCGTTGTAGGGCGAGAAAGGGGGTTGTAGGGCGAGAAAGGGCGAGAAATGGCGTTGTACGGTGAGAAAGGGCGAGGAAGGGTGCTGTAGGGCGAGAAAAGGAGAGAAAGGGCGTTGTAGTGTGAGAAAGGGCGTTGTAGGGTGAGAAAGGGCGTTGTAGGGCGTTCTAGGGCGTTGTAGTGAGAGAAAGGGCGTTGTGGGGCATTCTAGGGCGAGAAATGGCGTTGTAGGGCGAGAAAGTGGGTTGTATGGAACTGTAGGGCGAGAAACGGCTTTGTAGGGCATTGTAGGGCGTTGTAGGGCGATAAAGGGTGTTGTAGGGCTATGTAGGGCGAGAAAGGGCGTTGTAGGGCGTTGTCGGGCGTTGTAGGGTGAGAAAGGGCGAGAAATGGCGTTGTACGGCGAGAAAGGGCGAGGAAGGGTGCTGTAGGGCGAGAAAAGGCGAGAAAGGTCGTTGTAGTGCGAGAAAGGGCAAAAAAGGGTGTTTTAGGGCGTTGTAGGGCGAGAAAGGGCGTTGTAGGGCGAGAAAGGGCGAGAAAGGGCGTTGTAGGGCTAGAAACAGCAATGTAGGGTGAGAAAGGGCGTTGTAGGGCGATAAAGGGCGAGAAAGGTCTTTGTAGGGCGAGAAAGTGCGTTGTTGGGCGAAAAAGGGGCGAGAAAGGGCGCTGTAGGGCGAGAAAGGGCGTTGTTATGTGAGAAAGGGCGTTGTAGGGCGAGAAAGGGTGTTGTAGGGCGAGAAAGGCCGAGAAAGGGCGCTGTAGGGCGAGAAAGGGCGACAAAAGGCGTTGTAGGGTGAGAAAGGGCGTTGTAGGGCGAGAAAGGGGGTTGTAGGGCGAGAAAGGGAGAGAAATGGCGTTGTACGGCGAGAAAGGGCGAGGAAGGGTGCTGTAGGGCGAGAAAAGGCGAGAAAGGGCAATGTTTTGTGAGAAAGGGCGTTGTAGGGCGAGAAAGGGCGTTGTAGGGCGTTCTAGGGCGTTGTAGGGAGAGAAAGGGCGTTGTAGGGTTTTCTAGGGCGAGAAATGGCGTTGTAGGGCGAGAAAGGGGGTTGTAAGGAGCTGTAGGGCGAGAAACGGCTCTGTAGGGCATTGTAGGGCGTTGTAGGGCGATAAAGGGTGTTGTAGGGCTATAAAGGGTGAGAATGGGCATTGTAGGGCGTTGTCGGGCGTTGTAGGGTGAGAAAGGGCGTTGTAGGGCGTTGTAGGGCGAGAAACGGCGTTGTAGTGCGAGAAAGGGCGTTGTAGGGCGAGAAAGGGCGTTGTAGGGCGAGAAAGGCCGAGAAAAGGCGCTGTAGGGCGAGAAAGGGCGAGAAAGGGCGAGAAAGGGCGAGAAAAGGCGTTGTAGGGTGAGAAAGGGCGTTGTAGGGCGAGAAAGGGGGTTGCAGGGCGAGAAAGGGCGAGAAATGGCGTTGTACGGCGAGAAAGGGCGAGGAAGGGTGCTGTAGGGCGAGAAAAGGCGAGAAAGGGCGTTGTAGTGCGAGAAAGGGCAAAAAAGGGTGCTGTAGGGCGTTGTAGGGCGAGAAAGGGCGTTGTAGGGCGAGATAGGGCGAGAAAGGGCGTTGTAGGGCGAGAAAGGGCGAGAAAGGTCTTTGTAGGGCGAGAAAGGGCGTTGTTGGGCGAAAAAGGGGCGAGAAAGGGCGCTGTAGGGCGAGAAAGGGCGAGAAAGGGCGTTGTTATGTGAGAAAGGGCGTTGTAGGGCGAGAAAGGGCGTTGTAGGGCGAGAAAGGGCGAGAAAGGGCGCTGTAGGGCGAGAAAGGGCGAGAAAAGGCGTTGTAGGGTGAGAAAGGGCGTTGTAGGGCGAGAAAGGGCGAGAAATGGCGTTGTACGGCGAGAAAGGGCGAGGAAGGTTGCTGTAGGGCGAGAAAAGGCGAGAAAGGGCTTTGTAGTGTGAGAAAGGGCGTTGTAGGGCGAGAAAGAGCGTTGTAGGGCATTCTAGGGCGTTGTAGGGAGAGAAAGGGCGTTGTGGGGCATTCTAGGGCGAGAAATGGTGTTGTAGGGCGAGAAAGGGGGTTGTATGGGACTGTAGGGCGAGAAACGGCTTTGTAGGGCATTGTAGGGCGTTGTAGGGCGATAAAGGGTGTTGTAGGGCTATGTAGGGCGAGAAAGGGCGTTGTAGGGCGTTGTCGGGCGTTGTAGGGTGAGAAAGGGCGTTGTAGGGCAAGAAAGGGGTTTGTAGGGCGAGAAAGGGCGAGAAATGGCGTTGTACGGCGAGAAAGGGCGAGGAAGGGTGCTGTAGGGCGAGAAAAGGCGAGAAAGGTCGTTGTAGTGCGAGAAAGGGCAAAAAAGGGTGTTGTAGGGCATTGTAGGGCGAGAAAGGGCGTTGTAGGGCGAGAAAGGGCGAGAAAGGGCGTTGTAGGGCTAGAAACAGCGATGTAGGGTGAGAAAGGGCGTTGTAGGGCGAGAAAGGGCGAGAAAGGTCTTTGTAGGACGAGAAAGTGCGTTGTTGGGCGAAAAATGGGCGAGAAAGGGCGCTGTAGGGCGAGAAAGGGCGAGAAAAGGCGTTGTAGGGTGAGAAAGGGCGTTGTAGGGCGAGAAAGGGGGTTGTAGGGCGAGAAAGGGAGAGAAATGGCGTTGTACGGCGAGAAAGGGCGAGGAAGGGTGCTGTAGGGCGAGAAAGGGCGAGAAAGGGCGTTGTAGGGCTAGAAACAGCAATGTAGGGTGAGAAAGGGCGTTGTAGGGCGAGAAAGGGCGAGAAAGGTCTTTGTAGGGCGAGAAAGTGCGTTGTTGGGCGAAAAAGGGGCGAGAAAGGGCGCTGTAGGGCGAGAAAGGGCGAGAAAGGGCGTTGTTATGTGAGAAAGGGCGTTGTAGGGCGAGAAAGGGTGTTGTAGGGCGAGAAAGGCCGAGAAAGGGCGCTGTAGGGCGAGAAAGGGCGAGAAAAGGCGTTGTAGGGTGAGAAAGGGCGTTGTAGGGCGAGAAAGGGGGTTGTAGGGCGAGAAAGGGAGAGAAATGGCGTTGTACGGCGAGAAAGGGCGAGGAAGGGTGCTGTAGGGCGAGAAAAGGCGAGAAAGGGCAATGTTTTGTGAGAAAGGGCGTTGTAGGGCGAGAAAGGGCGTTGTAGGGCGTTCTAGGGCGTTGTAGGGAGAGAAAGGGCGTTGTAGGGCATTCTAGGGCGAGAAATGGCATTGTAGGGCGAGAAAGGGGGTTGTAAGGAGCTGTAGGGCAAGAAACAGCTTTGTAGGGCATTGTAGGGCGTTGTAGGGCGATAAAGGGTGTTGTAGGGCTATAAATTGTGAGAATGGGCGTTGTAGGGCGTTGTAGGGCGTTGTAGGGCGAGAAAGGGCGTTGTAGTGCGAGAAAGGGTGTTGTAGGGCGAGAAAGGGCGTTGTAGGGCGAGAAAGGCCGAGAAAAGGCGCTGTAGGGCGAGAAAGGGCGAGAAAAGGCGTTGTAGGGTGAGAAAGGGCGTTGTAGGGCGAGAAAGGGGGTTGTAGGGCGAGAAAGGGCGAGAAATGGCGTTGTACGGCGAGAAAGGGCGAGGAAGGGTGCTGTAGGGCGAGAAAAGGCGAGAAAGGGCGTTGTAGTGCGAGAAAGGGCAAAAAAGGGTGTTGTAGGGCGTTGTAGGGCGAGAAAGAGCGTTGTAGGGCGAGAAAGGGTGAGAAAGGGCGTTGTAGGGCTAGAAACAGCGATGTAGGGTGAGAAAGGGCGTTGTAAGGCGAGAAAGGGCGAGAAAGGTCTTTGTAGGGCGAGAAAGGGCGTTATTGGGCGAAAAAGGGGCGAGAAAGGGCGTTGTTATGTGAGAAAGGGCGTTGTAGGGCGAGAAAGGGCGTTGTAGGGCGAGAAAGGGCGAGAAAAGGCGTTGTAGGGTGAGAAAGGGCGTTGTAGGGCAAGAAAGGGGGTTGTAGGGTGAGAAAGGGCGAGAAATGGCGTTGTACGGCGAGAAAGGGCGAGGAAGGGTGCTGTAGGGCGAGAAAAGGCGAGAAAGGGCGTTGTAGTGTGAGAAAGGGCGTTGTAAGGCGAGAAAGGGCGTTGTAGGGCGTTCTAGGGCGTTGTAGGAAGAGAAAGGGCGTTGTGGGGCATTCTAGGGCGAGATATGGCGTTGTAGGGCGAGAAAGGGGGTTGTATGGAACTGTAGGGCGAGAAACGGCTTTGTAGGGCATTGTAGGGCGTTGTAGGGCGATAAAGGGTGTTGTAGGGCTATGTAGGGCGAGAAAGGGCGTTGTAGCGCGTTGTCGGGCGTTGTAGGGTGAGAAAGGGTGTTGTAGGGCGAGAAAGGGCGTTGTAGTGCGAGAAATGGTGTTGTAGGGCGTTGTAGGGTGAGAAAGGGCGTTGTAGGGCGTTGTAGGGTGAGAAAGAGCGAGAAAGGGCGTTGTAGGGCGAGAAACGGCAAGAAAGGGCGAGAAAGGGCGAGAAATTGCGTTGTAGGGCGAGAAAGGGCGACAAAGGGCGACAAAGAGCGACAAAGGGCGACAAAGGGCGTTGAAGTGCGAGAAAGGGCAAAAAAGGGTGTCGTAGGGCGAAAAAGGGCATTGTAGGGCGAGAAAGGGCGTTGTATGGCGAGAAAAGGCATTGTAGGGTGAGAAAGGGCGTTTTAGGGCGTTGCAGGGCGTTTTAGGGCGTTGTAGTGCGAGAAAGGGCGTTGTAGGGCGAGATAGGGCGAGAAAGGGCGTTGTAGGGCTAGAAACAGCGTTGTAGGGTGAGAAAGGGCGTTGTAGGGCGAGAAAGGGCGAGAAAGGTCTTTGTAGGGCGAGAAAGGGCGTTGTTGGGCGAAAAAGGGGCGAGAAAGGGCGCTGTAGGGCGAGAAAGGGCGAGAAAGGGCGTTGTTATGTGAGAAAGGGCGTTGTAGGGCGAGAAAGGGCGTTGTAGGGCGAGAAAGGGCGAGAAAGGGCGCTGTAGGGCGAGAAAGGGCGAGAAAAGGCGTTGTAGGGTGAGAAAGGGCGTTGTAGGGCGAGAAAGGGCGAGAAATGGCGTTATACGGCGAGAAAGGGCGAGGAAGGGTGCTGTAGGGCGAGAAAAGGCGAGAAAGGGCGTTGTAGTGTGAGAAAGGGCGTTGTAGGGCGAGAAACGGCGTTATTGTGCGAGAAAGGGCGTTGTAGGGCGAGAAAGGGCGTTGTAGGACGAGAAAGGCCGAGAAAAAGCGCTGTAGGGCGAGAAAGGGCGAGAAAGGGCGAGAAAAGGCGTTGTAGGGTGAGAAAGGGCGTTGTAGGGCGAGAAAGGGGGTTGTAGGGCGAGAAAGGGCGAGAAATGGCATTGTACGGCGAGAAAGGGAGGAAGGGTGCTGTAGGGCGAGAAAAGGCGAGAAAGGGCGTTGTAGGGCGAGAAAGGGCAAAAAAGGGTGTTGTAGGGCGTTGTAGGGCGAGAAAGGGCGTTGTAGGGCGAGAAAGGGCGAGAAAGGGCGTTGTAGGGCTAGAAACAGCGTTGTAGGGCGAGAAAGGGCGTTGTAGGGCGAGAAAGGCTGAGAAAGGGCGCTGTAGGGCGAGAAAGGGCGAGAAAAGGCGCTGTAGGGTGAGAAAGGGCGTTGTAGGGCGAGAAAGGGGGTTGTAGGGCGAGAAAGGGCGAGAAATGGCGTTGTACGGTGAGAAAGGGCGAGGAAGGGTGCTGTAGGGCGAGAAAAGGAGAGAAAGGGCGTTGTAGTGTGAGAAAGGGCGTTGTAGGGTGAGAAAGGGCGTTGTAGGGCGTTCTAGGGCGTTGTAGTGAGAGAAAGGGCGTTGTGGGGCATTTTAGGGCGAGAAATGGCGTTGTAGGGCGAGAAAGTGGGTTGTATGGAACTGTAGGGCGAGAAACGGCTTTGTAGGGCATTGTAGGGCGTTGTAGGGCGATAAAGGGTGTTGTAGGGCTATGTAGGGCGAGAAAGGGCGTTGTAGGGCGTTGTCGGGCGTTGTAGGGTGAGAAAGGGCGAGAAATGGCGTTGTACGGCGAGAAAGGGCGAGGAAGGGTGCTGTAGGGCGAGAAAAGGCGAGAAAGGTCGTTGTAGTGCGAGAAAGGGCAAAAAAGGGTGTTTTTCGGGCGTTGTAGGGCGAGAAAGGGCGTTGTAGGGCGAGAAAGGGCGAGAAAGGGACTTGTGGGGCTAGAAACAGCGTTGTAGGGTGAGAAAGGGCGTTGTAGGGCGATAAAGGGCGAGAAAGGTCTTTGTAGGGCGAGAAAGTGCGTTGTTGGGCGAAAAAGGGGCGAGAAAGGGCGCTGTAGGGCGAGAAAGGGCGTTGTTAAGTGAGAAAGGGCGTTGTAGGGCGAGAAAGGGTGTTGTAGGGCGAGAAAGGCCGAGAAAGGGCGCTGTAGGGCGAGAAAGGGCGACAAAAGGCGTTGTAGGGTGAGAAAGGGTGTTGTAGGGCGAGAAAGGGGGTTGTAGGGCGATAAAGGGTGTTGTAGGGCTATAAAGGGTGAGAATGGGCATTGTAGGGCGTTGTCGGGCGTTGTAGGGTGAGAAAGGGCGTTGTAGGGCGTTGTAGGGCGAGAAACGGCGTTGTAGTGCGAGAAAGGGCGTTGTAGGGCGAGAAAGGGCGTTGTAGGGCGAGAAAGGCCGAGAAAAGGCGCTGTAGGGCGAGAAAGGGCGAGAAAGGGCGAGAAAGGGCGAGAAAAGGCGTTGTAGGGTGAGAAAGGGCGTTGTAGGGCGAGAAAGGGGGTTGCAGGGCGAGAAAGGGCGAGAAATGGCGTTGTACGGCGAGAAAGGGCGAGGAAGGGTGCTGTAGGGCGAGAAAAGGCGAGAAAGGGCGTTGTAGTGCGAGAAAGGGCAAAAAAGGGTGCTGTAGGGCATTGTAGGGCGAGAAAGGGCGTTGTAGGGCGAGATAGGGCGAGAAAGGGCGTTGTAGGGCTAGAAACAGCGTTGTAGGGTGAGAAAGGGCGTTGTAGGGCGAGAAAGGGCGAGAAAGGTCTTTGTAGGGCGAGAAAGGGCGTTGTTGGGCGAAAAAGGGGCGAGAAAGGGCGCTGTAGGGCGAGAAAGGGCGAGAAAGGGCGTTGTTATGTGAGAAAGGGCGTTGTAGGGCGAGAAAGGGCGTTGTAGGGCGAGAAAGGGCGAGAAAGGGCGCTGTAGGGCGAGAAAGGGCGAGAAAAGGCGTTGTAGGGTGAGAAAGGGCGTTGTAGGGCGAGAAAGGGCGAGAAATGGCGTTGTACGGCGAGAAAGGGCGAGGAAGGTTGCTGTAGGGCGAGAAAAGGCGAGAAAGGGCTTTGTAGTGTGAGAAAGGGCGTTGTAGGGCGAGAAAGAGCGTTGTAGGGCATTCTAGGGCGTTGTAGGGAGAGAAAGGGCGTTGTGGGGCATTCTAGGGCGAGAAATGGTGTTGTAGGGCGAGAAAGGGGGTTGTATGGGACTGTAGGGCGAGAAACGGCTTTGTAGGGCATTGTAGGGCGTTGTAGGGCGATAAAGGGTGTTGTAGGGCTATGTAGGGCGAGAAAGGGCGTTGTAGGGCGTTGTCGGGCGTTGTAGGGTGGGAAAGGGCGTTGTAGGGCAAGAAAGGGGTTTGTAGGGCGAGAAAGGGCGAGAAATGGCGTTGTACGGCGAGAAAGGGCGAGGAAGGGTGCTGTAGGGCGAGAAAAGGCGAGAAAGGTCGTTGTAGTGCGAGAAAGGGCAAAAAAGGGTGTTGTAGGGCATTGTAGGGCGAGAAAGGGCGTTGTAGGGCGAGAAAGGGCGAGAAAGGGTGTTGTAGGGCTAGAAACAGCGATGTAGGGTGAGAAAGGGCGTTGTAGGGCGAGAAAGGGCGAGAAAGGTCTTTGTAGGGCGAGAAAGTGCGTTGTTGGGCGAAAAAGGGGCGAGAAAGGGCGCTGTAGGGCGAGAAAGGGCGAGAAAAGGCGTTGTAGGGTGAGAAAGGGCGTTGTAGGGCGAGAAAGGGGGTTGTAGGGCGAGAAAGGGAGAGAAATGGCGTTGTACGGCGAGAAAGGGCGAGGAAGGGTGCTGTAGGGCGAGAAAGGGCGAGAAAGGGCGTTGTAGGGCTAGAAACAGCGATGTAGGG